>NW_012120376.1:5891920-5893930 GCF_000951035.1 Colobus angolensis palliatus
GCGGAGCTTGCAGTGAGCTGAGATCAGGCCACTGCACTCCAGTCCGGTGGACAGAGAGAGACTCTGCCTCAAAAAGAAAAAAAAAAAAGAATTAGTATTCTGTTCCCATTGAACATAAAGGAAAACTGAGGCCATCAAAGGAGGGAAGTTTAAGCCAGAGCCAACAATTCTCCTTCACATCTCCATCAAAAAACACTACTGAAGGGTCTCCTGTCCTGGGGATGGTGTCATCCTGGTTCTGTAGGGAGGGAGGGAGAAGCTGCTGAGCCCCAGGACAGAACACTGGAGGGATTGGGTACAGGCCTCTGGGAGAACAAAGGGCTGGTGGCATCCTGGCTCAGCCCCCCCCCCCCTCAGCCCCCCACCAGGCCGAGCACGCTGCGGGCTCCTGCCTCCAAGAGCCGCCCACGGCAGCACTTATTATAGTCTCAGCTGCGTCAGGAGGGTGGGATGCCAAATCAGGGGACCGCTGTGACTCCCCAAGTCCCGGGAAGGGGTCTCCAAGGCTGCAGAGAGAACTTCCTTTGCCCATCTTACCCCACCCCCAAGGGGTCTCAACCTCTTTTCCACTTTGGCTTAACCACTTCAGGATTCTCACCTGGCTGGAGGATAGACAGCCTTGAACTTCAAGACCCCTAGAGGTGTGGGGGACAAGGAGCAGACCGTTTCCATTCACTCATCTGCCTCCTCTTTAACCTTCTGTAAGAATACCACTCAGCAAACCTCAGGAGACTGAAAGGGAACTCTGAAGAGGCTGGCTCTCACTGCCTCAACTGAAGGGTCCTTATACTTGGGGAGTGAAATCTCCCACCTCTGAGTAACCAGGTTTGAGGGCAGTGCCTCCACTAATTCATCATCCCCCGGTTGGTCTCCCACCCACCATACACACGGATCTCTCTCTGCTTCTGCCCGCTGTTTCTGAGGCACTCTTGGAGCTACGGTTGCTATGGAGACTGGATGCATTTTGGCATGGGGGGGGTATCAGTCTAAGACACATCCTTCTCCCTCCTCCTAGAGCTGGAGCTTTTGACTTACCCTGTGGCCTGGGCTTCTCCAGCGCTCAGATCTCTCCCCTCTCTCCTACCCTGCTAAGTTTGTCCTCATCCCTGGGGAACATTTTCCAAGTTCACTTTGGGACAGTCGAGCTCAAGTCTTGGCCCCATCAAAGTGTTAAGTGTGGGGGTGTGAGTGGGAAAGGGAGTTGGGTCATGAGAAAGGGAACGCGTCCAGGTACCTGGGGGAGACGAGATCCTGGGGGAAGGGATTTCAGGGCCCCCGCTTTCCCACTTCAGCTTCCCCAGAATTGACAGTGACCCTGGGTTTGCTCTGTTCATCGCGGCCTGTTCACCCAATAGATCGATTTTCACCCTTATCCCTAAATGCCATACCTCACAGTCCTGCTTCCTAACCTTGGTGTGCGAGAGGAGGGGGCTAGGTTGTTGGAGGAGGTGAGTCCAAGTTCCAGGAAATCCAGCCCAGGATTTGGGAGAGAAATCCAGTCCTGGATTTTGCACCGCCCTCGCAGACATCGGTGCTGGTGGAGAAAAGGTGGGGGGGAGATAGGGTGGGGGGGCCTGGGGGCCGCCTCCTCCTCAATGTGAGGGGAGCGCCCGGACACAGCGCGCATCCGGACCGAGCCGAGCCCGGGCGAGGCCCCTGGACTCTTCGCCCGGATCTCACGCCCCTCCCCTCCCAGACCCCAGACCCGTGGGTTCCCACCCACCTCCCGTTCCCTCTTTCCTCCCCCGCCGCCTCCTGTATCTCCATCCCCAGCATCCTCCCCGCGCCCCTGCGAATCCCCCGCACGGCCAGCCCCACTAGCTTCCCACCCTCCCCAAGACCCTCTCTCCGATCGCATCCGCGGCCCCTGTCCCTTGAGTCCCAATTCCCCGCTCCTGCCTCCCCCGCACTGGTTCTTTTCCCCTAGCCTCCGGTCTCCTTTTCTGCCCCCTTTTCCTCTCTCTCCCCCATTTGCCCCCACTACTGTCCTCCCCGCCCTCCCCCACCCAT
>NW_012120376.1:5894673-5906819 GCF_000951035.1 Colobus angolensis palliatus
AAGCCGGCGGGGGCAAGGGCGCGGGTAGCCGCCTGTCTCCGCACCCTGGCACCGGCAGCCGGAGGCTCAAGGTGGCGCCTCCTCCGCCGGCTCCCAAGCCTTGCAAAACCGTGACCACGAGTGGAGCCAAAGCCGGCGGGGGCAAGGGCGCGGGTAGCCGCCTGTCATGGCCCGAAAGCGAGGGCAAGCCCAGGGTCAAGGGGTCAAAGAGCAGCGCAGGGACTGGAGCTTCTGCCTCTGCCGCCGCCACCGCCGCCGCCGCCGAGGGAGGGGGCGCTACAGCTGCGACCTCTGGTGGGGTTGGGGCTGGGGCCGGAGCCCGAGGGAAGTTGTCTCCTCGGAAAGGCAAGAGTAAGACCTTGGACAACAGTGACTTGCATCCGGGACAGCCTGCCGGTTCTCCTCCTCCGCTAACCCTGCCACCAACTCCGACTCCAGCCGCTGCTGTCACCGCCGCTTCCGCGCAGCCCCCTGGGCCTGCACCTCCAATCACTCTGGAGCCTCCAGCTCCAGGGCTGAAACGGGGCCGGGAGGGGGGCCGAGCGTCCACTCGTGATCGCAAGATGCTCAAGTTTATCAGCGGCATCTTCACCAAGAGCACAGGAGGGCCTCCTGGCTCCGGGCCCCTTCCCGGACCCCCCAGCCTGTCTTCTGGCAGCGGGTCCAGGGAGCTGCTGGGCGCCGAGCTCCGCGCTTCCCCTAGTGAGTTGAGTCAGGGCTGGAGAACACGAAGGGAAGGGTACCTGGAATGCTCAGCTTGGGGTGGAGGAGCGAGGTGCAGGAGACTAGGGAAGCTTTTCTCTGGGGTGGGCGGATGAACCAAGCTCACTCCTCTGCCAAGGATTGGGGCAAAGAATAGGAGTCCTGAAGCGGGGTGAGTAGCTACATTGTGCGACATGAGAAATGACTTGATTTCAGAGGGACTAAGAGAGCCTCAGAGCTTTCTGGGAAAATAATGCCCTTGGTCAGAGCGACTAGAAAATTGCTCCCAGAGAAGCCCAGGACCCCACTTCCAGCCTCAGCTGAACTCTGGGAGCATGGAAACGGGGATTTGCCGTAATTAGAAGGACGTTGAAGATGAAGGGGATGAGGAAGCCTCAGTTTCCCCTGAGCACTTGGGGCAGGTGGCATGACAGTGACCTTGCAGGCAGCTTCTAGCCAGGGACCAGTCGTCCCCTGGACTGAGAGCAGGCTAGTGATGTTTTCCGTGCGGTGAAGGTAGATTGAGCGGTACGCGAGTGTGCGGGGGCTGGAACGTGCATAATATTTAAATGTGAGGTGGGGGGGGATAGGAAGCCTCACTTCCCCCATTGCCAGCCCCCTCCCCAGAGCCGCACTGAAACCCACCCGGGGCTGACCCCGGAGTGAGTCAGTGGGAGCGGAACTGCTGCAAAGGCAATCCGTACCCTGGGAGACTTGGGAGGCGGTACGGGGAAGGTAGTGTTTTTTACGGGGGCAGGGTGTCTATTATTATTACTATTTTCTTACTGGAGGAGATAAGCAGGAGACTCTTGGTTCGGCTCACACTCCCGGGAGAGGAGGCGGGTCCGGGAGCGGAGGCGGCCCCTGGGGTTTGGCTCCAGAGCGGGTGGGAGCAGATGGCTCCGGATCCCAGAGTTCCCGCCGCAGCTGCGGCGCCCCGGGAACGTCCGGCCGGTGTCAGGCGCGGGGGCTGGACCCGGCGGGCGGAAGGAGCATCCTTTCCCCCAGGCCTGTGGCTTCTCTTGGCCAGGCGATGGAGCCCTTCCCCACAGTTCTTTTGGAGGGCGTTTGTGGGGAGGGTGTGGGAGATGGAGGCATAGGAAAATCCTAGCCCTTTCCCTTGGGTTGTGGGGAGGGGTACAGGGCCACCGTGCCGTTTGACCTTGAAGAAGGGGAGGGAAACCCCTCACCTCAGTTTCTGTTCTGTGGAATGGAGGTTGGGGAAGACACACTCTCTTCTATGTTTCAGCACCTCCTCTCAGGGTCTGCCCTCGGAACCAGTGGGTTAGGGAGGAGCTCCTCTTCTATTCTTTTTCCAGAGGGAAGAACCTGCCACTGTCAGAGCCCTGGTCTCCCTGTCTGGGGCCGGGACCCGCGTTTGGGGATGTGCTTTAAGGGAGATGCCAACTGAAGTATTTTTGTCTTGCTAGCTCCGTTGCTAAGCAACCACTGAGCGGCAGCAACAGCTGGGGGAGAGCGGCTGGGATGGGAGGCCTGGGGACCACCCTCAAACCTGTCTGTACCACACACCTCTCCAGTGCAGGCAGGGTTCAGGGGGTTTGGAAAGCTGCAGAGGGAGGAGGGGTGGCTCAGTGTTGGGGGTCCTCCTGAGCCAGGAGCCTCCCCTCTTACTGCCCTTCTCCCATTACAGAGGCTGTGATCAATAGCCAGGAATGGACTTTGAGCCGCTCCATTCCTGAACTGCGCCTGGTAGGTATCCCAGTCCCTTGCCTATAGGGAAGGCTGACCTCCCACCCACTGCACTCTCAGCTCTCTCCCTTCACCTCTCCTTTTCTCTCTCTCTCTCTGAGAATAGGGAATCGTTTTCCAGTTCTTCTGAGAGTCTACCTTCATAGCACCAACCTGGGAATTTGCTACATCTTCCTCACAAGATTTTCCCTCTCTAGTCTTTACGCAGCCATCCCCTTTTTCCTGTTTGTTCATGGTCCTCCTCCAGGCTTCTCACTTCTGGCATCTGCCCTTTGGCCTTCATGTTGTGTTGCCTAGAATTGGGTAAAGTTTTCCAACTACTGCCTAGAGCTGTGACATGCTACAAACACACACACACAGACACACACACACACACACGTCTAGTTTGTTTTCTAAACAACCCAACACACACGAAAAAACGTACTGAATTGCTAACATTCTTCAGCTTGTGCTCCACTTTGAGCTTGGGATCATTTCTTACCACACTCATGCCCTGATCCTCCCAACTACTCCGATCCCCCCAGCTGCTCTGATACTCCCAACTGCTCCGATCCCCCCAGCTGCTCTGATCCTCTCAAATGCTCGGATCCCTCCAGCTGCTCTGATCCTCCCAGCTGCTCCGATCCCCCCAGCTGCTCTGATCTTCCCAGCTGCTCTTTCTGGAATGACTGTCATCCAGGCGCTGTAGGGCCTGCTTGGATGATTTATCTCTCTGGGTTTTCTGGAGTGTCCAGACCCACGCATCCTGCCTTCTCTTACATCCCACAATTTCTGCTCCACATCCTTGCCCTCAGGGTGTGCTGGGCGACGCCAGGAGTGGGAAGTCATCGCTCATCCACCGATTCCTGACCGGTTCATACCAGGTGCTGGAGAAGACAGAGAGTGAGTTCTCAAGAGCCATAGTAAGCTAACAATTGGGGTTAGGGATCCAGGAGTGAGATCAATGATTAGGTAGGTATGGAGACCGGGGCGGGGGAAGGATGAGGCCATAATAGCAAAAGCACTGGGAGCATGGGGAGGTTTGGTGACCTGTCACCTCTGACCTATTACCCTTTCCAACTCTTCTGTACAGGTGAGCAGTACAAGAAAGAGATGTTGGTGGATGGGCAGACACATCTGGTGCTAATCCGAGAGGAAGCTGGGGCACCTGATGCCAAGGTGAGGGTGGAGGTGGTGGGGGACAGGCTGGCTGGGGTCAGCACTGGCCAAGGGAGAGGGCTCTGGTTTCCCAGGTCTCCATCTGGATTGGGTCCAGAGGAGTAGACCTGCCTGACTTTCCATTTGCTCCCTCACTCCCCGCAAGTTCTCAGGCTGGGCAGATGCTGTGATCTTCGTCTTCAGCCTGGAGGATGAGAACAGTTTCCAGGCTGTGAGCTGTCTCCATGGGCAGCTGAGTTCCCTTCGTGGGGAGGGACGAGGAGGCCTGGCCTTGGCACTGGTGGGGACACAAGGTAAGGAGGGGTTAGGAAAGCACTGCTTTCAAGGGAGGCCCTGAGGAGGCTACTGGGATATTGCTCAACATGGGTGAGAACTTGGTAAGGTGTGGAAACGGCCACTTGGATTACAGTACTCTTCTGGAGGGAGTCTGGTCTCCAAATAAGGGAGTCATGAAACCAAACAATAACTTCCTAAGGTCTGAGCAGAGAAAAGGGGATCTCCAGGGAAGAAAGGGCAGCTATAGTAGCCATCTCCTTGCCTCTCCTGAAATGTCACCTACCTTGTGTTCTGACATTGCCATTTCCCGGTGCCACCATCACAAGACACAGAAAATCTCAAGTCCTAGTGTGGATGGGAAACCTTTTCCATCTTCCTTTTTGCAACAGCTAGGTCAGACTGGCACCTTTTAAAGGAACTTATCCAAAAACAAAGCGAAAACACAAAGGAAATGATGAAAAGAAGAGAGCAGAAAACCTTTTAATTCTCAAAGAAGTGACTCAGAGGCTCCCAGACTCTGCCAGGGCCAGGAAATGCTTTTCCAGCACTCCCTTGTGTCGAGCTGGTGGGACTTGGTCTGGATGCCTGTTCTGCTGGTGCCTGCCTCCACCTGTTGCTTGCCTCCTGGTTTCTTGCTGCAGAGTGGGCAGTCCAGCCATGACCCATGGGTACCCAACCTTTTCCTAGTTCACAAGCTGGTGTCCTCCCACCAGTTCAGATTTCGATGGATTTGCAGGGCAGGGTGATTATTGCTCGCACCTGGGTCTCAGCTATGTAGACCTTGTCAGGAAGCACCACTCAGTATTCTTTGAGGACCCCCCCCACACACACACACACACAGCTCACCCATCCTATTCATACACAGCTAGGTGTGTGAACTGGGCCCAGTACTCAGAAAGGGCTTATGTACTCTCATTCCACCTGGTCACAGAAAAGATGATCTCTCACACCCTATCCCCAGTGGGCCCAGCCTGAGGGCCCAGCACAGGGATAAGGGAATCGTGAAAAATCGAACAAGGCGGGGCTCCTTCTTCAATCCTGTCCCTTTCCTATCCCATCAGACAGGATCAGTGCTTCCTCCCCTCGGGTGGTGGGAGATGCTCGTGCCAGAGCTCTGTGTGCGGACATGAAACGCTGCAGCTACTATGAGACCTGTGCAACCTATGGGCTTAATGTGGATCGGGTCTTCCAGGAGGGTGAGTGTGGTGATCTCCAGTATATGTGGGAAGCCAGAGCAAGGGGCCTGGCATCCAGGCCTCTCTCTGTGACTGAGAGGAAATTAGCCTTTGTGGGAAGGAGGAGAGATCGGGGAGGCCAGAGTTTTGCTTAATAGTCACAAGGTCTTTCTGGGCTGGAGGAGCTGCCAAGGCCACAGGTGGCATGGAGGCTGCAGTGACAAGGAAGTTGGGTCCTGTGTTGTCTACTGGGGATTTATCAAAGCTGGGCATGGAAGGGTGGTCTTGGACATCTGGCCTGCTCACACCTCCTTCCCTCAACTCCCCTCAGTGGCCCAGAAGGTGGTGACCTTGCGCAAGCAGCAACAGCTTCTGGCTGCCTGCAAGTCCCTGCCCAGCTCCCCAAGCCACTCAGCTGCATCCACTCCGGTAGCTGGCCAGGTGAGTTGGGGTTTCAGAGTCTGCAGAGGGGCTGGTAAGATGCAGAAGGGCTGGGGATCCTAGGACAGGTACAGAGTACCCAAGGAGGTTCAGGGAGTGGGGAAACAGATGGAAATGGCAGTGAAACTATTGGCAGAAAGTGCATTGGACTGGAAGTCAACCAGATTTGAGACATCATTTGCAGTGTCCTTAAGCAACTCACCTAACCTCCCAAGGCTATCAGGAAGATTGTATGACATAATACTTGTGATTCAACCTTTGCAACATTTAAAGCACTGTCACAATGTTAGTGAGGATTTAAAAAATTATTAATGACAATATAAATAAATGGTGAGGTGATCAAGGAATGTCTCAAATTCCCCATAACTAGATATGAGTGTAGCTTGGTAGGGTAGGGGGAATCTCAGCTCTGCTGACTCTTCCATATGCTCCCAGGCTAGTAACGGGGGCCACACTAGCGACTACTCTTCTTCTCTCCCATCCTCACCGAATGTTGGTCACCGGGAGCTCCGAGCCGAGGCAGCTGCAGTGGCTGGATTGAGCACCCCAGGGTCCCTGCACCGGGCAGCCAAGCGTAGGACCAGCCTTTTTGCGGTATTGGACATGGACATGCTGACCCCCATCCTCCTGTCCCCCATGACCTGCCCATCTTCCCTAGTCCCTAGACTCCTCTGTTGGGCCCTTCTTCATCTGTCTTCCTTATCCTCACATCAGTGTATCCCTCTATCCCTCCCCTCCTTAAACTGATTCCAATAACCATTCCAGAATCGTCGGGGTAGTGACTCTGAGAAACGGAGCTTGGATAGTCGGGGAGAGACAACAGGGAGTGGACGAGCCATCCCCATCAAACAGGTGAGTGGTCCAGGGGCTGGGGCAGGCTAGGGGCAGCTGGTCTTAGTTGGCTTTTTTCCCCCCATGTGTCTTTTCACTTTCTCCAGAGCTTCCTACTAAAACGAAGTGGCAATTCCTTGAACAAAGAATGGAAGAAGAAATATGTAACCCTGTCCAGTAATGGCTTTCTACTCTACCACCCCAGCATTAACGTGAGTGGCAGAAACTGGGCCACACTGGCCAGCTTTGGATTTCCCTCAAGCTCTAACTGTCTGTGCCTCTGACAAAGCACTAACATCATTTCTAGGAAGTGCTAGTCCTGTTCACTTAAGTTTAGCAGGCATGTGTTAAGAGTCTGCCATGTGCCCATGCCAGGAATGTAAAGGTAAATGCATTGCCCCAGGAACTTGTAGTCTAGTGGGAGAGCACCCAGGAAGGAAATGCTTCCTGGAGGAGACAATGCTGGATCAAGTCTGATGGGCCCGTCCCCTAGATGTTCATCACAACCCATTTGGCCCCCAAGGCCCCCTCTCCAGTCCCTCTCTATTCTGTAACATATTAACCGCTTTCCAGCATACCAAGGACCCCAACCTTCCCTACACTCTCGGCCCTGTACCCCTCCAGGATTACATCCACAGTACTCACGGCAAGGAGATGGACTTGCTGCGAACAACAGTCAAAGTCCCGGGCAAGCGGCCCCCGAGGGCCATCTCTGCGTTTGGCCCCTCAGCCAGCATCAACGGACTCGTCAAGGACATGAGCACTGTCCAGATGGGCGAAGGCCCCGGTGAGTAGGGCTTATGACATAGGAGCAGGAGAGACGCCAGGGCTGGGGAAAAGGAGGAGTAAGAGGGAAGTGGGGGCTGTCACTGGGCGAGTAGGAAGCTGGGTGATAAAGAGGGACCATGTAAGGAATGGGGCCAGAAGAAAGAGAGGCTCACTGAGGTTTCATCTTCTTTTTCTGACAGAAGTCACTACTCCCATGCCAAGCCCCAGCCCCAGCCCTAGTTCCCTGCAGCCACCACCAGATCAGACATCCAAGCACCTGCTGAAGCCAGACCGGAATTTGGCCCGAGCCCTCAGCACAGGTCAGTGGGGATGAAATTCCATCCGCTGTCTTCTACACCCAAATAGGGTGGGTGCGGGAAATGAATTTGGGGTGAAGGCTTGGAGGTTGGAATAAATGCATGAGTGAACACATGGAGCCCCACACATGAACACCAAGCTCAGTCATACCATGTCTATCATAATGGTTAAGACAAGTGGACTCTAACGTCAGCTGCCTGAGCTTGAATCCTGGCTTGCCACATGGGCAAGTTACTTGACCTCTCCATGCCTCAGTTTCCTCATCTGTAACATGGAAATAATAGTTTCTACCTCAGAGGGTTGCTTTGAGGTTTAAACAAACTGAGAATATTGTCTAGTACGTAGTCAGTCATGTTTGACATGTTTGAAAAAATATATATATATAGTATGCAAATGACACATTGTAAACAGATGATCCTCACAACAGTTTTGTCAGGTCAAGACTATTATTCTTATTTCAGAGATAAAGAAACTGAGGCTCAGAAGATTAAGTGCCTTGCTCAAGGTCTTAAAGCCAGTAAGTAAGTGGTAGAACCAGGATCTGAGTGCAGGTCTGACTCTAAACCTCTCATCTGCCTGCCTCCCCAGGAATGATCAAGGGGGAACTCCTGGAGAGGGACAGTTGAGGAGGGGTGCCCTAAAATGCCAAAGCAGTTCAGGGAATGAGACAGGCTATCAAGAAATCAGGAAATATGTGGAGGGGGCTATTGAGGCAGCTGTGTCTTCCTCCCTAAGACTGTACCCCATCTGGAGACCTGAGCCCCCTGAGCCGAGAACCCCCTCCTTCTCCCATGGTGAAGAAACAGAGGAGGAAAAAATTGACAACACCATCCAAGACTGAAGGCTCGACTGGGCAGGCTGAAGGTGAGGCTCTGGCAGGCACTCCCACTCCCACCCAGAACCCTCATCCCCAACATCAGCTCCCCGGGCTAACTCCTGCAGCAGGAGGAAGTGCCTGAGCTGAGTGCTTGACGACCATTACCACTGCACACAACTTAGTGAAAGAGTGGGTGGACATCCCCCAGCCCCGTCCTTCTTGCCTTGTTCCCCAGCCAATTCCTTTCCCCAGCCCCTATTCTCAATGACGTCCATGTCTATAGCTCCTGCTCCCTCTCCTAAGGATGTTCTACTTCCTCTTCCTTCCCTCAACTCCACTTACCACCCTAGCCCCCGCACCCAGAAGCCCCCCACCCATCCGCAGTGACTCAGCCCCTGATCTCTGCATCTCCCACTGATTTCCCAAATCCTGGATTCTGTGACCACCCAGTCCCTTCTCCCGATAACTTACTTTCTTTCTTTCTTTTTTTTTTTTTTTCTGAGACGGAGTCTCGCTCTGTCACCCAGGCTGGAGTACAGTGGCGTGATCTTGGTTCACTGCAATCTCCGTCTCAGGGGTTCACGCCATTTCCCTGCCTCAGCCTTCCAAGTAGCTGGGACTACAGGTGCTCGCCACCACGCCTGGCTGATTTTTTTGTATTTTTTAGTAGAAATGGGGTTTCACTGTGTTAGCCAGGATGGTCTCGATCTCCTGACCTCGTGATCCGCCCGCCTCAGCCTCCCAAAGTCCTGGGATTACAGGTGGTGGGGATTACAGGCGTGAGCCACCGCACGCAGTCTTCTCCGGATAACTTTCTATTACCAAGTGCTCCCCAACAGCCCTTGACCATAGTGATCCTCATTCTTGTCCCTCAGTGATTCCCCACTCCCCCACTGCCACCAGCCCCAGGGCCCTCTCATCTCAGCCCTGCGCCCCAGCTTCTTCCCTCTTCCCCCGTGTTCACTCAGATCCTGACCCTCCCTTCTCCTCCCAGAGGCCCAGCTCCTCGCTGGTCTTGATAACCCATCCCTGCTGCCCCTGCTCTCTGCCGGGTGCTCAGACCCAGGTTCCAGATCTGCCTACTCTCATGGCTCTTGGCTTCTGCTCCACTCTGCTCCGGGGCCACTGACTTTAGTTCTGCTTTCTCTCCCCATCTGTCTGTCCTGCTTTGTCTCTGGCACTCTGTCACTCTCTCTCTCCATCTCTCCATCTACCTCTCTTTTTCTCCTTTCTTGGTCTCTCTTTCTCTGTTCTGCTCTCCATTCTATCTCTATCTCCTTCGCTTCGGGAAACCAGCCAAGCGCAAAATGTGGAAACTAAAATCCTTTGGTAGTTTAAGAAATATTTATAAAGCAGGTAACAAGTGGGGAGCCGGGAGGGGCGCTCAGCTGGGGTGCAGAAGGGTGGGGGTGCCCCCGCCTTCCCCTGCATGTGCTCGGGCTTCCTGCTGCCCCCCACCCTCTGCTTCCCCTACCCCCACTGCCCCACTCCCAGGGGCTCGGGATGGACATCAGGGAGGACGGGCTTGGGGAAGGCAGCCCCTGCTTGAACTCTGTCCCTTAATGACCCCATCCCATCCCCCACTCAGAGGAAAACTTTGAGTTCCTGATCGTGTCCAGCACGGGTCAGACGTGGCACTTTGAGGCAGCCAGTTTTGAGGAGCGGGATGCCTGGGTCCAGGCCATCGAGAGTCAGATCCTAGCCAGTCTACAGTGCTGTGAGAGCAGCAAGGTCAAGGTAAGAGTTTGAGGTGGGGTGGAGGACTGACCGCAGGAGCTGACCCTGGAGCTGACGGCCATTGGCAACTACACGGCCGAAGTCGTGTGGGAGGAGAGCAGAGGTGTCTGAGGAGAAGGGGGTGGGGCTTGGAGGCAGAATCAGTGCCAACCCAAACCCTCTCTGCAGCTGCGCACAGACAGCCAAAGCGAGGCCGTGGCCATCCAGGCGATCCGGAACGCCAAGGGGAATTCAATCTGCGTGGACTGCGGGGCCCCCAGTGAGTGCCAGGAGGCAGCGGAGGGGCTAGGGAGTGTGGTTCACTGGAGACGGTGAATGCCGGGGTGTGTGCTGCCCGGCTGGAAGCCGACCTCTACGCTCTGTCCGCAGACCCCACGTGGGCCAGCTTGAACCTGGGCGCCCTCATCTGCATCGAGTGTTCTGGCATCCACCGCAACCTGGGCACTCACCTGTCCCGCGTCCGCTCGCTGGATTTGGACGACTGGCCACGGGAGCTGACCCTGGTGCTGACGGCTATTGGCAACGACACGGCCAACCGCGTGTGGGAAAGCGACACGCGAGGCCGTGCCAAGCCCACGCGGGATTCTTCGCGGTAAGGGTGAGGGAACAGAGCGGGGGGAGGGTTGCTGATGGTGTGCGAGCCTAAGACGGTCCCTTGGGTAGGGGCAGAGGTCCTGGCTGGGGGTCCCTAGAGCCTTTTCAGTTGATCCCGGGTCTTGCAGGGAGGAGCGCGAGTCGTGGATTCGCGCCAAGTACGAGCAGCTGCTGTTCCTGGCGCCGCTGAGCACCACGGAGGAACCGCTGGGCCGCCAGCTGTGGGCCGCCGTGCAGGCCCAGGACGTGGCTACCGTTCTTCTGCTTTTGGCCCATGCGCGACACGGGCCGCTCGACACCAGCGTAGAGGACCCACAACTCCGCTCCCCACTCCACGTGGCTGCCGAGCTCGCCCACGTCGTCATCACGCAACTGCTGCTGTGGGTACGTCAGCTGGGGGGAGGAAAGGGGGTCTTTGAGGCCTCATCTCCGAAAACGCCTGGCGCGGGAAAGCCCGATCTTCACAGAGGGACCCCGGAAGTAGGCTTGACCATGTGGGGGAGGCGGTGCCGGGTGTGGGCGCCCTGGGGACGCGCGGTCACGCGGCCGTTTCCGCCCTCCAGTACGGCGCGGACGTGGCGGCCCGTGACGCCCAGGGCCGCACGGCGCTGTTCTACGCCCGCCAGGCTGGAAGCCAGCTGTGCGCCGACATCCTTCTCCAGCACGGTTGCCCGGGTGAGGGCGGCAGCGCGGCCACCACGCCCAGCGCGGCCACCACGCCCAGCATCACCGCCACGCCGAGCCCCCGCCGCCGGAGCAGCGCCGCTAGCGTGGGCCGCGCCGACGCCCCGGTTGCGCTGGTATAGTTGCCCAGTGGGAGAGACACCCCCACCCCCACGCGGGCTGGGCACGACCACACCGCGCGGACCGCTGGACAGACGCACCCACTCACCTCTCCGATCCGCACCCAGCCCCACGGGAGCACTTCCTACCCCCACGAGGGCACAGCCCCCACGCCTCCCAGAAGACACAAACTCACCTCCCTCTCCCCAACGAGGCATGGAGACCCCAGCTCAACACGCCCCCTCTCCACTGTTTCCACACTCGGATTGCTCTGGGTCTACCCGCTCGGGTTTCGCGGAATGGGACGTTCCCCGCGGTACGGGCTCCTAGGCGCTTGGACATGCCCGCTTGTGCCCCCTAGGGGCGGGAAGAAGACCCGGTCCTGCCCGAACTCAACAATCCCAGGGCGGGAGCCCATACCCAGGCTGGCTCCTGGGGCGACGCCACGCCAGAGGGAGGGTTTAGTACGTGGGAGGGCTAGCCCTGGGACTTGGGGCCAATATGGAGACCCTACCCCTTCCATACTCATCTCACTGCCCAGTGAAGGGGGCAAGGGCAGCGAGGGGCAGGACCCCTGCTGCTCATGGGGGTGGGGGGTTCCCAACCCTTTCCGTGAAAGGGACCGTGAGTAGTGGAAACCAGGACGTCCCCTTACACCCACCCATGGGTGGAAGCTAAAGAGTCCGGGGGGAGCCAAGAGTCTGGGTCCCTCCCACTACTATCTTGGGAGGGAGAAGGGATGTAGCAGGAGCGGGCTAAGGGGGCTAAGGGGGCCTTGTAATTTATTGCTTTGTTCCCCAACATGGGGGTGGGGTTGGGCAGGGGCGTGGGGAGGG
>NW_012120376.1:5907000-5909624 GCF_000951035.1 Colobus angolensis palliatus
GGGTTGTGAGTGTCTGTGACCGTGACTGCGTACCTGTGACTGTGCAGCGCCCGTGGTGATCTGGGGTAGGGGGCACCCCTAAAGTGGGACCCCTCCCCCATTATTCTTTCTGTCCAGCCCCTCCCTCCCACTGGAGCAGCTCCAGAGCCATTCCTCACCCCCGTGACCTCTCCCAGCCAGGGCTGAGAGGATTCGAGGTGGCTGGGAGGGTTTCCAGGCCCCCTGCCCCATCCCCGCAAAGTGGGTGGTAGGGCGGACTTGCCTGGCCCAGCCCTGCCTCCCTCAGCCAACCCAGCCCTTGGGCTGTCTGTGTCAGTGGTTTCCGGTCTTTTTTTTTTTTTTTTTTCTGGCTAAAATAGTTTGCAAAGGACCAGGTAATTGGGAAGGGGAGAGAGGTGGGGGCAAGGGGGGAATGCCCCCCCCATCTCCTTGGAGGCAGTGGTGTGAATCTTCTTCAACAGCAATTAAAGAGGAAGTGATTTTGTCTAGGGGGTGAGCTGCTGTTCTGTTCTTGGAGGCAGGTCAGGGCATGGCCTTGGTCAAGGTGGGGTACTGGGGTGGGACAGGGACAGGCAGAGGTGCCTCCCACTGGGGCTGGTGGCAGGACAGTACCCATGGGCATGGAGGTAGTTCCATTATGTACAACAGTTCCGGGTTCATGTAGTGGAGGACATGGCAGGTTGGAGTCAATGGGGACCCTGGGAGCAGAGAAGGCACTGACTCTTAAGATGATGCCAGTCCTGGAAGAGTTGGGATATGGTACTTAGAGGCCATGGAGAGGGTGAGAAGATGGGACAGCTTTGGTTAAGAGCAGGAACTTTGGAGACAGATCTGATTTTGAAACCTGCCCCTCCACTTCACAGCTAGATGACCTTGGTGGTGTCTATTTATCTGTATTCTGAACAATATCTGTTCAGAGGGCACCTGAAAGGCTCTCCAGCTCTGAGGAGGGCTGCCCCGGGCCAGCCTGCTCACCGTGAGCACTAGGTACCAGAGTAGAACATAGGGTAGGGGTTCCTCCCCTGGCCCCTCAGGGGGTGCTCCAGAGGGAAGGGGTGGGAGACCTCGGAAAGATTTCCCGGCTGGCTGCAGAGGTCCTTGGTGTCCACAAACTCAGTGTCAGCTGATGCAGGCATTTATCCACCTCCATGCCATCAAAGGGACCACCAAGGCCACAGTGGCCTGAAGCCGGTGCTGCCTTGTGAGCTGCAGTGCCGCTAGGCTCAGCACCTAGCCAATCCTACCATTTCTCCAGGGCAGCTGAAAGTGTTTTCTCAGGTAGAGGGGCTGGACAGGGTAGGGTTGGGTCAGCAGCCAGTGCAGGTTGGGCATAGCCATATGTTGTTATCTACTTTGAGGAGTTAGTTGGTAGCACCAGCATCTTTGGGTAGAATTGCTTCTGACCTTTGGTGCCCACCAGCCCCAAGATGTTCAGGTGCAAGTGTGCCACTGAACTGAGGACACAGCACCAGACCTGAATGCAGTTCACATGGAGGCTGCGGCTCTGCAGGGTCCTAGTCTGTGACCACCCAGCGCAGTGGCATGACCCAGGAAAGGTGGATTCAGCAGTGCAGGTGCAGTGACAAGTACAGAGGCAGGTGTGTGGTCTGGGCAAAGCGAGGAGAGGGGGAGGTAGCAAAGAAAATTGGACTGGAGGACCCGGCCATTCCCCCTTCACCTCCAAGACCCTGGACTCTTATTTCAGCTCCACTCCTTCCTCGTGGTCAAAGTTTGCTCCCTTTTTCAGAAGTTTGGGAGTATGAAAGAATATGGGGAGGAAATAGGGACCCTGGAGAGAATGAAATTGCCTGCAAAGAGCAAGTGGGAAGGTCCTTTCATTTCCAGCCAGTGAAAAATGGTCAAGGTGTCAGCAAACCTCACAACAAATCCTAACACCAAATAATCCACTTGCCTCTTCTCTTAATGGGGAGCATCTTCGGTCTTGTGGGGAAGATGTAAAAGGCAGTAGTGGATGGAATGACAAAATATCAAGCCCTCCAGGTTATGACAAAATAGGAGCCCTGAAAGGGACTCCCTGAGTGGGTGAAGGAGAGCTGCTGCCCCTTTGTGCTCATGACCCCTTCGCAGCTCACCCTGGACTGCCTTGCTTGGATGCCCTGCCATACAGGATGCCCTATTGCCATCCGCCAGCCCTCCCTGCATCCCTGCTGGCTGCCATCTGCCACACCTTGCTCCCCTCCTTTTGTTTGTCTTAGCACAGCTGAGGCAGACCGACCTTCACCATGATAGTGCTGCCAAAAGCCAAAGGAAAGGAAAAAGGAATTTTGATTGAAAAGTACAAAATGATTGACAGAGTGACATTTCCAGAACTCTGCTTTCTGGCGATGCTGAGACTCCATCCCCAGCAAATCAAAGCACAGCCCTCCTGCCCCAGCCCCTTCCCACTCTGAGCTTCTGATCAGCTTTGGGGACTCCTTCTGAGACTCTTGCTTCCAAGTAACCCAGTCTTTTCAGAACTCAGGAACTAGCTTATAATAGAAAGCTAGTGAGCACTTACTTCGGGCCAGGTTCTGTGTTAAAAGCACGACATACACTCTATGTCATTCAATCCTCGCAACCATGTTTTTTTTTTTTTTTTTTTTGAGACGGAGTCTCGCTCTGTC
>NW_012120376.1:5909674-5921826 GCF_000951035.1 Colobus angolensis palliatus
TTTTTTGAGACGGAGTCTCGCTCTGTCACCCAGGCTGGAGTGCAGTGGCCGGATCTCAGCTCACTGCAAGCTCCGCCTCCCAGGTTTACACCATTCTCCTGCCTCAGCCTCCCGAGTAGCTGGGACTACAGGCGACAACCATCTTAAAAAGCCAGTACTGTTGTCTACAATTTACCAATGAGGAAACAGCATTTAGAAAGTTAAGTGACTTGTTCAAGGTCCCGCTAGTGGGAGATGAGGGGTGTGGTCTGGGCACAGCATTCTGACTACTGCTGCCCTCAAGGCAGTGTCTAAGCTCTTGCCCAGCTAGAGCATCCCTCCCTCAGGGGGCACAGATGGACCAGGGGAAGCAGGGTTTTCAAAGTCTGCCAATTTACACTTCAAAACAAAACAACATAAGCATAGCATGCACAGTAAGCACTAGTCCACATTCAGCAAGAGCTTCCTTCAACAGTTGAATCCTTCACTCTCCATTTACAGACATGTGGGAGTTCTGGGCCCTCTATCCCTTTTTTTTTTCTGAGAGTCTCACAGTGTCACCCAGGTTGGAGTGCAGTGGCGTGATCTCAGCTCACCGCAACCTCCGCCTCCCGGGTTCAAGCGATTCTCCTGCCTCAGCCTCCCGTGTAGCTGGGATTACGGGCACCCGCCACCACATTCAGTTAATTTTTTTGTATTTTTATTAGAGACGGGGTTTCACCATGTTGGCCAGGCTGGTCTCGAACTCCTGGCCTCAAGTGATCCTCCCGCCTCAGCCTCCCAAAGTACTAGGATTACAGGGGTGAGCCACCATGCCTGGTTCCTCCATCCCTTTTCTTATCCTGTGAGCCTGGGGGGAGCCTTCAGCAGAAAGGTCGTTCACCTCAGAGCAAAATTAGCAGAGCATGGTGGTGCATGCCTTTAATCCATCACTGGGAGGCTGAGGCAGAATTGCTTGAACCTGGGAGGCAGAGGTTGCAGTGAGCTGAGATCAGGCCACTGCACTCCGGCCTGGGCAACAGAGCGAGACTCTTGTCTCAATAAAAGAAAGAAAAAAAAAATCAAGAGTCCTCCGCACTGAGAGGAGGCATGTTGGGGGACCCATGCTTGCACTTGGTAGTGAAGAAGAAAGGGAGACACCAGACCCACATACCCTTGGCACACTAAGAAACTGGCATGTGTGGGCAGCAGCCCTCTCTCTGGGCATGCCCAAAGGTGGAGGTCTTTTTGGGAAATGTTGAAAGGACAGGTGGGTAGGGGTGTGGGTGACAAATGGAATCTGGAGCATGCTGTGGGAGAGACCACAGCAGAAGGAAGATCCCCGCTGTGGGGAACTCCATGGTGTGCATTTTGGCTTTCAGGGTATAAAGGGGGAAATAATAGGGAAAGACTTGGTGCAAGAGAAGGGAAGGAACAGAAACAGACAGATGAGAAAAAGAAGATGACAGTACTGCAAGTGTTTCTTTCAATCCTTGCCAGGCCAGGCTTCATTTAGCCACTCTGGTCTCTTCCTGCATACCCCAGCCCCCGTTTATAGTACCTGGGGAGTGGGGAGCAAAGAACAGGATCAGAGCATGATCTGAAAAGAACACTGAGCCTCCTCCCTGCTGGAACCCCCACCCCACAAAAAAGGTTGACAGATTGATGGTCCAGTTCTTTATTTAGAAACCTGATTGTTCAAGAACATGGTGGATGCTTCACACCTTTTTCACTGGGATTGTGCTGGAGGTGATGGGCAGCATTCTCCCATTTCCTCAGCAACAGAGGTGAAGGCTTCTCAACTCAGAAGCACAAATTGTAGGGGATGGGGTGGGCAGGGAAAGGGAGAAGGAAATCTCAAGGCAAGTCAATAGAAGGGGGTAAAGCGACTCCAAACAGCAATAAGGGCAGGTGGAGGCCTGCTTGCTCAGTGCCTGCTAAGTGTCCTGCCCTCCTTTCTCTACCCACCTCCGCTCAAAAGATCCTACTGAATCTCCAGGTAGGGAGCAGGGAATATCCTATTGTTAGGGTACAATAACAAGAAAAGCCACAGAGGAAGAGGAAGAGGATTGAGTGAAAGCTCAGGAGAGCAAACATCACAGGCCCGGTGAGCTCTCAAGGTGGCTGCCAGCTGGGGTGGCAGCATTCACCCAGGGCCCCCACACCCACAGAATGGCCCGAGAGGTCCACAGCTCAGCTCCACTCTGCTGTTTGGCCCTCAGGGGTCCCAGGGTGGGGAGGTGGGGAGGAGGCAGGCCAGTCCAGGAGGACTCTGGATTCTGTGAAGGGTCAAGTGCAGTGTTGGCCTCAGAAGTCAAATTCATCCAGGTCCCCTGTGCCCTCCCCACCTTGAGAGCCCCACACCCGGCGGTAATTGCTCTCCAGCTCTTTCTGCCGCTGGCGTTCCTTCTGGGCCTCTTCAGCTCCCGGCACCTGGTGGGAGAGGGTAGAGGTGGGCTGGAGCTACTCACCGTTGAGCCCAGGGAAGTCCTGGGCCAGGCAGCTGGGGGAAGGCAGGGAATGAGGACACCCATGTCCTGAGAGGCTCTTCCTGCATGGCAGCACTCTGAGTCCCTGGAACCCCAGCCTTGTCTTACAGATCAGGAAACGGAAGCTCAGCAATGGCATGGCTGGGGCAAGCCCGCACCTCCACTCCAGGCAGGCTGGGGACAGGAGGCCTGGGGGCCAGGACTTGCAGGTAGAAGCCTCTCACCAAGATATTGAAGAAGATCTCCTTGAGGTTTCTTGTGTCCTCATCAGTCAACCAACGTGCACCCTCTTCAGTTCCTTCAGCCCATGGGCGGACAATTTTGATCTCAATTTTCCCTGGAAAGGAGCAGTATGCAGTGAGAGGAGAGGATGGCTGGGAGCCTCAGGGCAGGCCCCCTGCCCCACTGGTCCCAGCCCCTCCACTTCCGGCAGCTTGCCCTTCCGACAGTGCTGGGTCCAGCCGCCCTCCAGGGCCCACCTGCAGCTGTGAGTCCCTCCCTCTCCAGCAGCTCCTTCACCAGCCCCTCGATTTGTTTCAGCTGTGGGTTTTCCCGTTTCATCTCGAGGACAGTCAGATCCTGATTAGGGCCTCCGAGACGGAGCTTGGTGACCCGGACCCGGACTCTGTGCTCAGGATCCTCCTCTTAGAGGGGGAGACACACAGGGAAACACAAAGCAGAGGCATGACTCCAGGGTTAGGGGTGTGGGGGTCATCTCCCCCTAAAACATCAATTGGTTCTGGCAGCTATTCCATCTCAACATGTGTATGAGCCAGGGCTCAAAAAAATGTGTGCCCCCACTCCCAATTCAGCCTATGGAGCTCCCTCCACCAATTGCTGCCTTCCATCTTCCCACCCTACCCAATAATTCTGCCCATCACCTATAGGAAAACAAATGTTTTCTGAAGCCAAAATCAGGCCACCTGCACCAACAAAGTTTTGTCTGAAGCAGCAGGTTGGAAAAGTGTGGTCTCGTCCTCCATATGTCAGGATTTTAAAGACATTTCAATGTTTATAGAGAGAATGGGATGGAGGGTTTGAAACTGGAACATTTCATTTGGAACATCTGATGTCCAGACCCATAGGACCCTATGAAATGGACACAAGGGGATGCAAGAAGATAGAATTTAAAGTCTATCCAGGCTATTGGCTCATGTGCAGCTGGGCTCTCCTATTCATGCCCTGACAGCTGGGGACTCTCTTGGTGCAAAGTCCTAAATGTTGACAGGTTGCATCCTTCATAGATGTGTGGTTTTCAGCATATAGACTCGCAAGCATTCAATTACTACCTACTGATCATCCATTGTGTGCCAGGCAGAGTGCTAGGTACTGGGTGTACAGGAGCAAACCAGAAAACAAGCAGACATGCTCTAAGAGCTGCTTCCCAGAGGGATGAATAGGAGGTAAGCATGCAAAGGGATGATGGTGATGGGAAGCAGGCGCAAGTGAGGACAGTGTTCCAGAAAGCGGGGAGAGAATGAGCACCCTCAGAAGGGAAGGAACAGGGTCCCCTCTGGGAATAGGACCAGCTGAGGGATGAAAACAACGGACTGGGCTACTCCTTCTTGTCTGACTGCTCTCACCTGTAGGTTGGGGTGATGGAGGAGGTTTTTTGGGGACAACCCTCTTTTTCTTGTGCTTCTTCACCAGCTCTGGACTCTGTTTTTCCTCCAGTCTTTTGATGAGTTTGTTGAGAGTGGATGTCAGAGCCAGCATTGCCCGATCCCGCTCTGACTCCTTCTTCAGTCCATCTGGGTCCAGCTCCTTCTCTGTCTGGAATACCCAAGAGAAGAGAGTGAGTCAAGGGTCTGGAGCGTGGAGGCAGCCAGCGGGCTAGGCTGTGTAGGAGAGTCTGATATTGTGAAATGGAGTTTTGCTCATCACCCGGGCTGGAGTACAGTGGTGCCATCTCGGCTCACTGCAACCTCCGTCTCCCGGGTTCAAGAGATTCTCTTGCCTCAGCCTTCCAAGGAGCTGGGATTACAGGTGCCCATTGCCATGCCTGGCTAAGTTTTTGCATTTTTAGTAGAGAGGGTTTTACCATGTTGGCCAGGCTGGTCTTGAACTCCTGACCTCAGGTGATCCGCTTGCCTCAGCCTCCCAAAGTGCTGGGATTACAGCGTGAGCCACTGTGCCTGGCCAGAGAGTCTGATATTTAAGTCTTGTCCCTCTCTCTGCTCTCCCTTCCCCAATAGCCCCAATTAATTAGGGAAACAGCTACCATTTCCAAGTGCCCCGTCCTTGCCCTGTGCTGTGCTCTCTCTTTCTTTTAGTCCCTCAGCCTGTCCTGCTTCACGGGACCAGGCGGCTGTGGAATTAACAGGAGGAGGAGCTGGGCTTGCCTCCTGGATGATGTTCTCCAGTTCCCGCTCCATGCCAGCCTTCACCTCCGAACGGAGCCGGTCTCGGTCTGACGGAAGCAGGATCCCTTCCAGTTCCTTCTCAAATTCTCCCAGTAACTGCTGTTCATCCTCATCTTCATCCTCATCCTCATCCTCGTCCTCCTCTTCTTCCATTTCTCTCTGCCGTTCTGGATCACCCCTTTCCTTCTCCTCTGGTTCCCTCTGAGGGACTTCTGCAGCATCATCCACAGGCTGCTCTTGGCCTATATTTGGCTTCCCCTGGGTGGGTAGGGAGTAGGGAGAAAGAGGTAGACAGTTGGAGTTTCAACAGAGACACATGGTGGGGGGCAAATAGTAGCAGGTGTGTGGTACTGGGGGACCCAGGAGTTGAGTCCCAGGTCAGCGTAGTTTTTCAAATGCTCGCAGTTGGGAGGTGGGTTCTGCCCATTCCCTGAGCATGGCCTATACCTTTTTTGTTCCACCTTTCAGCTCCTCTATGAATCGAATCAAATCTGCAGGGCTTCGAATGACTTTGACCTGCACGTTGTTCTGAAAATCTGAGATGAAAGAGTAATAATCATGAACCAGTTCTGTTGTGTTTAAATTTTTTTTTCTTTTTTTTTTTTTGAGATGGAGTCTTGCACTGTCACCCAAGTTGGAGCGCAGTGGTGCAATCTCTGCTCACTGCAACCTGTGCCACCCAGGTTCAAGCGATTCTACTGCCTTAGCCTCCCAAGTAGCTGGGATTACAGGTGCCTGCCACCATGCCCAGCTAATTTTTGTATTTTTAGTGGAGATGGGGTTTCACTGTGTTGGCCAGGTTTGTCTCGAACTCTTGACCTCAGGTGATCCACCTGCCTCAGCCTCTCAAAGTGCTGGGATTACAGGTATGAGCCACCGCACCTGGCTCTTTTTCGACATGGAGTGTTACCATGTTGCCCAAGCTAATCTTGAATTCCTGGGCTCAAGCAATCTTCCTGCATCAGCCTTCCAAGTAACTACGATTACAGGTGTGCGCTACTGCACTCCTAAATGCTCTTTGGATTCCTAAGGACAGGTAATGAGAGACCAAGGAAGGACATGGTCCCTGCCTCTAGGGTTTACCTGTTAAATAGTGAGACAAGGGCAAACATTCGTCTGCAGAGAGCACTGTTCTAAGGTGGACACTCCGGTAGCAGAGATGGATGCTAACAAGCTGCTAAGTCCCCACTCTTCCATGCACTTCTGAGGCCCTTCTGGCAGTCACTCCAGCTTTTAGGACTACACAGGAGATCCTGGGGCTAAGGACTTGTCTTCCCTGGAACCCTACTCCTCTTTCCACAAATATTAACCATTTAGTTTATTCAGTTCCAGGCCTTCTGCTATGAATTATGGATGCATTCTCATTTAATCCCATGCAACTCTCTAGGGTAGGGGTTATTATCCTCATTTTATGAGTAAGAAAATTGAGGTTAAGTGAATTACAAAGTCACCAAGTGGTGGAGCTACTGTGTTCTGCCACCTTGCTAAAATAGCAGTGCTGTCTACAAAGAGTATTAACTCCTGTAAAAATGAATTTGCTGCTGGCCTGGCTACCCAACCTCCCTCCCAGTGCTTAGCTCTCCCCTCCATCTCTATCCCTGCCAATCCTAAAATATATATGGTAAAGGAGACACGGAAGGTTCACTCACCATTGGGAGCACCTGGAGCTGAATCTGTTGCCTCAGGGCTTGGGTCCTGCTCCTGACAAGGAGAAAAGGAAAGAGTCAAGTATGAAAGCCTGTTCATGCCCTCCATACTTATGAAGGCAAAGGTTCTGGGGATATCCTTGCATCCCTAGGTAGATGTAGGTCACCTCACAATGACCCCAGCTACAGTGACCCTCCCCATTCCCATCCTGTTCCTCTGGGGCAGCTGGTCTCACCTCAGCCTGCATCTCCTCCCCTCCTGGGGCCTGGTCCTCTGGTTCATTAAGCATCTTCCAGAAATCTGAGTCCTTACTGTCATCCTTGGTCGGGCTCGCACCTAGGGTACAGAGAACAGGGAGACATTGATCTGACAGGAGGCGTGAGACAGAAAGGAGCAAATAGGATGGGGTCCCTTCCCCTCCTCTATCACCAAGGGATCAGGGCCCATGGTACTCTTCCACTCCACCCCACCAGTCAGTCAGGACAGTAAGATCAGGGGAAGGGAAAAAATGGAAGCGAGTTTCATGGTACAGGTGAAACAAGGTCCTACCTGCCATCTTTTGGGGTGCCACCCCAGACTTGGTCTCACTCCACACTTGGGGGCCCAGATCTTGCAGCTCCTCTATGATTTTATCTCCATACTGCTTTGAGGCTACTGAGAAACAGCATGCAAGCAGGCCAGGAACACATTCCTCTGGCTATTCAATACTTGATCTTTTGCCGCCCCCTGCCCCCGTATCTCCCCTTCTTCTCCTCCTTCTCTAATTACTCACCTGCTTGCCTCTGAACGTAGGCCATGTACTCCTCAGGCTGCAGGGAAGGGTGACAGAGGATGGCCTGGGGCGCAGCACTGGGTGGGGGCCGGAGGAGAGGGTGGGGGCAGAGCCGAGGAGTGCGAATGGTCAGCACATAAGAGCAGGACAAGGGCTCGTCCACGCGATCGATATAGTCCCCAGAAATACCTGCACCCTCGTCACAGAGAAACTGCCAGGACAGAAAGGGTGAATACACTTAATCACCAACAATAACTTGCTTTAGTTCTTAGAACAGGTGTCTTTACTAAGCACTGATTATCTGTCAAGCATTGTGTATACACTGTGCATATGGCACTTTACATAAATTGGCTCACTTAATTATCACAAAGACCCAGTGAAGGGGTATTGGTATCTCAACTTCATGCCTCAAGAAACAGGTGTGATGCAGTTAAGGCACTTGTTCAGGTTGACCAGCTTTTAAGTGATAAAAACAGGAACTGAACTCAGGCAGCTTCACTGTAGGTAACCAATTTGTGTTTCATATTCCTATTTTGTATAAATATTGTGTGTGTGTGTGTGTGTGTATATATATACTTATATTTGCTTTATATATGTATTATTATTATTATTATTATTATTGAGATGGATTCTCGCTCTGTCACCCAGGCTGGAGTGCAATGGCATGATCTCGGCTCACTGCAACCTCTGCCTCCTGGATTCAAGCGATTCTCCAGCCTCAGCCTCCCAAGTAGCTGGGATTACAGGCATCTGCCATCATGCCTGGCTAATTTTTGTATTTTTGTAGAGATGGGGTTTCACTGTGTTGGCCCAGCTGGTCTTGAACTCCTGACCTCAGGTGATCCGCCCGCCTTAGCCTCCCAAAGTGCTGGGATTACAGACATGAGCCATGAGGCCCGGCCTGTATTATTTTTTAAAGTGTATATATATTTGTGTATAAATATGTATTTTTTATATATGTGTATATAGTTAAAAACTTCAAACAATTCTAAGATTCTTATATCATTCAGAAAGAGGGTAAAGATATTGATTGGCCTTTGATAAATTAAGCATGCATGGCCGGGCACGGTGGCTCAAGCCTGTAATCCCAGCACTTTGGGAGGCCGAGACGGGCAGATCACGAGGTCAGGAGATCGAGACCATCCTGGCTAACACAGTGAAACCCCGTCTCTACTAAAAATACAAAAACTAGCCGGGCGAGGTGGCGGGCGCCTGTAGTCCCAGCTACTCGGGAGGCTGAGGCAGGAGAATGGCGTAAACCCAGGAGGCGGAGCTTGCAGTGAGCTGAGATCTGGCCACTGCACTCCAGTCCGGGCAACAGAGCGAGACTCCGCCTCAAAAAATAAAAAATAAAAATAAAAAAATAAAAAATAAAAAATAAAAAAAAAAGATAAATTAAGCATGCAATATTCTAATTTCTAAAATAACTATTAAAAGTAAGACAGGCTGGTGGTTCACAACTGTAATCCCAACACTCTGGGAAGCCAAGGCAGGAGGATGGCTTGATGCCAAAAATTCAAGACCAGCCTTGGCAACATAGTGAGACTCATCTCCACAAAAAGTTTTTAAAAATTAGCCAGGTATGGTGGTGTGCACCTGTAGTCCCAGTTATTTGGGAGACTGAGACTTAAGGGATCTTTGGGAAGATCCCTTAAGCCCAGGAGTTCAAAGTTACAGTGAGCCAAGATCATGCCACTGCACTCTAACCTGTGTGGAAAGCAAGACCTTGTCTCAAAAACAAACAAAAAGTGGGAGAGGTCCTACTTCTGAAATGGCAGCATGAGGGACTTCGCACACTCCACAGGGAAACTCCATAACTGATGAAAATTTAAAAACACAAAGCATGGCCAGGCGCAGTGGCTCATACCTGTAATCCCAGCACTTTGGGAGGCCGAGGCAGACAGATCACCTGAGGTCAGGAATTTGAGACCAGCCTGACCAACATGGAGAAACCCCATCTCTACTAAAAACACAAAATTAGCCAGCCTCGTGGCACATGCCTGTAATCCCAGCTACTTGGGAGGCTGAGGCAGGAGAACCGCTCGAACCTGGGAGGCGGAGGTTGTGGTGAGCTGAGATTGTGCCATTGCACTCCAGCCTGGGCAACAAGAGCAAAACTCTGTTTCAATACAAACAAACAAAAGAACACAAAGCATTTAAACTCTTTGGAAATTTTCCTAAGGACATATAATAAATGAGGAAATGTTTACTCAAGAAAATCTACTAAATCTTTTTTTTTTTCAGACAGGGTCTCACTGTGCCACCCAGGCTGGAGTGCAGTGGCACAATCACAGCTCACTGAATCCTCAACCTCCTAGGTTCAAGCAATCTTCCCACTTCAACCTCCCAAGGTAGGACTACAGGTGTGTGCCACCATATCCAACTAATTTTTAAAAATTTTTTGTAGAGACAGGTTCCCGCTGTGTTGTCCAGGCTTTCTCAAATTCCTGGGCTCAAGCAATCCTCTCACCCAAAGTGTTGGGATTACAGGTGTTAGCCCAGCTACTAAATCTTGAATAGTGAGAATTTGCAGCACTTGAGCCATGACCTGCTCCCTCAACAAAAGCCATGGGGTGGAGGGCAGGAATTTCTATCTGGAGTTACTACAACCCCATCCAATAGCTCAGTTTGACAAAAGCTCCACTCCAGCAGGTGAGTGTAGTTTCAAAAAAAAAAAAAGGTGGGGCAGGGCGGTGGAGCAGGGGAGGGACTTCCTATTCTCTCAACATGCAGTCATGAGATATGGTATATGGTGTTTTACCGGGAGGGCCACGAGCTCCAAGGTACAGCAACTAAACTCCTAAAAAAGATCAAGGCCTCCCTTCCTCCACCCAGCCCCACCCACAGGGCAGAGGCTTTACTTCAAGTGCAGTGGGACAAGAGTATCAGGGTCCTGATTGTCCTCACTGAAGCTTGCTCAGAGAGTGGAGGGTTCACAAAAGGAGATGCAAACTTAGAGAGTAGAGGCTGTCATCCCTGCCTAGCTCCCTGCTCATAAAACAGGAATGTCCTTCCAAGGGAAGCAAGCCATTGTTCCTGACCCCAACTCCAGAGCAGAGCCTCGGAGACTTTGCCCAGGGGGAGAGGCAGTCCGTAAGAACACAGAGCTCTAACATTCTCCAAAGGACCTAACTTAATATGACACAGAGTATGGGGAAATTCAAGCTTACAGGCACTTCAAAAATGTAGAGATTTTGGCAGGAGGCAATTAAAAGGAGGCTGATTGCTCCGTGATAGCAATAGGCTAAACCTTGGGACAGCTAGTTTAACAGAGAGAACCAGGGAAAGGGCAACTGAGAGCCATCCTGGAGTCACAACAAACCTACATATTGCCCTCAAAAACTAGCCTGACAAAGGGCCCCACAGTTAACTGGACTAAACTATGTAACAACTTATGCCCCACATGTCAAAAACAATAAAGCAATTAGTTGGCAATGAGTGGAGCCTAACAGCTGGGGGTGATACCAGCAGAGGCAGATGGCTTAACAAATTCATGAAAGAAACAGTCAGAAAGAGCCTGCTGAAACCACTGTCATCTAGTGTGGCCGTGTGCAGGGCCAAGACTGTGCCCTCTGAGAAGACACTAGAGGCTTCATGTTGTGAGGGAAAGAGACTCCACTCAAGTAGTTCAGCCAAGTCACTGAACAAATGAACAAACAAAAGCCATGGGGTGGAGGACAGGAATTTCTATTTGGAGTTACTGCAACATACTATCTAAAATGGTTTTCAACAATTACGAAACATGCAGAAACAGTAAAGTATGAAACATATATAGGAAAAATATGCAGGCAACAGAAACCACCCATGAGAGGGCCCAGATGTTAGATCTCACAAAGACTTAAAAGTAGCCATTACATTAATAAATATGTTCAAAGAATTAAGAATTTAAGTCATACAAAGTGTGTTCTCTGACCACAATGGAATAAAATTAGAAATGAATAAGGAAAAAAATTTGGAAGTTCAGAAATACGTAGAAATTAAACAATAATCTCATAAGTAACCAATGAGTTAAAGGAAAAAAATCAAAAGAAAACTGTAAAATACCTCAAAAATGAATGAAACTGAAGACACAACATATCCAAACTTACAGGATGCAGCTGAAGTAGTGCTTAGAGGGAAATTCATAGCTATAAACATCAATTTTTTAAAAACAAAATCTTGACTCCATAATCTACCCTTCTACCTTAAGAAACTAGAAAAAGAAGAACACACTAAACCAAGAGCCAGCAGAGGGAAAGAATACAGACTAGAACAAAAATAAATGAAATAGAGAACAGGAATACCATCCTATGTGTCCAAAGACAGGGAACCACAGATACACCTTTGTAGGGAGTTTATATATGTTTTTAAGTTTCTGTAATAAAAGATTTCAAAAAAGACAATCTTTAAATATCCATAACTTGCACCTGGCAATTATGCTTTTTTTTGCTTACTTTCTTTTCTTTTTTTATAGATGCAGGGTCTTGCTCTGTTGCCCAGGCTAGTCTCAAACTCCTGGGCTCAAGTGATCTTCTCTCCTCAGTCTCCCAAAGTGCTGGGATTATTGGCATTAGCCACTGTGCCCAGCCCAATTATATATAAGATATATTTACACATGCATATATGTACAATGTAATAATCATTTGTGATAACAAAAGAATTGGGGGGGGAACTATTTCAACCAGTAGAATAATGGTGACAAAATGATGGAACACACAATGGTACTTTATGCGGCTATAAAAACTAAAAAGGGCCAGGTGTGGTGGCTCATGCCTGTAATCTCAATACTTTGGGAAGCCAGGGCAGGTGCATCACGAGGTCAAGAGACTGAGACCATCCTGGCCAACACATGGTGAAACCCTGTCTCTACTAAAAATACAAAAATTAGCTGGGTGTGGTGGTGCACACCTGTAGTCCCAGCTACTCGGGAGGCTGAGGCAGGAG
>NW_012120376.1:5922504-5923048 GCF_000951035.1 Colobus angolensis palliatus
TACAGACATGCCCCACCACACCCCGCTAATTTTTGTATTTTTAGTAGAGATGGGGTTTCACCATGTTGGCCAGGCTGGTCTTGAACTCCTGACCTTAGGTGGTCCACCTGCCTCGGCCTCCTAAAGTGCTGGGATTACAGACATAAGCCACCGTGCCCAGCCGGGAAATATTTCATTACATACCTTTTAAATAGTATTTTCTGGATTTTGTATCATGGGAAAGTATTATCTATTTAATAATTATATAAGGAATTTAAAATAGCCATTAAAAACTTGTGAGAGATATATAGGTAGTTGGAGACAAATTTATGAGATATAAAAGAGGAAAAGCTGAAAATGAATGAGCTAGGCATTCATTTCAAGAAGTTGAACAATGGGCCGGGCGCGGTGGCTCAATCCCGTAATCCCAGCACTTTGGGAGGCCGAGGCAGGCGGATCACGAGGTCAGAAGATCGAAACCATCCTGGCTAACACGGTGAAACCCCGTCTCTACTAAAAATACAAAAAATTAGCCGGGCGTGGTGGCGGGCGCCTGTAGTCCCAG
>NW_012120376.1:5924418-5926554 GCF_000951035.1 Colobus angolensis palliatus
CAAAAAACAAAAAACATATAAATAAAAAATTAACAAAATTGCCAAATCCACCATCACAGTGGGAATATTAACAGAGTTCTTTCAATGATCACGAGTCAACTCAACATAAAATTGCAGAAAATCTGAGCAATACAATGAGCATCTTGAACTGCTTAAATGGAGAAAAGACATGCTTTCAAGCACAAACACACAATTTTTAAAAATTCATCAAAAAGAAAGTCTCAACAATCACCAAAAGAATCATTGACACAATGGCATAAAATTAGAAACCAATAGCAATCATATAAAAACAACAAAGCAAAATGCATTTGTTTAGAAATATATTAAGCTAATTCTAAATAAGTTCAGAAGCATGTAGAAACCATAATGAAAATGGAAACATCACATATTAAAATTTGAGGGATGCAACCAAAATAGTACTCAGAGTGAAATGTAGAGCTTTGAGTGTATAATTAAGAGAGAAGACAGACTGAAACTTAGTGAGGTAAGCATTTCGCTGAAGAAGTTGTAAAAATATTTGCAACTTATATCACAGACAAAAGGATAATATCTCTACTGTATACAGTTCTTATAAATTGACAAGAAAAAGACCAGTAAGCCATTAGGAAAATGAGCAAAGAATTTGGATAGCTGAAAGAAAAGAGTAAAGAAGGGAATAGAGACAACCCTTAAATGAGTAAAATTAGACATTTTTTTCTTAAGAGAAATGCAAATTAAAACCACACTAAGAAATCATTCTTTCTCTGATGCCTAGCTGATGATGGCCAAAATCCAAAAGTTTAAAAATATACCGAGTTGGCATGGCTATAGGGAAATCAGCATTCTCATACATTGTTAGAGGGAAAGTAATTTACCTAAGCAGAGTAATTTGGCAGTACATAGCAAAATTACACAAACTTACTTCCAGGAACCTAATTTACATATATTCTATAAGTACAAGATTATTCACTGCAGCACTCGTGTGTTAATAAAAGATTTAAAACAAGCTAAATGTCCACCAACAGGGAACTATTTAGATAAACAATGATACAGCTATATAACAGAGTAACAGAAACTATATACAGGAATAAGGACAACTTTTTTTTTTTTTTTTTTTGAGGTAGAGTGTCACTCTGTTGCTCAGGCTGGAGTGCAATGGTATGACAACAGCTCACTGCAACCTTGACCTCCTGGGCTGAAAAGATCCTCCCTTATCAGCCTCCTGAGCAGCTGGGACCACAGGCACACACTGCCACACCTGACTAAATATGTTTTTGTAGAGGTGGGATCTCACTACATTGGCCAGGCTGGTCTCAAGTGATCTTCCTGCCTCCACTTCCCAAAGTGCTAGGATTACAGGCATGAGCCACGACACCTGGCCCAAGTAAGGTTTTAGATATAGATATTGATTTGGAAAGAGTGCGAAGATATACGCTTATATGTGCATTTAAAAAAATCTCAGAGTATATAAAGAAATTAACAATGGTTACCTTTCTTTAAGGATGGAAAGAGGCTAATGAAGGACAAGATGTGTTAATCCTTTTCTCTGTATACCTTTTAAGCATTTCTATAGTTGAGTTATGTGGATGTGATGCCTATTCAGAAAATTTAATATAGAATTTTTTATTTAAAAAATTTGAGATGATGTCTTGCTCTGTCACCAAGGCTGGAGCGCAGTGGCGTGTTCATAGCTCACTGTAGCCTTGACCTCCTGGGTTGAAGAGATCCTCCCAACTCAGCCTCCCAAGTAGCTGGGACCACAGCACATGCCACCACACCGGCCTTTTTTTTTTTTTCCATAGAGACAGGGTCTCATTGTGTTACCTAGGCTGGTCTCAAACTCCTAGCCTCAAGTGATCCTCCCATCTTGGCCTCCCAAAATGCTAGGATTATAGGGCATGAGCTACCATGCCTGGCCAGAATTTTTTAATGTTAAAAAAATTCAAGTTGTTAGAAAAAAAGAAATCAGAATAACACAAAGAAAGGAGAAGGAAGGAAATAACAAAGATAAAATAATGAACATGTGGCGGGGCACAGTGGCTCACGCCTATAATCCCAGCACTTTGGGAGGCCGAGGCAGGTGGATCACCTGAGGTCAGGAGTTCGAGACCAGCCTGACCAACATGGAGAAACCCCGTCTCTACTAAAAATACAAAA
>NW_012120376.1:5927439-5951811 GCF_000951035.1 Colobus angolensis palliatus
AAAAAAAAAAAAAAAAAAAACAATGTGGAATGGACTAATACAATGTTAATGAAATACTAAATGGACAACCAGATAAACAAAACCAAAAGGTGGTTATTGGACTAATAAAGTAGACAAGCCTCTGGCAACACAGATCAAGAAGAAAGAGAAAAGGCAAAGTCAATTATTAGGAAAGCAAAAGAGGATATATCTATAAAAAGAGTTTATTTAAAAAACTGTAATTTTATGCTAATACATTTGAAAATTTAGACAAATGAATAATGGCCTATGAAACTATACTTTATTAAAGCTTCATGATGTAGCAAACCTAAAAAGCCTTACAATCTTTAAATAAATTAAATTAAATCAGTAGCAACAACCATCCCCACACTATACCAGTTTTGTAGTATATTGTGGGGATGGGGAGGATTCACTTTATCTAATCTTTTTTTTTTTCTTTTTTTTTTTTTTTTTTTGAGATAGAGTCATGCTCTGTCACCCAGGCTGGAGTCCAGTGGCATAACAGCTCCTAACAGCCTCAACCTCTCCAACTCAAGCAATCCTCCTGCTTCAGCCTCCCAAGTAGCTGGGACTACAGGTGTACACCACCACAACACGCTAATTTAAAACTTTTTTTTGGAGAGACAGGAGTCTCACTATGTTGCTCAGGCTGGGCTCCTAGGCTCAAGCAATCTTCCTGCCTTGGCCTCCCAAAGTGCTGGGATTACAGGCATGAACCACCACACCTGACCCTATCTAACCTTTGAAGAATAATCTCTATCTTAGCAAACTGCTCCACAGAGCAGAAAAAGAGGGAAGCTCCTCAAGACGTTTTATGAAGTGAATGTAACTTTATACAAAAACAAAGTAAGTACAAGAACAGAAAATTATAGACCAATCCACTTATGAAAATAGTTACAAAAGTTAATTATACTATCAGGATATTGAATATAGCAATGTATAAAAAAATACTTCATGACCATGGATTATCCCAGAAATGAAAGAATTAAAAAAACTATAAATTTAACATTTTTAATATTAAAAAAACCATATGACTATCTCAATAGACACAGAATAAGCATGTGTTAAAATTCCACACCTATACATGGTGAAAATATCCAGCAATCTAGGTACAGAATGGAACTTCACATACCTAATAAAAGGTATCTGCAAAAAGCCTGCAGGAAAACATCATGCTAACAGTGAAACTTCAGGAGCATCCCCTTTAAAGTCAGAAACAAGTCAAGGATGCCCATCATTGCCACTTCTGTTGCACTTGAGGTATAAGAAAAATGAAATCTATAAGACTTAGAAAGGAAGAAACCAAAACTGTTTCTCTTGCAAATGACATAATTATCTATACAGAAAATCCATAAGAATTTGTAAACTACTAAAAATGAAAGAGTTAAAAAAAAGTTGCTGAATATAAGATCAATATGTAAAACCAATAATGTGACCATATGCCAGCAACAATCAGAAAATGGAATTTTTGGCCAGGCACGGTGGCTCATGCCTGTAATCCCAACACTTTAGTAGGCCAAGGGTGGATCACATGAGGCCAGGAGTTTGAGACTAGCCTGGCCAACATGGCGAAACCCCCTCTCTAAAAAAAAACACAATAATTAGCCGGGCATGGTGATGCGCACCTGTAATCCCAGCTACTCAGGAGGCTGAGGCAGAGAATCATTTGAACCTGGGAGGCAGAGGTTGCAGTGAGCCAAGATCGCACCTCAGCCTTGATGACAGAATAAGATCCCATCTCAAATAATAATAACAATAAAGAAAATGAAATTTGTAAAAGATGCTATTTAAAATAGCATCAAAAACTATAAGGTCCTGTATGTTTGAAATATTTGTATACACAAACAATACAAAAATAAAAACTATAAGGTATCTAAGACTAATCTCACGTAAGATGTACAAGAATTTTTAGAGAAAATTAAAAGTTGCCGGGCGCGGTGGCTCAAGCCTGTAATCCCAGCACTTTGGGAGGCCGAGACGGGTGGATCACGAGGTCATGGGATCAAGACCATCCTGGCTAACACGGTGAAACCCCGTCTCTACTAAAAACTACAAAAAACTAGCCGGGCGAGGTGGCGGCGCCTGTAGTCTCAGCTACCCGGGAGGCTGAGGCAGGAGAATGGCGTGAACCCGGGAGGCGGAGCTTGCAGTGAGCTGAGATCGGGCCACAGCACTCCAGCCCGGGTGACAGAGTGAGACTCCGTCTCAAAAAAAAAAAAAAAAAAAAAAAGAAAAAATTAAAAGTTTACTAAAGTATAGGACAACAAGTAAATGGAAACAAACATGTTCATAGTGTGTGAAGCCTTCATATTATAAAGTATCAACTCTCTCCAAATCAGTCTAAAATTAAATTCCAACCAAAATCCCCAAAAGGAGTTTTAATAGAACTTGACCAATGATAGGCCTGACAGTTTTGAAGAATAAAGGTGAGTATATCCTACCAGATACTAAGATTTATGAAAAAGCTATAGTAATTAAAACAATGTGGTAATGACATAGGAATAGATAGACTATTGGAACAAAAGAGAAGCCAAGAAGAAAATGCACATATATTTGAAAACTTGGTAAATAACTGAGGAGGCATTACAAATCAGAGAGAAATGTATGGTGTATTCAATAAACAGTGCTGGGGCAACCTGTGGAAAATAGGTGTATCTAGGTCCTAATCTTATAACATACATTAAGATAAATTTTTATTAAATTGTAAACCAAAGTATGAGAAACTCTATTCACACTTTTCTACTTTTTTAGAAACCCAAAAAAATAAATGAATAGTAAATAGGAAAGGATTAAATAAAAGACATAAGATGTACAAGGTATAAAGAAAAAGAGTGATAAGTTTGACTACATTGGAATTTAAATTTTGTTTAAATTAAAATTCATTTAAGACACTATAAACAAAAAGACAAAGTATAGATAGAATGCAGGTGACAAAATAATTAAATCTGAAATTTATAAAGAATGCTTTCCTAACTTATTCTGTGAGACTGGCATTGCCATAGTATCAAAGCTAGACAATACTACTAACAAAACACTACAAGAAAACAATAGACTAATATCTTTTTTTTTTTTTTTTGAGATGGAGTCTTGCTCTGTCACCCAGGCTGGAGTGCAGTGGCGCAATCCTGGCTCACTGCAACCTCCGTCACCCAGGTTCAAGCGATTCTCCTGCCTCAGTTTCCTGAGTAGCTGGGATTACAGGTGCTCACCACCACACCCAGCTAATTTTTGTATTTTCAGTACAGACAGGGTTTCACTATGTTGGCCAGGCTGGTCTCGAGCTCCTGACCTCAGATGATCCACCTGCCTTGGCCTTCCAAAGTGCTGGGATTACAGGTGTGAGCCACCACGCCTGGCAACTAGTATCTTTTATACACACAGATGCAAAATTCCTCAACTAAATGGTAGCAAACAAATTCAGCAGCATATTAAAAGCATTATACATCATGATTTATGTTGGATTCACTCCAAGAATGCAAAGATGGTTCAACATAGGTAAATCAATGTCATACACTATATTAATAGAATGAAGGGGAAAAAACCCACATGATCATCTCAACTGATGCAGAAAATGCACTTGATAAATTCAATAACCTTTTCATGTAAAAAACAATCAACTAGGAATAGGAGGGAATGTCTTCAATTATTGATAAAGTCCATATAAGAAAAACCCACAGCTAATATCATACTCAATGGTGAAACACTGAAAGCTTCTCCCCTAAGATTAGGAACAAGACAAGGATAGCCACTTTTTTCATTTCTATTCAACATAGTACTGGAAGTTTTAGAGTGATTAGGAGTGAAAAATAAATGAAAGGCATCCAATGGTGTTTTTGCAGAAAAAAAAATCTTAAAATTCACATGGAATTTCCAGGGATCCCAAATATCCATAACAATCTTAAAAAAAAAAAGAACAAAGTTAGAGGACTCACATTTCCTGACTTAAATCTTAATACAAAGCTACTATAATCAAAACAGTGTGATCCTGGCATAAAGACAGACATATTTACCAATGGAATAGAATAGAGAGGCCAGAAATACACCCTCACATATATTGTCAATTGATTTTTGGTAAGGATATCAAGAATATTCCATGGGGAAAGGACAGTCTTTCCAACAAATGGTGCCAGGAAAACTGGATATCCACATTCAAAACAATGAAGTTGTACCATATGCAAAAATTAACTCAAAATCAGCAGCTGGGCACAATGGCACACCCCTATAATCCCAGCTATTCAGAAGCTGAAGTAGGAAGCTTACCTGAGCCCAGGAGTTTGAGGCTAGTCTGGGCAACATAACGAGACCCCCATCTCTAAGAAAAAAAAATTAACCTCAAATGAATCAAAGACCTAAATTTAAGAGCTAAAACTATAAAACTCTTGGAAATCAAAATTAAAAGCTTTTGAGCACCAAAGAACACGGCTGAGGCAGGAGAGTCACTTGAACCTGGGAGGCGGAGGTCACAGTGAGCTGAGATTGTGCCACTGCACTCCAGCCCGGGCAACAAGAGTGAAACTCTGTCTCAAAAAAACAAAGCAAAACAAAAGATGGTAAAAAGGCAACCACAGGATGGGAGAAAAGATTTACAAAGCATAGATCTGATAAGGGATTAATATCCAGAATATATTACATAAAGAACTCTCACAACTCACCAAGGAAAACTAACTCAATTCAAAAATGGGCAGAGGATTTGAATAGACATTTCTCCAAAAAAGATATACAAATGGTCACCAAGCACATGAAAGATGTTCAACATCATCAGTTACTAGGGAAATGCAAATCAAAAACCACTATGAGGTACTACTTCACACCCATTAAGATGGCTATTACTGAAAAAAAAAAAGAAAAAGAAAACAAAAGAAAGGAAAATAAGTGATGGAGATAGCATGGAGAAACTGGAACCCTGTGCACTGCCACTAGGAATGTAAAATGATGCAGCTGCTATGGAAAAACAGTTCAGCAGTTCCTCAAAAAATTAAACCTAGAATTACCATAAGGCACATTCTACTCCTAGGTACAGACCCAAAAGAACTGAAAACAGGACTCAAACAGATACTTGAACACCAATGTTCATCGCAGCATTATTCACAATAACCAAAAGAAGAAAACAACCCAAGTGTCCATCCATCAACAAATAGGTAAACAAAATGTATATACAGACAATGGAACATGATTAAGCCATAAAAAGGAATAAAATTCTGATATATGCTACAACATGGATGAACCTTGACAACACCATGCTAACTGAAATAAGCCAGACACAAAAGGACAAATCTTGTATGATTCCACTAATATAAAGTACCTCAAACAGGAAACTCATACAGACAGAAAGTAGAACAGAGTCTGGGAGAGGGAGAAATAGTTATTTTTATTTGGGATGATGAAAAAAGTTTTAGAAATAGTAGTGATGGTGACAGAACATTGTGTTTCCACTGAATTGTACACTTAAAGACTGTTAGAATGAACTTTTAGGTTATATATTTTTTCAATCATTAAAAAAATTGAGGGCCAGGCATGGTGGCTCACGCCTGTCATCCCAGCACTTTGGGAGGCCAAGGCGGACGGATCACAAGGTCAGGAGTTTGAGACCAGCCTGGCCAACATGGTGAAACCCCGTCTCTGCTAAAAATACAAAATATTAGCTGGGCGTGGTGGTGGGTGCCTGTAGTCCCAGCTAGTCTGGAGGCTGAGGCAGGAGAATTGCTTGAACCTGGGAGGCAGAGGTTGCAGTGAGCCAAGATCGCACAATTTCACTCCAGCCTGGGCAACAAGAGTGAAACTCTGTCTCAGAAAAACAAAACAAAACAAACAAACAAAAAATTGAATTCACCAATAACATACACTCCTGTAACCCAGTGATTCTACTTTCTAGGTATTTCTCTGGAGAAATTCTTGTACACTCACAATAAGAGCTCCATTGCAGCACTGTGTATAAGGGCATTAGAGTTGAAACCCAACTGTTTATCAACAGAGGAATGGGTAAGTAAGCAATGAAACACAATATAGACGTTAAAACCACTCAACCAGGCTGGACATGGTGGCTCGCACCTGTAATCCCAGCACTTCGGGAGGCCGAGGCAGGTGGATCACTTGAGGTCAGGAGTTCAAGACCAGCCTGGCCAACATGGTGAAACCCCTTCCCTACTAAAAATACAAAACTTAGCTGGGCATGGTGGCGGGTGCCTATAGTCCCAGCTACTCAGGACGCTGAGGCAGCAGAATCGCTTGAACCCAGGAGGCAGAGGTTGCAGTGAGCCTAGATTGCGCTACTGTACTCCAGCCTGGGTGACAGAGTGAGACTTTGTCTCCAAAAAAAAAAAAAAAAATCACTCAATCAGAGCTCTATGTCATGCCATGGAATGGCAAGCACACTGATCAGTGAATAAAACAAGTTGATACTCCTGATGTATAATTTTAAAACACAAAACACTATCTATCGTCTGTAATACATATATACCATTAATAAAAATACAAAACAAGTGTAGTGAGGGTTGTGGTTGTTTCTGGTAAGGAGGGAGAGTGATTAAATATGAAGGTGGGCTTTAGCTATTAGCATAAGTATTTTATTCCTTTTTTAAAACCAGAGATCTGAAGCAAATCAGGTAAAACATTAACATCTGTTTAACTTGGCAGTGAATTTATGGGTCTCTATGACATTTTTTTTTGTATAATTGTATGTTTTACAACTTAAAACTTTGATATCTCTAGAATTTTATTTATAAGAATTGAATTGGCCTACTACCCTAGAGCTTCCTTTTGAGGCAAATTGCTCTCCCAGGGTTCTGCATCCCAGCCCTGTCCACATTTTTTTCCTCATTCTTTCTACTATACCTTGATCTCCCTCTCCTCCTCTTCACTAACATGCCCCCAACAGCCTTCAAAATATTCTAGTCTGTTGCATCTTAAAACACACACCAATAAATAGAAATTTATTTTATTCCACATAGCTAACCAGTTGTTCCCTAGCCCCACAGAGACTGCACTTTCAACAAACAACATGCACGCTGTTCCTATTGAGGAGGCATCAGGCCAGCAACATGTCACAGTGCCTGCCCTGGAGTAAGGGCTTTACTTGATCACCTAGGCAAGTGGCATAAGAACTGAAAACTAGAAGCAACCAGATAGGAATGGCCTCAACTTTCTGCCACCAAAACCTCCAGACTCGTTAGCAAATACACTTCCAGTTACAACCCTAGACCTTCCTTTTTTTTTTTTTTTTTTTGAGATGGAGTCTCGCTCTGTCGCTCAGGCTGGAGTGCAGTGGCCGGATCTCAGCTCACTGCAAGCTCCGCCTCCCGGGTTTATGCCATTCTCCTGTCTCAGCCTCCCGAGTAGCTGGGACTACAGGCGCCCGCCACCTCGCCCGGCTAGTTTTTTGTATTTTTTTTTTTAGTAGAGACTGTGTTAGCCAGGATGGTCTCGATCTCCTGACCTCGTGATCCGCCCATCTTGGCCTCCCAAAGTGCTGGGATTACAGGCTTGAGCCACCGTGCCCGGCCTAGACCTTCCTTTTGAGGCAAATTGCTCTCCCAGGATTCTGCATCCCAGCCCTGTCCATATTCTTTTCTCATTCTCTCTACTGTATCTTCACCTCCCTCTCCTCCTCTCCACTAACATCCACCCAACAGCCTTCAACATGTTCTAATCTGTTCCATCTTAAAACACACACCAACCACAGAATGCCCCCTCTCTCAATCCCCCAGCACCTCTCACTAATGCTTACCTTTTATCTCTCCTTCATAGCCAAACTTCTTCAAAGATTTCCATTCTTTTCCTTTGAGAAAGAGTCTCACTCTGTCATCCAGGCTTGAGCACAATGGCGCGATCTCAGCTCACTGCGACCGCTGCCTCCTGGGTTCAAGCAATTCTCCTGCCTCAGCTTTCCAAGTAGCTGGCATTACAGGCACCCACCACCACACCCAGCTAATTTTGTATTTTTACTAGACATGGGGCTTCACCATATTGGCCAGGCTGTTCTCGAACTCCTGACCTCAAGTGATTTGCCTACCTTGGCCTCCCAAAGTGCTGGGATTACAGGCATGAGCCACCATGCCCTGCTGAGTTCCACTTTTTCACCACTTTTCTCAACACCTCCTCTTCACCACTCTGCCCAAATTGCCCTAGCAAAGATCACCAATGACCTCTATCATTAAGTCCAACCAAAGGACTGGTCAGGAGTGCCTGGGAGTAGAGAATTTATACTTTCCATCTGGCTCTCTTCTCTACTGTCTGAATTTTTTATTTCCATGTATATGTTTTGCCTTTATTAAAATAATAATGACTATGAGTGCCTACAAGCAGTTTTTAATCCTCCTCTTCCTTGAAGGTTCAGGCACAGCCAACACCATGGACCAATTTCCCCTTGAGATATGTCCTTCCTCATTTCCATGTCACCATAGCCTCCTCTCTGGCCCCTTCTGGCAAAATCCTCTTCTTCCCATGCTCTCAATATTGGCTTCCTTGAAGTTCTGTCCCATTTTTCTCATTAGATACTGTTTCCTTGGGGGATTTCATCCATACTTTGGCTTCAGTTATAGATGATATGAGGATGACTCCCCACCTCTGGGTTCAATTCAGATCTCTCTGCTGAACTCCAGACCCAGAGATCCACAGCCTCCTTGGAAATCTCTACCTGATCACCTCACCATTTTCCTTCATCACACCTACTCCTGTTCCCATTATACCTATCTCAGTAACACGAATCACCATCTATCTAACTGCACAAGCCAGAAGGCTGGAAATCATTCTTGACTCCTTCTTACTCTATTGATTTTGCCCCCTAAATCTCTCTCCAAATATTCACATTTCTTCATCCCCCGGCCACTTTTATTTCATGCCTGGATTACTGCAGCTGCCTAAGTGAGCTCTCAATCTTTGCTATACTCCAGCTAGAGTGGGCCTTCAAATCCAAACCTGAATATGTCATCATTCTGCTTCAAATACCTCATTGCCTCCCCCAACCACTGTCTCTTGGATTGTCTAAACTCCTCATCATAGCTACAGAGCCCTTCGTGACCTGTCCCCTACCAACTGCCCAGACTCATCTCCTATACTCCTCTTCCCATGATTTCCCCATCAGTCCCTGTGAATATCTGTCAGTTCCTGGGATAGGCCATTGCCTCTTGTCTCCAGGCCTTTTGCACTTAGCGCACCTTCCATTTGGAATGCCCTCTTCTTCCCCATGCCATCCTCTCCATCTGCTAGTCTAACTCCTCATCCTCCAACGTCAGTTCAAAGGTTACTTTTCCCAAGAGGCCTCCTTTTTACCCTGGACTCCGTCCTGACTGTGTGCTCCCCTGCAGGCTGCACTTCATTGCTCATGGCATTTATCCTGCTTGTTGTGGCTGTTCATTTAAAATGTCTCCTGAAAGCAAAACTACGTCTTATCCACCTTTTTATTCCTAGTTTCTATTAGTGCTTGGCACAGAGCATATGTTCACCAGATATGAGGAAGTTATGCAGTCTTGACCTCAGTTCTTGGCCAACTGAAGATACAAACACCCAAAGGAATAACTAGAATACAATGAAGTAAGTGCTATAATGGATTATATACATGTTTGGATGCTTGTGGGTATACAGGAATGGGGATGCTTGTATTATTAAGTGCTGAAGGAACACAACTAACTAATTTTCTGCGTTAATCAAGAAAGGTGACATTAGAATTGGCTTGTCATTCATTTCATTCATTCATTGAATAATTTCCAGGTACCTATTTGAGCAAAGCACTGTTCCAGTAGCTGTGGATACAGCAGAAAACAAGACAGACATCATCCCTGCCTTCCCAGAGCTTATCTTAGTGAGGGAAGACAGAAATTAAACTTAAACAAATACAGTAATTTCAAGTAATGATACATGCTTTGAAGAATGCAAAACACTGTGGATGCTTACCCGGACAGGAGCAATAGGTGCATGTGTGTGTATGTGTGTCTGTTTGCTTATGTTAGGTTCCCTGGGAGTTGTCACTTGAATATAACCTGAATGAGGGGATGGGGCCGATCATTCAAACATCTGCAGGAGACTGCTCCAGGCAGAGGGAACAATGAGACCCACTGGTTTGAAGGACAGAAAAAGGCCAGTGTGGCAGAAATACAATGAGTACTTATATCTCTATCCCAGAACTTGTCCCTGAATTCCAGAATCACAGAGCCAACTGTCAACTGGACATCACCACTAGAATGTCTAAAGGCATCTTAACCTTCAATATCCAAAACCAACCTAATTTCCTCCCCCAAACCTCTTCCTTCACACTTCAGTAAATTACAATTCCATCACTCCAGTTGCTCAAGCCAAAAATCTTGAAGTAATCCATGATTCTATCCCACATCCAAACCATCAACAAATCTCATTGGCTCTACCTTCAAAATATATCCAGAATCCAACTACTTCCCATCACCTCCACTGCTACCACCCTGGTCTGTGCTGAAACATTTGGATCTTAGCCTTTGTGCAAGGCAGAATCACTGAAGGTTTTTCAGGACTGAACGAAGAAGTGATGCAGACTTACAGGTGTGTTGGAGCCAACTGGTAAGTTTTGGAGAATGTTGCAAGACGGTTAACATCATTTGACTTGGGCATCACGGGAGTATTTTTACCACAGATATTGGCAAACATTACAAATCAGGGCTTCCCTCCCACACCCACAAAGATCTGGGTGTCCAACACTTACCAGCACACAACTGCAGGTACAAATCTGCATTATGGAAAGATAACTCTGACAGGTGTCATGTAATTCTTTACAGGTGTGTATATTTATGAATACATGAGAATGACCCAAGAAACTTTTTGCATTCTATATTTGCCTGCCTCCACTCAGCTAAGGACCACTAGATGAGAGGCACTTGTAAAGAAGCTGTTCGCAGGGATGCAGGCAAGAGTGAAGGTACCGACCACACGAAAGCATAGGAGAGTTTTGAGAGATATCTAGAAGTAGGAAAAACGGGCTTTATTTACTCTGAGAGAGCTAGATAGATTCCTTTCCTTCATCTCACTTCTTAGTTGATAATCATAGACTCATTTCTATGATTCTGTCTTCCCCTCTAATGCAGCCTGTGAGGGCAGGGGCTGCACATTTGCTCACCATGGTATCCCCAGAGCCCAGCCTAATCCCTGCATATACAGCAAGACCTCACTGAAAAGCCATTAAATAAATAAAAGGAGGGACAATGCAGAGGAGAAGAAAGAGTCAAGGATGGCACTCAGGTTTATTGCTGAGGCAACAAAAAGGAGAAATGTGGGAAAAAGATTAAGTGTGGTTGGGGGTATGGAGAAGAGGATCTGGGAAATGTTGACTTGAAGTGCCTCTGAATATCCAGGTAATGATGTCCAGATGGCAGCTAGAAACACGTTTTATTTTATTTTATTTTGAGACAGGGTTGCGCTCTAGTCACCTAGGCTAGAGTGCAATGGCGCGATCTCGCCTCACTGCAACCTCCGCCTCCCAGGTTTAAGTTATTCTCCTGTCTCAACCTCCCAAGTAGCTGGGATTACAGGGTGCCCACAGCCATGGCCGGCTTATTTTTATATTTTTAGTAGAGACAGGGTTTTGCCATGTTTGCCAGGCTGCTCCTGAACTCCTGACCTCAGGTGATCCACCTGCCTTGGCCTCCCAAAGTGCTGGGATTACAGGCATGAGCCACTGCACCCGGCTTGGAAATAATGTGTTTTTGCTATTTTTTTTTTCTTTTCTGAGACAGAGTCTCGCTCTGTCACCCAGGTTGGAGCACAGTGGCACAACCTCGGCTCACTGCAACATCTGCCTCCCTGGTTCAAGCAATTCTCCTGTCTCAGCCTCCCGAGTAGCTGGGACTACAGGCACCCGCTACTACACCCAGCTAATTTTTGTATTTTTAGAAGAGATGGGGTTTCACCATATTGGTCAGGCTGGTCTTGAACTCCTGACCTCAGGTGATCTGCCCACCTCGGCCTCCCAAAGTGCTGGTGGCATGAGCCACCGTGCCCTGCTGGAAATATGTTTTAAATCTGGGAGGGAGCCCCCTGACTATAAGATGCAATTCTCTTCCCTTAGAATCTGAACTGTCCCTATGGGAGTGTCAACTTCCCTCTCTCAAGACTCACCCGAACCTCGGCCTCTCGGGGCCTCCCATTGAGGTCGCACTTGGACCCATTGCCATAGGTCTGGCTGTGGTAGCGTTTCAGACGATGCTGCTTGGAGGCCTGGAGAAGACATGAGGCAGGAGTGGGGGACATGAGAAAGACAACAAAGAGGAAGGATGACACTGCGTCCCCAAAGAGACAAAAGAATGGCCTGTGCCCCCAGGCCCCAGGAAACTTTGTCCTAATGGCCACCAAGCCCCAAGAAACAGATCAGCTAATCTTGACCCTCCCCTTCTTGTCAGGGCTTTCAGCCGGTGGCCAGAACCCCTTCTCCCTGAATCCCACACTCTTGCCACCTTGGCTGTTTCATCATCCCAGTCGAAGGCCGATTGGTAGTAGCCAAGATAGAGGACTTCACCTTTGATCTCTGAATCTGCAAGAGAAGCCACAGAGAAGCACTGTTACTCCTAAGAGGACTAGGAGGGAACTGGGGAGGCAGGTTACCTTCAATGATATGATGCTGAGGGCTTAAGGAAAACAAAGAAGGGAGTTACCTTCCATGTGGTATTGCTGGATGTGGCGTCCATAACAGAATTCATATGTCCACCAGTCCTTTGTCTGACAATTAAAAATTAAACAATCAGGGGGATGGGGTGCAGACGTCTTTTATTGGAATCAGAGTCTCCTGGCTCCAAGACACATAGCCTCTCATCTACTTTCACACTCAATTCTCTTCCCTTCACTTCCACTCTCAATTCTCCAGACTTTCAGTAAGGAGGGAGGGCTGCTTTCCTTCTGTGACGTAGAGAGTTATCTCTAAAGTCTGTTTTCCACTTGTGGTCTTTCCATTCCTCCCTCTTAAAAGATTTTTTAAATCCTTATTTCCCCTCCATAAAGATAAGAAATTATGGTATCCCTGAAGCAATCATATTAGGGAAACATAGAAGAACCCAAAATTAAATATTAATTGAACTTCTTGGACATTCCTTGCACTGTTCTGGCCACTGGGAATACAACTATGAACAAGATAAATTATTTGACCTCATGGAGTTTACATTCTAATGCTGGGATTCAGACCGAAAATAAACAAACTGATTCAGTTAATATGATTTCAGATCATGAAAAGTGCTACGACAAAAATAAAATTGGATACTGGAGCGGAGTGATAGGGCAGGGGGTGACTTCAGCAGGCAGACTTAAGGAAGTACTCCTCCTACCCGACGCAGACCCTCAGTCTTGCTTTAGTCCTTTTCTGTGATCTTCTTTTTTGTTTTTTGAGAGAGTTTCACTCTGTCGCCCAGGCTGGAGTGTAGTGGCGCGATCTCGGCTCACTGCAAGCTCCGCCTCCTGGATTCACGCCATTCTCCTGCCTCAGCCTCCCGAGTAGCTGGGATTACAGGCGCCCGCCACCACGCCCAGCTAATTTTTATTTTTGTATTTTTAGTAGAGACGGAGTTTCACCGTGGTCTCGATCTCCTGACCTCGTGATCCGCCCACCTTGGCCTCCAAAAGTGCTGGGATTACAGGCGTGAGCCACTGCGCCCGGCCTTTTCTGAGATCTTCTATCCTAACCTGCTCCTACATTCAGCAAAGTGTCATCAATGGTTGCAGGATTCTTTGCTTCTTTCCTGTCCGTGTAATCTGTCTACTCCTCCAGTGGTCTTCTTAACCACTACAGGTCCCCTAGATCCTGCCTCATTCACTGGACTCCAGTTTTCGGATGAACTGCTAGGTCCCAAGCCCTCATTCTATCTAACCCAGTCCCTTTCACCTTCAGCAAGCAGGGAGCATCTCTCATTGGGCTCAACAACTCAGGGATCCCAGGCCCTTGGTAAGCAGGCGTGTCCTCCTCCCTTTCACGCTGGAAGTGAATAGCTCCAGCTGGCAGGCGACACTCATAGCGCTGTTTGTACTTAGAGGAGACAATCACCACGTCCGAAGATTGGCTCTGGGAAAGAAGGGAGGGTCGGGGGGCAAGGAAGCAAAGAAAGGCTGGGATCAGGGAAAACAACGAAATCCCTCTTCAGACCCTGGGGAAGAGCTCAGTCGAAGACAGAACAAGCCACAAGCTCTCCAGCTGTATTTAGTGGGTGAGGCGAGAGGGCGTTCCCATTTCTCCACGGGAACGGAGTCCGGGTGTTTCGATAGTAAACTGAGACCTGACAGCGGGAAGCCCCACCTCTCCCAATTCCTGGCCCCTAGAGAGTGGGTCTCAGTCTGCGATCCCCAGGGGTCACCGTAAAAGCAATACCTACTCTTCCCGATTTCCCGTAGGCTCCAGCCCCAGACTTGTGAGCTGCCCTTCTTCCTCTATCTCTTACCCGCTTCCTCTTCTGCCCGGACCCTCGCCCCTTATACGCCTCTCACCTGCCCTCCCATGACAGGCAACGGCAGGATCTCGATCCCATAACGCATCTCACTCAGCTCCTCCAGGTTCAGGCTCCCAACACCGCCAGTCAGACTTGCGGGTAACAGGAGTCCCAGAAGCAGCAGTCCTAACACACTGGACAGCACCGTTTCCGCCGCCATCTTTCGTTCCCCTTCTTAGCCGGAGAATCTGTTTCCGCCCTAAGCCTGGCAGCGGCCTCAACACGCCCATCGGCGCCACATGATATTATTGGCTGTACGTTCTATCCCTCCCACGTACCCTATTCCTATTTGTAAACGTGGCTTCAAGGCCCCGGGGAGGTGGATTACGACGATTAGAAAAATCAATTGCTGTCCGTGATTGGTCAGAGACCAGCCAATCATCGACAAGATCAAACCCCTCTCGCCTACCCCAATTTCAGAGGCGAGGTCTATGCGCTTGGCCCTTTTATGTTTGCCCTCTGTCTTCGCCCAAATGTCATGCGCATCTCATTGCTTTTTCAGATGTTTCTTCCTGCCCACCGCTGGGCGGAGTATTGAGGCAGATAGATAGCTTGCGCAGTGCCCGTGAAAGTTATTCAATGCTTGTTGCAAAACAAATAATTATTATACAGACGCTTACCTCTTTTCATATATACATATTGCTTTGGGGCAATAAGAAAATTTGTGTCAAAATCTTCCTGTACGATCCTGCAGTTGACCTCCAAAAAAACTATCCTAGAGAAATAATGCGGGCAGTCAGACGCGGTGGCACGCACCTGTGGTATCAGCTACTCCGGAAGCTGAGGCAGGAGTATCTCCCGAGCCCGGGAGTTCAAGTGCAGCCTGCACAACACAGCGAAACCCGGTCTCAAATAAGTGAGTACATACATACATACATACAGGGGCTTCCAGTTAAAGGTGGAATTATGTATTACTCTCCAGGCCGTAAGAAAGGGAAAGGAGACAACAACAGCAACTTTGGAAATCAAACCGAAGAATGGTAACTTTTAACAAACTTGAGAATATTGATTACGAAACAAAGGTAAACAAGAGCCTGATTACACCTTTGGAAAATCCTCTCTGGGGAATCTCACCAGCTCCAAAGAAAAATCCCAAAGATACCCTCATCAGAATTCTCTTAATAATATAGATAATTATAATGAATTCCACATGTAAGACTTTGGCCGAGGTGCCCCAGCCCTCATTTCACTTTCCAATCAGCGTTTTAGTGTTCTTACTCTTCAAAATAAATAGCCAGAGATCATTAGACATTTAAGGAAGGACTTTAATATACAAGTAAGAAACAAAAACAAACAAGAAGGAAAAAGTAAATGAGAGGAAACATAAATTGCAACGGAGTGGGGAAAAAAAAACACCAAAAATAAAACATTTAAAAATTGGCCGGGCACGGTGGCTCATGCCTGTAATCCCAAAACTTTGGGAGGCCGAGGTGGGCGGATCACTTGAGGTCAGGAGTTCAAGACCAGCCTGGCTAACGTGGTGAAACCCCGTATTTACTAAAAATACGAAAATTAGCTGGGCATGGTGGCATGCACCTGTAGCTACTCAGGAGGCTGAGGCTGAAGAATTGATTGAACCTGGGAGGCGGAAGTTGCCTTTAGCTGAGATTGCGGCACTGCATTCCAGCCTGGGCCACAGAGCTAGACTCCATCTAAAACAACAAAACATTAAAAATAATCCATCATCAGACTTCTCAAAGAGATATTATAGTGCATTCATAAAATAACAACAGGAAACTACTTGAGAGTAACTACTATTTGGATAAGCAAAAAGAGCTCTTGGAAACTAAAACCATGTTACAGAAATAAAAATTCTATACAAAGACTGGAGGATAAAGTTGAAGAAGATCAAATTTGTTCTACTTTAGGAGAAAACATAAAAATTAAAGGATCAGTCCAGAAGGTCTGGACGAAATAAGAGTTCTAAATTAGAGTTCCAGAAAGAGAACAGAGAATCAGAAGCGAAGAAATCATCAAAAAAATTATTTAAAAGGACTAACCCAAACTGAAGAACAGAGTCTCCAAATTGAACGGGCACCCTAAGTATCCAGAACAACAAATCAAACCCACACCAAGACACATCATTATAGAATCTCAGTGCACTGGACACAGAGAAACAATTCTAAAAGCTTCCAGAAAAAAAGAACAAGTTGCATACACAGACAAAAAATCAGAACATGTGACTTCATGTTGTTGCTTTGTTAATAAATTTTTTAAAAATCAGAACAGCAATAGGATTAAGAATCAGAGCACCATTACTACCCAAAGCAATCTATAGATTCAATGCAATCCCTATCAAAATACCAATGACATTCTTAACAGAAATAGAAAAAACAACCCTAAAAGACCTAGAATGGAACCACAAAAGACCTAGAATAGCCAAAGCTATCCTGAGAAAAAAGAACAAAACTAGAGGAATCACATTACCCGACTTCAAATTATACTACAGAGCTATAATAACCAAAACAGCATGGTACTGGCATAAAAACAGACACAGACCAATGGAAAGGAATACAGAATCCAGAAACAAGTCCATATATCTGTAGTGAACTCATTTTTGACAAAGGTGCCAAGAACAGACACTAGAGGAAAGACAGTTCTTCAATAAATGGTACAAGGAAGACTAGATATCCGTATGCAGAAGAATAAAACTTGACTCCTATCTCTTGCCATACATAAAAATCAAATCAAAATGGCTTAAAGACTTACATCTATGACCTGAAACTATTAAACTACTGTAAGAAAACATTGAGGAGCCTCTCTGGGACATTGGCCTGGGCAAAAATTTCTTGAGATACCCTACAAGCACAGGTACCAAAACAAAAATGGACAAATAGAATCACATCAAGTTAAAAAGCTTCTGCACAGCAAAGAAAACAATCAACAAAGTGAAGAGACAACCCACAGAATGGGAGAAAATACTTGCAAACTACTCATCTGACAAGAGAGTAATAACCAGAATATATAAGGAGCACAAACAAAAGAAAAAAATCTAATAATCTGATTTTAAAATGGGCAAAAGATCCGAATAGACATTCTCTAAAGAAGACATACAAATGGCAAACAGGTGTATGAAAAGGTACTCAACATGATTGATCATCAGAGAAATGCAAATCAAAACTACAATGAGATATCATCTCACTCCAGTTTAAATGGCTTTTACCCAAAAGATAGGCAGTAACACATATTCGAGAGGACATGGAGAAAAGGGAACCCTTGTACACTGTTGGTGTGAATGTAAATTAGTACAACCACTATGGAAAACATTTTGGAGTTTCCTCAAAAAACTAAAAATAGAGCTACCATAAAATTCAACAATCCCACTGATGGGTATATACCCAACAGAAAGGAAATCAGTATATCGAAATGATATCTGTACTCCCATTTTTGTTGCAGCACCATTCACAATAGCTAAGATTTGGAGGCAACCTAAGTGTACATCAACAGATGGATTTTAAAAATATAGTGCATATACACATAGGAGTACTTACTATTCAGCCATGAAAAAGAAGGAGATCCTGTCACTTGCAACAACATGGATGGATCTAGAGGTCATTACGTCAAGTGAAATAAGCCAGGCACAGAAAGACAAACTTCACATGTTCTCACTTATTTTTGAGAGCTAAATTCAAAGCAGTTGAATTCACAGAGATAGAGAGTAGAAGGATGGTTACCAAATGCTGGGAAGGGTAGTGTGGGGTTGGGGAGAAGTGGGGATGGCTAATGGGTACAAAACATAGAAATAATTAAAAACACCTAGTATTTGATAGCATAACAGGGTAACTATAGTCAATAATAACTGTACATTTTAAAATAAAGAGTATAATTGGATTGTTTGTAACACAAAGGATAAATTCTTGAGGGGATGGATACTCCATTTTTCTTTTTTTTTCTTTTTTTTTTTTTTTTGAGACAGAGTCTCGCTCTATTGCCCAGGCTGGAGTGCAGTGGCATGATCTCAGCTCACTGCAAGCTCCGCCTCCTGGGTTCACGCCATTCTCCTGCCTCAGCCTCCTGAGTAGCTGGGACTACAGGTGCCCACACCCGGCTAATTTTTTGTATTTTTAGTAGAAACGGAGTTTCACCGTGTTAGCCAGGATGGTCTCGATCTCCTGACCTCATGATCCGCCCGTCTCGGCCTCCTAAAGTGCCGGGATTACAGGCATGAGCCACCGCACCCGGCTGGATACTCCATTTTTCGTGATGTGATTATTACTTATTGTATGTCTGTATCAAAGTATCTCATGTACCCCATAAATATATACATATATACACCACTGTGTGCCAACACAAATTTAAAATACAATTTTTTAAATTAAAATAAAAAAGGAATCAGAACAGCATTGGGCTTACAAACTCATCAACATTGGGAGGGCTGGGTGTGGTGCTTCACTCCTGTAATCCCAGCACTTTGGGAGGCCGAGATGGGAGGATCACTTGAGCCCAAGAGTTTGAGATCAGCCAGGACAACATAGGGAGACTCCATCTTTACAAAAAAATAAAAATAAAAAAATAGCAGGGCATGGTAGTGAGTGCCTGTGATCCCAGCTGCTTGGGAGGCTGAGGTAGGAGTATTACTTGAGCCCAGGAGGTCAAGGCTGCAGTCAGCCATGAACATGCCACGGTACACAACTAGCCTGGGTGACAGAGTGAGACCCTGTCTCTTAAAAAAGAAAAAATACATTGGGAGCTAGAAAATAATATAAAATACCTTCAAATTTTTTAGGGAAATTATTTCCAACCTATAATTCTATACTCCACCAAACTAAAATGTTTGTTGATTCAACATTATTTTTATATAAATTTGTGGAATACAAGTGCAATTTTGTTACATGCATAGATTGTGTAGTGGTGAAGTCAGGGTTTTTAGGGTACCCATTACCCAGACAATGTGTATTGTACCCATTAAGTAATTTCTCATCATCTAGCCCCCTCAAACTCCATCATCCTTCTGAGTCTCCATTGTCTATTATTCTACACTCTATGTCCATGTGTACACATTGTTTAGCTCCCACTTATAAGTGAGAACATGCAACATTTGTCTCTCTGTGTCTGACTTGTTTCACTTAAGATAATGGTCTCCCATTCCATCCATGTTTATGCAAAAGACAGATTTCATTCTTTTTTATGGCTGAACAGTATTTCATTGTATGTATATATACCACATTTTCTTTAAGCAGTCATCCATTGATATACACTTAGGTTGATTCCATATCTTTGCTATTGTGAATAGTGTTGCAGTAAACATACAAATACCAGTATCTTTTTGATATAATAATTTCTTTTCCTTGGGTAGATACCCAGCAATGGGATTGCGGGATCAAGTGGTAATTCTATTTTTTAGTTCTTTGAGAAACCTCCATTCTTTTCCATATAGGTTGTACTAAATTTACATTCCCACCAACAGTGTTTAAGTGTTCTCTTTTCTTCATATCCTCACCAACATGTTATTTTTTGACTTTTCCGTAATAGCCATTCTGACTGTTGTAAGATGGTATCTCATTGTGGTTTTAATTTGCATTTCTCTGATGATTAGTGATATTGAGCATTTTTTCATGCATTTCTTGGTCATTTGTATTGTCTTTCTGGAAAAAAAAAAGTCTATTCATAACCTTTGCTCACTTTTAATGGAGTTATTTCAGATTTTTGTCGAGTTTTAGTTCCTTTTATATTCTGATATTAGACTCTTGTTAGATGTATATTTTGCAAATAGTTTCTCCCATTCTGCAGGTTGTCTGTTCATTCTGTTGACTATTTCTTTTGCTAGGCAGAAGCTTTGTAGTTTAATTAAGTCCCATTTGCCTATTTTTGTTTTTTGTTGCCTGTGCTTTTGAGGTCTTAGTTATGAATTATTTTCCTAAGCCAATGTCCAGAAGAGTTTTCCCTAGGTTTTTGGCTAGTATTTTTAAAGTTTCAGGTCTTACATTTAAGTCTTTAGTCCATTGTGAGTTGATTTTTGCATGTAGTAAAAGATAGGGGTCCAGTTGCATTCTTCTGCACATGGCAATCCAATTTCCCCAGCACTGTTTATAACATTTGTTGAAAAGGATATTCTTTCCCATGTATGTATGCCTGTGTGTATTTATTTATTTTGTTTATGTCACCTACAATTTCTTTCGTCAGTGTTTTGTAGTTTTTCTTATAGAATTCTTTTACCTCTTTGGTTAATATATTCCTAGATATTTTATTTTTTGGTAGCTATTGTAAATGAGATCGCCTTCTTGATTTCATTCGCAGCTAGAACATTGTTAGTGATTAGAAACACTCTTGATTTTTGTACATTTATTTTGTATCCTGAAACTTTACTGAATTAATTGATCAAATCTAAGAGTTTTTTTGGTGGAGTCTTCAGGATTTTGTAGATATAAGATCATATTGCTGGGCGCGGTGGCTCACGCCTGTAATCCCAGCACTTTGGGAGGCCAAGGTGGGCAGATCACCTGAGGTCGGGAGTTCAAGATCAGCCTGACCAACATGGAGAAACCCCATCTCTACTAAAAATACAAAACTAGCCGGGCATGGTGGCACATGCCTGCAATCCCAGCTACTTGGGAGGCTGAGGCAGGAGAATCGCTTGAACCGGGAGGCAGAGGTTGCGGTGAGCCAAGATGGCGCCATTGCACACCAGTCTGGGCAACAAGAGCGAAACTCAATCTCAAAAAAAAAAAAAAATCATATTATCAGTGAACAGGGATAATTTGACTTCCTCTTTTCTAGTTTAGATGCCTTTTATTTCTTTCTCTCTTGCCTGATTGCTCTAGCTAGAACTTCTACTATGTTGAATCAAACTATAATTTAATTGTGAATCCAGAATAAAAACGATTTCAGACATGCAAGTTCTCAAAGTATTGCTATTCCATGCACTGCTTTTCAAAAGGTAGAGGATTTATTATGCCAAGACAAATTAGTCAGTTGAAAAAAAAAAAAAGAGAGAGAAAGAGAAATGCATGAAGTCCAAGAAATGAGATCCAGCACAAAAGAGACCAAAGGAATCTCCAGGACAATAGTGAAGGGAGATGCCAAGTTGTATGGCAGGACTAGAGATCAATTCATCAAAATTAGAGCAGTTCAGAAGGGTTTGAGAGTGATTTCTTTAAGAAATACAAAGACTACCTAATGCATTTGAACTTAGGGAGAAGAGATTTGCATGAGAAGAGTTTGCAGATATATTAGTGGCAAGTTGGTAGAAAGCTAAGGAGGATAAAAAACAATTATTAATTCTATAAAAATAAAAGGTTGTATTGGAAAAGCTAAACAGATTTCTGTTTTCTTCAATATAGTAGGTTAGGTATTCAATTGATACTCCCACAAAAAAACAACTAAAAAATGCTGGGGAAAATGGAAATACCTTCTTAAAACCATGGTAGAGCCAAGAAGACAGTAAAGAATCAACAGGCCAAAATATAAAGGGGGTCAGAAACCTAAAGAAGTATTCAAAACAGCAGTCACATTTGCTTGGAGGGCATCTACCACATATGCAGACTTGAGCTTCATTTTCTAGAGGAAGGGACAGAAGATTCACCAGGGTGAAGAGTCTGAGAGGAGATTCCCTCCATAGTGAATCTTCCCTTACCTCCCCATTCTCAGGGAACCACAGCAAAAGCTACCTTGGTATCAGAGCAGAGGAATTTGTGACCACAAATGGGCCCTTAAAGAAATTTTCAGTGTAATTTCAGATTCAGGTAATTTAAAAACAGACAAACAAAAAAATCTACTTAATTTGTACATTTAGTTTGAAGTGGTCTTGAAGAGGTGAGTAAAATGTGCCCAGGCATGTGGCAGAAACAAATCCAAATACACACTAGAAAAATGTCTTTTCATCCTACCACCAAAGAACTGCTAGAAGTCATTTTCCAAGGAAAATTAGTAGTTCATACACACACACACACCCCCACAAACACACGAGGAGACCTCATAAATGAGAACGAGAAGAAATAACAACAGCAAAAACTGAGCCTGAAAGACTTTAGATATTGTAATTATCTGATACAGATTCTAAAATAATTACACTTACTCTGTTTAAAGAAATAAAAGAGAAACAAGAATATATTGAAAAACAGAAAACTAAAGAAATAAGGAATAAATAAATAATAACGTAGCACATTTAAAGATAGAGGCTCCAGAAATAAAAGGTATAAAATTTTAAATTAAAAATAAGACTTTACTGAATTCATTTATCAGATCTAGGAGCTTTCTGGATGAGTCTTTAGGGTTTTCTAGGTATATGATCCTATCCATACACCACACCAACAACCAAGCTGAGAATCAAATCAAGAACTCAATCCCTTTACAACAGCTGCAAAAAAAATAAAATACTTAGGAATATACTTCACAGAACTAGAAAAAACAATCCTAAAATTCATGTGGAACCAAAAAAGAGCCCACATAGCCAAAGCAAGACTAAGCAAAAAGAACAAATCTAGAAGCATCACATTACCTGACTTCAAACTATACTACAAGGCTATAATTACCAAAACAGCATGGTAGTGGTATAAAAATAGGCATGTAGACCAATGGAACAGAATAGAGAATCCAGAAATAAAGCCAAATACTTGCAGCCAACTGATCTTTGACAAAGCAAACAAAAACATAAATCAGGGAAAGGACACCCTATTCAATAAATGGTGCTGAGAAAACTAGCATGCCACATGTAGAAGAATGAAACAGAATCCTCATATCTCACCTTATACAAAAATCAACTTAAGATGGATCAAAGACTTAAATCTAAGACTTGAAACTATAAAAATTCTAGAAGATAGCATCGGAAAAACTCTTGTAGACATTGGCTTAGGCAAAGAATTCATGACTAAGACCCCAAAAATAAATGCAACAACAAAGAGACCTAATTAAACTAAAAAGCTTCTGCACAGCAATATAAATAAACAGGCAATCCATAGAGTGGGAGAAAATATTCACAAACTATGCATCCCCCAAAGGACTAATATCTAGAATCTACTAGGAACTCAGACAAACCAGCAAGAATGAAAGCAAATAATCCCATCAAAAAGTTGGCAAAGGACAAGAATATACAAACAACCAACAAACATCTGAAAAAATGCTCAACATCACTAATTATCAGGAAAATGCAAAAACCACAATGATATACCACCTTACTTCTGCAAGAATGGCCATAATAAAAAACTGAAAAAATAATAGAGGTTGGTGTGGATGTGGTAAAAAGGGAACACTTTTACACTGCTGGTGGGAATGTAAACTAGTACAACCACTATGGAAAACAGTATGGAGATCCTTTAAAAACTAAAAGTAGAACTACCATCCAATCCAACAATCCCATTACTGGGTATCTACCCAAAGGAAAAAGAAGTCTTTATAAGCTTATAGCAGTACAATTTGCAGTTGCAAAAATATGAAACCAACCTAAATACTCATCAACCAGTTAGGGGATAAAGAAAATGTGGTATATATATACACACAGAATACTATTCAGCCATAAAAAAAAGAATAAAATAATGTCTTTTACAGCAATTTGAATGGAGCTAGAGGCCATTATTCTAAGTGAAGTAACTCAGGAATGGAAAACCAAATACCGTATGTTCTCACTTATAAGTGGGAGCTAAGCTGTGAGGATGCAAAGGCATAAAAATGATATAATGGACTTTGGGGACTTGGAGGTGGAATGGGAGAGGGGGATGAGGGATAAAAGACTATATGTTGGGTACAATGTACACTACTTGGGTGACGGGGACACCAAAATTTCAGAAATTACCACTAAAGAACTTATCCATGTAACCCAAGAACACCTGTACTCCAAAAACTATTGAAATAAAAAATAAAAATAGGTGAGCAAGGTGGTTCACGCCTGTAATACCAGCACTTTGGGAGGCTGAGGCAGGAGGATCACTTGAGGTTAGAAGTTTGAGACCAGCCTGGCCAACATGGTGAAACCCCTTCTCTACTAAAAATACAAAAATTAGCTGGGCATGATAGC
>NW_012120376.1:5953169-5965971 GCF_000951035.1 Colobus angolensis palliatus
AGAGCTTGCAGTGAGCTGAGATCCGGCCACTGCACTCCAGCCTGGGCAACAGAGCGAGACTCCGTCTCAAAAAAAAAAAAAAGAAAAGAAACTGTTGGCTGAGTGCAGTGACTCAGGCCTGTAATCCCAGCATTTTGGGAGGCCAAGGAGGGCAGATTACTTGAGGTCAGGAGTTCAAGATCAGTTTGGCCAACATGGCAAAACCCCATCTCTACTAAAAACACAAAAAACTTGACCAGGCATGCTGGCTCACACCTGTAATTCCAGCACTTTGGGAGGCCAAGGCGGGGGGATCACTTGAGGTCAGAAGTTTGAGACCAGCTGAGGCAGGAGAATTGCTTGAACCTGGGAGGTGGAGGTGGCAGTGAGCTGAGATCACGCCATTGCACTCCAGCCTGGGCAACAAGAGCGAAACTCTGTCTCAAAAAAAAAAAAGTAAAAATAAAAATACAAAAACTAAAAATACCATAAAATTAGTAGGCGTAGTGGCAGCCGCCTGTAATCCCAGCTACTTGGGAGGCTGAGGCATGAGAATCTTTTGTACTGGGTAGGCAGAGGTTGCAGTGAGCCGAGATCTTGCCTCTGCACTCCACCTCTGCCTCAAAAAAAAAAAAAGAATTTGTTAATTTTGTTAGACGTAGTCGTGGTATTTTGGTATGGTTTTTAAAATGGTCCTTAACTCTTAGAGTTACATACGCATGTATTTATTAATGGAATGGCATAATGTCTGGGATTTGCATTAAAATAATCCTGTGGGAGTCCAGGGGAAATTGGTGGGATATAGATGAAACAAAATTAAACTTATTTTGTAATTGTGGCAGCAAGATGATAGGTACAGAGGGATTCATTGTATTTTTGATTGTGTTTGAAATTTTCCATTTAAAATTTAAGTAACCCAAAGACCAGTTTAGATTTAGCTGAAGATAGGATTAATGAACTGGAAGACAGATTAGAATAAATTATCCAGAATAAAATGCAGAACAACAAAGAGGAGAGTTTGAAAGAGAAAGATATATGAAGAGCAGAGTAAAAACCTAACTAGGCTGGGCACTGTGGCTCATGCCTGTAATCCCAGCACTTTGGGAAGCCAAGGCAGGCGGATCACGAGGTCAAGAGATCGATATCATCCTGGCCAACATAATGAAATCCTGTCTCAGGCCAGGCACAGTGGCTCAAGCCTGTAATCCCAGCACTCTGGGAGGCTGAGACGGGCGGATCACAAGGTCAGGAGATCGAGACCATCCTGGCTAACACGGTGAAACCCCGTCTCTACTAAAAAAATACAAAAACTAGCTGGGCGCAGTGGCGGGCGCCTGTAGTCCCAGCTACTCGGGAGGCTGAGGCAGGAGAATGGCATGAACCCGGGAGGCGGAGCTTGCAGTGAGCTGAGATCCGGCCACTGCACTCCAGCCTGGGCGACAGAGCGAGACTCTGTCTAAAAAAAAAAAAAAAAAAAAAAGAAATCCTGTCTCTACTAAAAATACAAAAATTAGCTGGGTATGGTGGTGCATGCCTAGTCTCAGCTACTCAGGGACCTGAGGCAGGAGAATCACTTGAACCTGGGAGATGGAGTTTGCAGTGAGCCGAGATCACACCACTGCACTCCAGCCTGGCAACAGAGGGAAACTCCATCTTAAAAAAAAAAAAAAAAAAACTAACTAATTGGAGTTCTGGAATGAGAAGAGAGCATGGTAGCAAATCTATCGATTGGGCATTTTTCAGAACTAATGAAAGATACAAATCAACACAGATTCAAGAGGCCCAACAAGTTTCAGGCAGGGTAGATAAAAAGAAGTCCACACATAAACATAGTATGGTGAAACCAAATAACATTAAAGGAAAACAGCAGATCTTAAAAGCAACCAGACTGTGGGACATATGGGTGTACACATTTGTCAAAATTCACTGTCCTTATACAGGTAAGGTCTGTGCACTTCACTGCATGCAACTTTTACCAGAGTAAAAAACTAAATTAAAAGCAGCTAGAGAAATAGCTTCCCTTCAGAGGAGCAGCAGTTTAAGACTGAAAACTGACTTCTTATGGCAACAATGAAAGACAGAAGACAATAGTTGATATCTTTAATGTGATGAAAGAAAACAACTTCCACTAGAAATTTTATGACTAGTGTAAATACATTTCCATAATGAGGATAGCCAGGTGTGGTGGCTCATGCCATAATCCCAGAACGTTGGGAGGCCAAGAGGAGAGGATCATTTGAGGCCAGGAGTTCGAGACCAGCCTGGGCTACATAGGGAGACCCTGGCTCTACAAAAAAGAATAAAGAATAAAACAACAACTTAATGTCTTCTGGAATTTAAGTCAAAATATAGAATTAAAACACATTAAAAGAATAACATAGACATTGGGAGGTTAACCAACAAAGTTAAATTGTTTTAGGCTTCTCTTATATTGTCTGCAAGGATAGTATGCTGATTATCAAACTATGTCCTTCAACTTCAAATCCACCCTTCTATACACCATGATGCTGGGGGTGGTATTCTGCAAATTACATTTTGTTTTTTTCTTAAATTGACTTATTTTTTCAAACAACACATTTAGGTTCACAGTGAAACTGATCAGAAAATATGAGCGTTTTCATATACCCTTTGTCCCCACACATGCACAGCCTCCCCCACTGTCAACATCCTGCCGCAGAGAGGCACTCTTGTTACAGCTGATCAGCCTATATTGATACATCATTATCACCCAAGGTCCACAGTTTACACATGGGTTCACTGTGGTGAACACAACTCTGTGTTGTGCATTCTCTGGGTTTGGATAAATGTATAATGACCTGTATCCATCATATAAGTATCATACAGAATGGTCTTACTGCCCTAAAAATCCTCTGTGGTCCACCCATTTATACCTTCCCCTACTCCAGTCCCTGGCAACCACTGATCTTTTCACTATCTCCATAGTTTTGCCTTTTTCAGAATGTCACATAGTTGGAATCACAGTATTTAGCCTTTTCAGCTGGTTTCTTTTACTTAATAATATGCACTTAATGCGTGTTCCTCCATGTCTTCTTATGGCTTAATAGCTCATTTCTTTATAGCACTGAATAATATTTCATGTCTGGATGTACCATGGTTTAATTTTCCATTTACCTACAGAAAGACATCTTGGTTGCTTACAAGTTTTGACAATTAAGCATAAAACTGCTATAAACACCCATGTGTAAGTTTGTGTGAACATAAATTTTCAACTAATTTAAGCTTATACCAAAAAGCACGAATGCTGGATAATATTGTAAGAGTGTATTTAGTATTGTAAGAAATTGCCAAACTGCCTTCCAAAGTAGCTGTACCATTTGGCATTCCCATCAACAAAGAACGAGAGCTCCTGTTGGTCCACATCCTTGACAGCATTTGGTGTTTTCAGTGTTCTAGATTTTGGCCATTCTAATGGTATCTGGTATCTGGTAGTGGTATCTCATTTTTGTTTTAATTTGCAGTTTCCTAAAGACATATGATATGGAACATCTTTACATATGTTACATATGTTTATTTGCCTTTTTTTTTTTTTTTTTGGAGACAGAGTCTCACTCTGTCATATAGGCTGGAATGCAGTGGCATAATCATGGCTCACTGCAAACTGAACCTCCCAAGTTCAATCAATCCTCCTGCCTCAGCCTCCCAAGTAGCTAGGATTATAGGCACATGCCACCACACCCGGCTAATTTTTGTATTTTTAGTAGAGACGGGGTTTCACCATGTTGGCCAGGCTGGTCTCAAACTCCTGACCTCAAGTGATACGCCTGCCTCGGCTCCCAAATTATAGGCGTGAGCCACTGCACCTGGCCTTAGTTCTTAGGCCTTTGGATTCAGACTGAGACTTAACACCATTAGCCCCCTGATTCACAGGTGTTAGGTTTGGACCAGAGCTACAGCACTGGCTTTCCTGGCCTCCCGCTTGCAGATGACAGATTGTGGGACTTAATCATTGTGTAAGCCAATATCTCATAATAAATATCTCTCTCTCTATCTATCTACCTTTCTACCTACCTTCTATTTACTTATCTATCTCTCCTATTGATTCTGTTTCTCTGGAGAACCTGACTAAATACATTTAATGTTGAATTTTAAGAGTTCTTTGATGTTTTGGAAACCAGTCCTTTATCAAAAACATCTTTTGTAAATATATATATATATATATATTCTTGCTCTGTCACCTAGGCTGGAGTGCAGTGACATAATCATGGCTCACTGTAGCCTTGAGCTCTCCCACCTCAGCCTCCTGAATAGCTGGGACTACAGGTGCATGCCACCACATCTGGCTAACTTTTCATTTTGTTTGTTTGTTTTCAGATGGAGTCTCGCTCTGTCACCAGGGTGGAGTGCAGTGGCGCAGTCTCGACTCACTGCAACCTCTGCCTCCCAGGTTCAAGCGATTCTCCTGCCTCAGTCTCCCGAGTAGCTGGGACTACAGGTGCGTGCCACTACACCCAGGTAATTTTTTGTATTTTTAGTAGAGATGGGGTTTCACCATATTGGCCAGGCTGGTCTTACACTCCTGACCTTGTGATCTGCCTGCCTCAGCCTCCCAAAGTGCTGGGATTACAGGCGTCAGCCACCACACCCAGCCAAATTTTGTCTAGAGACAGAGTCTCGCTATGTTGCCCAGGCTGGTCTTGAACACCTGTGTTCAAGTGATCTTCCCACCTTGGCATCCCAAAGTGGCGAATATTTTCTCCTACTCTGTGTCTTGTCCTCTCATTTCTTTTTATAGTATCTTTCACAGAGCAAGTTTTTAGTTTTAATGAAATCCAGCTTATCAATTCTTTCATGGATCATGCTTTTGGTATTGTATCTAAAAAGTTATGGCCATACCCAAGTTCATCTAGATTTTCTCCTATGTTATATGCTAAGACTTTTATAGTTTGCATTTTACATTTAGGTCTATGATCCATTTTGAGTTAATTTTTGTTGAGGGTATAAGGTTTGTGTCAAGATTCTTTTTTTTTGGCATGTGGATGCCCAGTTGTTTGAGTACCATTCATTGACAAGGTTATCTTTTCTCCATTGTATTGGCTTTTCTCCTCTTCTTTGTCAAATATCAGTTGACTGCATTTATGTGGGTCTATTTCTGGGTTTCATTGGTCCATTTGTCTATTACTTTGCCAATACTTCACTGTCTTGATTATTGTAGCTTTATACTAAGTCTTGAAGTTAGGTACTATCAGTCCTCCAACTTTGGTCTCCTATGTCATTATGTTGGCTATTTCAGATCTTTTGCCTCTCCATAGAAACTTTAGAATCAGTTTGTTGACATTCACAAAACAACTTGCTAGGATTTTTATTGAGATTGCATTGAATGTATCAGTCAAGTTGGGGAGAATTGACATCTTGACAATATCAAGTCTTCCTTTCCATGAACATGGACTATCTCTCCTTTTATTTAGTTCTTATTTGATTTCTTCCATCAGAGTTTTATACTTTTCCTCACATAGATCATGTACATATTTTGTTACATTTAAACCTAAGTAGTTTATTTTTGGGGAGTATTGTGTTTTTAATTTCAAATTCCACTTGCTCATTGCTGGTATAAAGAAAAGCAATTTACTTTTTTATATTAATCTGTATCCTACAAACTTGCTGTAATCATTATTAGTTTCAGAAATTTTTCGTTAATTCTTTTGGAATTTCTACATAGACAGTCATGTCATCTGTGAACAAAGACAGTTTTATTCACATTTCTTTCTTGTCAACTGGCTCCCTCTTAGTTTCTATCAATAGGAGTGCTAAGGGAGACTGGAAAACTGAAAGAAAAGTGACTTTCATTTTCCTCTTTGCTTGCTATGCCTGTCAGTGTTGGCCTACATCAGTCCAGCCTCAGGCTTCTTTCAGCTCTCCCAGAACCAGACTCATTGTGCCCCCTTAAACATCCAGCACCAATCAGGAAACACCCCATCCTCAGAGGTCTGAGCCTTAGCTCTGTTAGGGCCTTTCTCTGAACTTTTGGTCTAGATAACCCCAACCTCTTCCCTTTGTTTCCCCAGATCTAAAGGTGGTAGGTAGCTACTCCTTGCAGATTTTATCTCTATGTTACCTCAATGTTTCCCTTTGCTTTTTAATTCCTCTGACACTTATTTAATCAACTCCCTGCATTACATTCTAGTGTTACTTTTGTTTTCCTGAATGAACTCTTATTGATACAAATAATACTGATTAACTTGATATTTTGATAAATGAAAGGTTTGTGTTGTAGGTAATCAGTAAAAGTGTGGAAATAGAATTATGTAACTTCAAATTGATCCAGGGAAAAATGAAATGAGAAATAAAGACCAGTTATGATGCCACAAATATTTCAGGAAATACTTGTATCAGTCATCAAAAAGAATATTGGCTGGGCGCGGTGGCTCACACCTGTAATCCCAGCACTTTGGGAGGCCAAGGCAGGCAGATCACGAGGTCAGGAGATCAAGAGTATCCTGGCTAACATGGTGAAACCCTGTCTCTACTAAAAATAAAAATAGCTGGGCATGGTGGCAGGCACCTCTAGTCCCAGCTACTTGGGAGGCTGAGGCAGGAGAATGGCATGAACCCAGGAGGCGGATCTTGCAGTGAGCCGAGATGCGCCACTACACTCCAGCCTGCGCGACAGAGTGAGACTCCGTCTCAAGAAAAAAAAGAATAAAAGTAATTTATTTGATTCTGGTCACAAAATACAAGCAAGAAGCATGGGCAATGCCTGTAACCCCTTGATCATACATCTTCCCAGTCTGTACTTTTATAGATACCCTTTGTACAACAGCAAGCTCATGCTGCTGTCCCCAAGCGCTTGTTCACATTCTAACAGCTGCATAGTATAGTATATGACCAGTTGGGAATTAAACAGATGCATGCTCACAAGATAGGGCCCCTCCAATTAGTGTTCCAGCTCCCTTTTGCTGATATTGGAACTGAAGTAACTGGTTGCTCTGTTGGTCACAGATGAATTATGCCTGCACAATTCTTTGAGTGCTTTAAGTAACCTTATTGAAAGGCAATGACTAAGACCCTTTCCTTGCTCCCAAGCTTCCTAAATCCCAGGCTGCCTGTGGCACCTGGACTGCTGCCCCTGGGTCCCCACATTCCAGGTCCACGATGGAGGAAGGGCAGGACAGGCCAAGCATGAGACTGTTTAAAGCATAAACAGTCTTTACTGGACTCAGGCCAGGAGTCCATGGGCCTTGAGGACCTCTCTGTATTTGTCAGTTTTCTTCTCCACATTCTTTTCGGCCTGTCTCCGTAGCTTCAGGAGTTGTTTCTTCTGGTTGTGGATCTTGGTTTTCTCCTTCCCCTTCTCCTCCAAGGTGGCTGTCATGGTCTGGTACTTTCAGCCAGTCTCGTGAGCCAGGCACCCCAGGTAGACGAACTGTCTCATAGGCTTCAGACGCACAACCTCGAGGGCAACAGAAAGCACCATCTACTTTTTCCTGTCACAGGGCGGTGGGATGCCACCGAGCACCTAGCGGCTGGTCCTAGGCGGCCTGGCTGGCTGCTGTTGTGGGGCAGCCCGCCTGGCAAGCTCTGCCAGAAGACGTGGGGCTTCGGCAAGGGCTGATGTTCATCCGCTTGTGGAGGAAAGCCAGGTACTTCAACTTGTTTCTGTAGAAATTTCCAGAAATGTTGATGCCCTCGCAGTGCACGACCACTACCTTCTGGCCCAGCAGTACCTGCTTAGCCACGATGGCTGCCAGGTGGCCCAGGAGTGACCTTGGCCAGCAAGCAGCAGAAACTGCCCCTCCACCATCTTCAGCAGCCGCCTAGAAGAGTTTGAATTATAAATCAGAAATTTCTGATGAAAAAATATCAATTAATACCATTTCTTCACAAGTTTTTCCAAAAACAGAAGAAAATGAAGCTCTTCCAAGCCCATTCAATGATGTAGTACTACTCAGATACCAAATCAGACAAACACAATACAAGAAAACTAGACTATTTCTTATGAATATAGACCCAGAAATTCTCCACAAATTACCATGAATTCAACAACAAATAAAAAGGATTGTATACCATGCCCCAAGTGGGATTTATCCCAGGAAGGCAAGATTGAGTTAATATAAGAAATAAAATTAATGTAGTACATCCTATCCATAAAGGACAAAAACCACATGGTCATCTTAACAGACACAGAAAAGACATTTGACAAAATTCAACATCTCTTCATGATAAAAACATTTAATAAACCAGGAAGATAAAAGGACTTAACCTGATAAAAGTCATCAAGCATCTACAAAAAACCCACAACTAATATCATACTTTTTGGTAAAAAATGAATGATTACTCTCTCTGATATTAGGACTAAGACAAGAATACCTACTCTTACCGTTTCTATTCAACATTGTACTGGACATTCTAACCAGTGTAATTAGGCACGAAGATGAATGTTGTATGTAGATGAATGAATGAATATAAAAGGCATACAGATTGGAGAGAAAAACAAAACCATCTCTATTTGCAGATGACCTTATATCTAAAATATCCTAAGGAATTCACTAAAAAATCTATTAGCACTAATACAAGAGTTCAACAAGGTTGCAGAATACAAGAATCAATTGTATTTCTATACACTTGCAATGAACAATCTAAGAACAAAAGTAAGAACATAATTTCATTTGCAATAGCATCAAAAAGAATAAAATAATTAGAAATACACGCAGCAAGATGTATACAAAACATGTACTCTAGAGCCGGGTGCGGTGGCTCACGCGTGTAATCCCAGCACTTTGGGAAGCCCAGGCGGGCGGATCGTCTGAGGTCAGGAGTTTGAGATCAGCCTGGCCAACACGGTGAAACCCTGTCTCCACAAAAGTAGAAAAATTAGCCAGGCATGATGGCAGGTGCCTGTAATCCCAGCTACTTGGGAGGCTGAGGTAGGAGAATCACTTGAACCTGGGAGGCAGAGGTTACAGTGAGCCAGAGATCGTGCCATTGTACTCCAACCTGGGTGACAGAGCAAGACTCCATCTCAAAAAAATAAATAAATAAAATAAAAAACATGTACTCTAAAAACTACAAAACATCACTGAAATAAATTTTAAAAGACTTAAATAAATGGAAAGACATTCGTGTTTATGGATTGGAAGACTAAATATTATTTACATGTCAATACTCCTCAAATTGATCATCAGATTTAATGCAATCCCCATCAAAATTTCACCTGGTTTCTTCCCAGAAATTAGCAAACTGATTACAAAATTCATATGAAAATTCAAGGGACCCAAAATAGCCAGGACAATTTTGAGAAAGAAGAGCAATGTTAGACAACTCACACTCCTTGAGTTCCAAACTTACTACAAAGCTACAGCACTCAAGACAGTGTGGTATTAACATAAGGCTAGACATTATACACCAATAAAATATAATTGAGAGTCTATAAATGAAATCCTCACTTTTACCAAGAATTGTTTTTTGACAGAGTTGCCAAGACAATTCAATGGGAAAAGAATCATCTTTTCAGCAAATTATGCTGGGACAACTGGCCATCCACAAGCAAAAGAATGAGGTTGGATCCCCACTTCATAATACATACAAAAACTAACTCGAAGTGGATCAGAGACCTACATGTAAGAGCCAAAACTATAAAACTCTTAAATATTACATAAAAAACACAAGTAACAAAAGAAAAAATAAATTGGATTTCATTATAGTTAAAAGCTTTTGTGCTGCAAGGAATACTACTAAAAATGTGAAAAGACAACCCACAGAATGGGAGAAAATATTTGTAAATCATTATGTCTGATAAAGAACTTCTATCCAGAATATATAAAGAACTCTTACAACTCAATAATAAAATACCTAATGTTTTGTTTTTGTTTGTTTGTTTGTTTTCTTTTCTTATTGACCAGGCTGGAATGCAGTGGTGCAATCACTGCAGTCTCAACCTCCTGGGCTGAAGTGATCCTTCTGCCTAAGCCTCCTGAGTAGCTGGGACCACAGGTGCACACTACCATGCTCAGCTAATTTTTAAATTTTTAGTAGAGATGAGGTCTTGCTATGTTGCCTAGTCTATAGGCTGCTCTTGAACTCGTGGCCTCAAGATACCCTCTCATCTCCTAAAGTGTTGAGGTTACAGGAGTGAGCTACCATGCCTGGTCCCAATTTTTTTAATGGGAAAATAATTTGAATAGACATTCTCTCAAGAAGATAGATAGATTGCTAATAAGCACATGAAAAGATGCTTGACATCATTAGCCAGCAGGGAAATGCAAATCAAAACCATAATAAAATATGATTTCATCCCCAGTAGGATGGCTGTGGTCAAAAGGACAGATAGTAACAAGTGCTTGTGAGAATGTGGAGAAACTGAAACCCTTAGAAAATACTAGAGGGATTTTAAATGGTGAATCTGCATTGGAAAACAGCCTGGTAGTTCCTCAAAAGGTTAAACAGTTGCTATATGACCCAATAGTTCCACTCCTCGGTACATACTCAGAAGAAATAAAAATACATGCGTACACAAAAGCTTGTACATAAATGTTCATAGCATTATTCATAAGAGCCCCAAAGTGGAAACAACCCAAATGTCTGTGAACTGATAAATGGATGAATAAAATGTGGTATCATTTTACAATGGGATATTATTTAACAATAAAATGAAATGAAGTACTATACTGGTACATGCTATACATAGATGATCCTTGAAAACAGGCTAAGCATGGCTGGGCATAGTGGCTCACACCTGTAATCCCAGCACTTTGGGAGGCTGAGGTGGGTGAATCACCTGGGGTCAGCAGTTCGAGACCAGCCTGGCCAACATGGTGAAACCCCGCTCTACTAAAAATACAAAAAAAAAAAAAAAAAAAATTAGTGGTGACTGGTGCCTATAATCTCAGCTACTTGGAAGGCTGAGGCAGGAGAATTGCTTGAACCTGAGAGGCGGAGGTTGTGGTGAGCCGAGATCATGCCACTGCACTCCAGCCCGGGTGACAGAGCAGGACTCCATCTCAAAAAGAAAAAAAAAAAAGAAGAAAAGAAAAGAGGCTAAGTGAACAAAGCTAGTCTTCAAAACCACGTATTGTGTGATAATGTGTATATGAAATGCCCAGAATAGGTAATTCTATAGACAGAAAGTAGATTAGAGGTTGCCTTGGGCTGGGGAGCTCACTGAAAGTTGGGAAATGGGTAGTGATTGCTAATGGGTGCAGAGTTTTTTTGGGAGTGATAAAAATGTTCTAGAACTAATTGTAGTGCACAACTCTGTGAATATACTAAAAACCATTGAATCTACACTTTAAATTGGTGTGATAGTTAATACTATCAACTTGATTGGATTGAAAGATGCAAAGTATTGTTCCTGGGTATGTCTGTGAGGGTGTTACGAAAGGAGATTAATATTTGAGTCGGTGAACCAGGAGAGGCAGACCCAACCTCAATCTGGATGGGCACTATCTAATCAGCTGCCAACATGGCTGGGATAAAAGGAGAGGAACGTGGAAGGAACAGACTGACCAAGTCTTCTGGCCTCCATCTTTCTCTCATGCTGGATGCTTCCTGCCCTTGAACATTGGACTCCGAGTTCTTCAGCTTTTGGACTCTTCGACCTATGCCAGTGGTTTGCCAGGGGCTTTTGGGCCTTTGGCCACAGACTGAAGGCTGTACTGTTGGCTTCTCTACTTATTTATTTATTTTTTTTGACATGGAATCTCACTCTGTCACCCAGGCTGGAGTGCAGTGACGTGATCTCGGCTCACTGCAACCTCTGCCTCTCATGTTCAAGCGATTCTTCTGTCTTAGCCTCCCAAGTAGCTGGGATTACAGGCACCCACCATGATGCCTGGCTAATTTTTGTATTTTTAGTAGAGATGGGGTTTCACCATGTTGCTAAGGCTGGTCTTGAACTGTTGACCTCAAGTGATCTGCCCGCCTCGGCCTCCCAAGGTGCTAGGATTACAGACTTGAGCCACCACGCCTGGCTGGCTTCCCTACTTTTGAGGTTTTGGAACTTGGACTGGCTTCCATGCTCCTCAGCTTGCAGATGGCCCATTGCTGGACTTCACCTTGTGATTGTGTGAGTCAATACTCCTTAGTAAACTCCCTTTCATGTATACATCTATCCTATTAGCCCTGTCCCTCTAGAGAACCCTAATATAATGGGTAAGTTTTTTGATATGTGAATTATATATTCTTTTGTTTTTTACAGACAGGGTCTTACTGTGTTGCTCAGGTTGGCCTAGAACTCCTGGGCTCAAGGGATCATCCTGCATCAGCCTGCTGAGTAGCTGGGACTTAAAGTCACATGCCACTACACCAGACTTATATAAATTATATATTGATAATACTACTATTTTTTTAAGAAAATGAAAGGAACAGAGCACATAGCTTCCAACCTAGATGCGGAGAAAAAAAAATAGGCAAAGGGCCAGACGCAGTGGCTTATGTCTGTAATACCAGCACTTTGAGAGGCTGAGGCAGGTGGATCACTCCCGGATCTGTCCCGCAGACCCTGGCCAATGGATGAAATGAGTACTCAGACAAAGGTATGCAGTGTAAGAGCAGCTAAGTGACTGCCTGGCTCTAGTGGCCAGAGAGCAGCCCTGAGAAGCTGGAGCTGCTTGCTTTTATTCAGTGCAGGCACAATGCTGAAAACCTAGAGCCAACACAACCTGTAGGTAATTAACATTTATTGTTCCCCTTTCAGGGAACATCTGGCCTGCGGATAATCAAAGGTCAATTCCTGGTCAACATAAGTAAAGAAGACTGTTTAAGATAAATTCCTGGCCGGGCGCGGTGGCTCAAGCCTGTAATCCCAGAACTTTGGGAGGCCGAGACGGGTGGATCACGAGGTCAGGAGATCGAGACCATCCTGGCTAAC
>NW_012120376.1:5967217-5996807 GCF_000951035.1 Colobus angolensis palliatus
AAGAGCAAAACTCCATCTAAAAAAAAAAAAAAAAAAAAAAAAGAAATTTGATTGCCAGTGTGGCAATGTTTGGAGGTGGGTGTAGTAGGAGGTGTTTGGGTCATGGGGGCAGATCTCTCATGAATAGATTAATGAGTGGGGAAAAAGACGAGTGAGCAAGTTCTCGCTCTATTCATTCCTGCAAAAGTTGGTTGTTAAAGATAGCTTAGCACCTTCTCTCTTTCTCTCCCTGTCTCTCTCTTGATTTCCCACTGTGCGGTCTCTGCACACACACCGACTTCCCTTCCCCTTCTGCCATGAGTGGAAGCAGCCTGAGACCTTCACCAGATGCAGATGCCCAATCTTAAACTCTTGAACTTTTCCAGCTATCAGAATCATGATAAATCAACCTTTTTTTCTTTATAAATTACCCAGCCTCAGGTATTCCTTTATATAACTGATAAGGGACTAGTATCCAAAATATACAAAGAACTCTTAAAACTCAATGATAAGAAAACTACCCAGTTAAAAAATGGGCAGCAGCCCTGAACAGACACCTCACCAAAGAAGATATACAGATTGGCAAATAAATATATGAAAAGATGCCCCAAAAATGAATGAAGCACACAAAAATGAATGAAGACAAGCTGTTATCACAATATTAACATCACACAAATTAGAGTTTACGTTAAAAATTATTAAAGATAAAAAGGTCATTTCATAATGTTCAAAGATTCCATTTACAGAAAGATAATTTCAAAATTGTATGTAATTATTTATCTTTCTTATGATCTGATTCTCTCAACAATAGCAGGAATGTTTGCCTATTTGGTTCACTGCTCTATCCCCTAGCAAGTAGAACAGTGTCTGGCACTCAGAAAGCTCGCTCTCTCTCAGGCTGGTCTCAAACTCCTAGGACCAAGCAATCTGCCCACCTCTTAATATACCTTTAATGAATAAATGAATAAGTAGTTCCAGTGTACCTAAAATAGCAGGTGACAGAATAATGAGGTGTATATACAAATCCATAATTATCGTGGGAGACTTATACATCAATAAGGATACAAAAGATTTTAACAGCATGATTAACATTCATGACCTAGGAGACATACAGAAAACATAGTAACCAACAATAAAGCATGCAAATAAACATTCACAGAAATTGACATATACTGGACCACACAAGTCTCAACAAATGTAAAAGAACTCAAATCAAATAGGACAAGCTCTCTGACAATGATGTAATAAAGCCAGAAATCAGTAATAAAGAGATAACTAGAATAAATGCAAATGTTTGAAAAAGAAAAAATTGCTAACAACCCTGTAGTTCAAAGCAGAAATTATAATGTAATTAGAACATATATAAAAAATAATGGAATAATATTCTATTGTCTGAATGTACTACAGTTTCTTTTACCCATTCACCTACAGAAGGATATCTTGGTTGCATCTAAATTTTGGCAACTAAGGATAAACCTGCTACAAACACCCAAGTGCAGGTTTTTGTGTGAACATAGTTTTCAACTCACTTGAAGCATGATTGCTGAATTGTATAGTACGAGTATGTTTCGTTTGGTAAGAAATTGCCAAACTGTCTTCCAAAGTAGCTGTACTATTTGACATTTCCATCAACAGTGGATGAGAGTTCCTGTTGCTCAACATCTGATTTGGGCCATTCTAATAGGTGTGTAGTGGCATCTCATTGCTGTTTTAATTTTCAGCACCCCAAAGATATATGACATGGGGCATCTTTTCATACGTTTATTTGCCAATCTGTATATCTTCTTTGGTGAGGTGTCTGTTCAGGGCTGCTGCCCATTTTTTAACTGGGTAGTTTTCTTATCATTGAGTTTTAAGAGTTCTTTGTGTATTTTGGATACTAGTCCCTTATCAGTTATGTCTTTTGCAAATATTTTCTCCCAGTCTGCATCTGTCTTCTCATTCTCTTGAAGGATTCAATATTTTTAAGATGAAAATTCTCCTTAGATAATTTAGACAATTCTATAAAGATTGATCTGTAGACGCAATGCAATCCATACCAAAATCCCAGAAAGATCTTTTGTGAAAATTGTCATGCTTACCCTAAAATCTATATGGAAAGACAAAGATCCCATAACAGCCAAAATAAATTTGAAAAAGAAGAAATTCAGATGATTTACCTCATCCCATTTCACAACTTAGTATAAAGCCTCAATAATAAAAAACTGCAGTACTGGGGAAAAACTAGGCATACAGATTAATGAAACAAATTTGAGAGTCTGGACATAAACCATTATACTTCTGGTCAATTGATTTTTGACAAAGTTGCCAAGGCAATTCAATAGTGGAAAGGGTGGTCTAATCAAGAAATGGTGCTAAGACCACTGCATATCCATAAGCAAAATATAGACCCTTGTCATACACAAAAATTAACTCATAATGGATCACACACCTAAATTGTATTAGTCTGTTTTCACACTGCTGATAAAGACCTACCTGAGACTGGGTAATTTATAAGGAAAAAGAGGTTTAATGGACTCACAGTTCCACGTGGCTGGGGAGGCCTCACAATCAGGTGGAAGGTGAAAGGCACGTCTCACATGGTGGCAGGCAAAGAGGAAATGAGAGAGCCAAGTGAAAGGGGCTTTCCCTTATAAAATCATCAGATCTCATGAGATTTATTCACTACCAGGAGAACAGCATAGGGAAACCACCCCCATGATTCAATTATCTCCCACCGGGTCCCTCCCAAAACACATGAGAATTATGGGAGCTACCGTGAGATTTGGGTGGGAACACAGCCAAGCCACATAATAAATGTAAAAGCTAAAACTATAAAACTTCTAGGAAAAATTCTTCGTGCCTTGGCTGAGGCAAAGCATTCTTAGATATAACACTAAAACATGACCCATACAATTAAAAATTAATAAATTGGACTATATAAAAATTTTAAAATTTGTACAGACCAGTTCTCTGGGCGCATGGATCCACGCAGTTCTTCCCTGTTTCTTGCTTGTAAGAATAATTTGGAATGTGCTGGAAATGTGACATCCTCAAGAATAACTTGGAATGTACTGGAATGTAACCTCCTGAGACAAGGAGGAACTGCCTGAAACAGCCCAGGCCTTGTTCCTGTCCCTCCTGGGGAATGGAACATCTTGAGTAGGGAGGAACTGCCTGGAATAGCCCAAGAGTTGTTCCTGTCTCCCCTGGAAGCAGTACATTTTTGAAAGCATTGCCCAGCAAACATATGACCATGAGATATGTAACACAGAGCTACCTTTTGGGGTCCCTCAGCTGTGGTACAAGTGGGGCACATGCAGCAGAGACTATATCTGCCCCAGGCAGCTTTCTTGAGGCTTGGCATATCAGCTCACGGTGGACCCCAGGCTTCTGCCGTTCCTTGCTGCCTATCTGTGAGGAGTAATTCTGCATCATGTAACTTGCATATAAGTGTGTTCTACCTCACCAGACTGACACAAGTGGGTAAGCAGTGCACAGTGAACCTGCTTCAAAAAACTGGCACAGTGAGCAGCATCTGGTCTGACAAAACGATGGCTTATTGTCAACATGGGAGGGGCGATACCCCCCAGTACCTGGCCCAGGGTGGAGAGATCAGCTTGGGGGTTCAGGAGCTGAAAATGTAAATGGATGATTTATGGGAAAGGAAGAGTGATAAGCAGGACATAGATTGCTAACCCTGCCCCAGCACCACAGATGCGAGTGAGCTGGCTTCATGGAATAAAGCAAAGAAAGAGCAATGTAGCAATGTCGTGTCAATCAAGAAAAATGACAAAACAAGTGTCAATCATTTTAGGAGGTTTATTTGCCAAAGTTAAAGACATGTGCCCATGATACAGTCTCAAGATGTCCTGACGACACGTACCCAAGGTGGCCGGGGCACAGCTTGGCTTTATACATTTCAGGGAGACATGAGATATCAATCAATATATGTAAGAAGTACATTGGCGCGGTGGCTCAAGCCTGTAATCCCAGCACTTTGGGAGGCCGAGACGGGCGGATCACGAGGTCAGGAGATTGAGACCATCCTGGCTAACCTGGTGAAACCCCATCTCTACTAAAAAATACAAAAAACTAGCTGGGCGACGTGGCGGGCGCCTGCAGTCCCAGCTACTCGGGAGGCTGAGGCAGGAGAATGGCGTAAACCCGGGAGGCGGAGCTTGCAGTGAGCTGAGATTGGCCACTGCACTCCAGCCTGGGCGACAGAGCGAGATTCCGTCTCAAAAAAAAAAAAAAGAAGTACATTGGTTCTGTCCAGAAAGGTGGGACAACTCGAAGCAAGGCGGGGGCTTCCAGGTCATAGGTAGGTGAGAGATAAATTGTTGCATTCTTTGAGTTTCTGATGAGCCTTTCCAAAGGAGGCAATCAGAATATGCACCTATCTTAGCGAGCAGAGGGGTGACTTTGAATAGAATGGGAGGCAGGTTTGTCCTGAGCAGTTCCCAGCTTGACTTTTCCCTTAGCTTAGTAATTTTGGGGTCCCAAGATTTTCCTTTCACAGTGGCAACAGGGAAACATAATGCAAGATCCTCTGGTTGTTGAGCACTTACGTTATCCCTCATTCCCAGGGCCAGAGTTTGGGAAGTGGCTACTCAGATGGACCCTGAGGTACTTGACTGGGTACAAGAAAGAGGTACTCAAGTGACCCCTGAGGCATCCGAGGGGAACCGGTGGTCCTTCACAGAAAGTGAGACTCACTATCTAAAGGTCAGATGTGGAGCGGTATGCCCCTCACGCCTGAAAATTCGAGCTACAACAATGGGGCAAATTCACTCCTACCTGCCACCTAGCTACTCAAGCCCTGATGGGTTATTCAACAAAAGCAGTGCTGCATACTAAAAGGAGAACAGGAGATCACTTGGTTATTCAAAACTTTCTTACAAACCACCCCGTGATCATGTAACAGACCAGTTTGACTGGGCAAAAAAGGCTGTCCAGGCATGGAAACTAACGATGGACTGTAAGAGGCAGAATGCCAAGGCCACCTGTGCTAAAAGTCAAAAAAAGTATCCCAGGAAGGTAGAAACAGATGATGAAGGAAAAGATGACTAAGACTCCAAATGACCTGCAGAAACAGCGCCGTTCAGCAGGACTGCTCATGAATTTGGTGACTGTTAAAAAAAAAAATTAGCTGTGTTAGAAACCCTAAAACACCCACCCACCCAAAGAGCCTAAGAATAGTTCCAGTAACATTCCACCTTCTTCTGTTTAGTCACTCTTGGTAATCCACCACCATGCTTCAGGACTTAACCCCAACAAAATTGTAAGCGCTGATAGGTTTCTGTGTAAAACTCTTGCTATAACATGGATAGCTGTGATTGGTAAGTCAACCGTCCATGGCTACCAGTTACACCAAGATTGGAACAGCATTTTTTACTTTTCGCACAACAAAAAATCTTGTAAAGAAAATCTTAACATTAAAAAAAAGTATCCAGGCTGGGTGCAGTGGCTCACACCTGTAATCCCAGCACTTTGGGAGGCCGAGGCATGAGGATTGCCTGAGCCCAGGAGTTTGAGACCAGCCTGGGCGACATTTTTGTATCTACAAAAAAATACAAAAAATTAGCTGGACGTGGTGGCATGTCCTAGCTACTTAGGAGGCCAAGGTGGGAGGATCACCTGAGCCAGGGAGGTCAATGCTACAGTGACACCACTGCACTCCAGCCTGGGTGACAGAGCCAGATCATGTCTTTAAAAAAAAAAAAAAAAAGTATCCCAGATACTGTCAAGCAAAAATATTTAACCCTGACAGTACCCACTAATAAAAAGGAGCCCCAACAGCTGGTAGGCCTCTTTGAGTACCAAAGACAGTATGTACCCCACCCAGGTGTTCTCTTGGCCTTTTTAGTCAAGGTGATCAGCAAAGCGGCCAACTTTGAAAAGGGTTCTTTGCAGCAATAGGCCTTGGAAGACTTTCAGGAAGCCATGGCACAGTCACTGCCTTTAAAACCTTTAAAGGCACTTGCCTGAGAGGGTTTGCCCCCTCACACCTGAAAATTCGAGCTATAACAGTGGGGCAAATTCACTCCTACCTGCCACCCAGCTACCCAAGCCCCAATGGGTTATTCAACAAAAGCAGTGCTGCGCTAAAACCTTTAAAGGCAATGCCTGCTAGTCTGATGGAATTTCAGGTATCCCAACCTCCATACACACTGATTAGAGTCTGTAGCAACAGCAAACTGCCACTGGGGTGCACCAGCCTCACAGATTTTGGACATGTAACTTGCTTGAAACAGCATGAGACATAACTACTTTAAATGGCAACTCTGTACTTGCTTCTGGGCCCTGGTGGAAACAGTATCTTACAGCTGGAGTGTCACATGTTGATGCTGTGACCTGAATTGCCAGTCATCACTTGGGTGCTTAGAAATCCCACCAATAAAACTGGATAGGTTCAACAGAGTGCAATTATCAAATGGAAATAGTACATTCAAGATAGGGCCCAGCCAAGACCCCAAGGGACCAGTAGGCTTCAGGGACAAATGGCCAGCTTGCCACAAGGGACCAAGTGACCTGTAAAGGATGCTTTGGCTCCTTCTGTGGCTATCTGTAGCCCAAGACTCAGACCTCAGAGACATGCCTAGTGCTGGCATGGCATGTTTCACTGATGGCTCTGTGAAACAACAAGCAGATGGGATCCACCAGGCTGCAGCAGCCATCCATTCATTTTCACTGACTCAAGGGCCATTGCCAACAGCCTAGCCACCTGGTCAGGAGAATGGCAACTAGGAGACCGGACTGTTAAAGGAACCCCTGTGTAGGGACAAGTACTTGCTGCCTGAAAGAGACAAATATACATCACTCATGTGGATGCTGGGTCTAACATGACCACCCTCCACCCTTGAGAGGAACTTATGTCATGTTTTTGGATGCCCCATGGGACTTTACCCTGACCAAGAAACATGCTTCACTGACCAAGCAACTTGCCAGTGGACACTCTCTCATTAAATATATACACCTCATCATCCTTTGAATGAAGACTTTTGATGATGAGACACCCAGCTCACACAACAACTGAAGAAAGACATCAAGATGGCCTGCTAATGGGATGGTACCTCTGTCTGACTAGGGCAGTACTGACAGTAAACTCTGCACTCCAGTGCAAGGGAAACAGCACCACCGTGCATGTTGCGAGACACTGAGCTTAGCAGGGGTGTTGGTGGACCAGGCAGCCACCTGCTAGGCTGCACCTTTGAAATCCCAATCTTAGTGTTCCCAGACATTCTTTTTCCTTTTTCCCTTTAGAGTGCACACCTTGGGGGTGGTTTGCAATTCAGGCTGCCATAGTAGCCCAGAGAAGGCACCCCAACTCTAATCTGTAGGTGAGGCTTCACTGAGTGACTCTACTCTTTGTGATCCCACAGGAGTGGGGAATGGGACCCAGAAATACCAGGGTGCTAGGTCCCTCAAGCTGTGCTGGGGATGCCTGATTCTTCCATTCAGGTGAGCAACATGTTCAAACATGTCAAGTTTGTATAGGATGTGACCTCCCTTCCTGGACTGGACAACTAAGGCAGAAAGGTCTGAGTCAAGCAACGAGGGCAACAGGTGCCCATAGAGGTTAACAGCCTCAGGAAGAGATAGACAGATGGAGTTGCTACACTAACCCAGGTGAAGCCCATCTGATAGGTAGGGAATGCATGAGACCCCGAGGATGGAGGGTGGGGCACTAACCTGTCCATCTGCTGTTTTCACAAGAAAATGGCAGCAGAGGTCTGGAAACAAAAAAACTTCTGTTAGGCTCTCCCAAACTGTGGCCACAAAGGATAACCTGAAGCAGTGCTGGATCTGCCACCCTAGACCTCATTTTGCTGCTGACCAGAATGACCTTCTTGTCCTGCAAGTAGTAAACCACACCAGCATTCCCAATGCCACAGTATACACCAGCACACCAGCAGGATGAGAGCTCAGGCTTACTGAGCATCTGGCACCCTCTGTGTGGCAGGGAGGTGGAAATGGCCTGTTTTAACTGACTCTGGCAGAGTGTCACAACCACAACTAACAAAACTTTGATGGACTGGAACTTTATTGTACCAAGGTCTTTTGATTACATGAATGAGAAGTCTCCCAAAGGCAACAACAAAAACAAGGACTGGACTAATGCTAATCCTCTGAGTAGGGGCTTCATGAACAATATTATATGGGGGAAACTGAGCTTAGGCAACCATTCCATCGATAAGACTTGCTTGGCAGACACCAATGTATCTATACATATATAGAATATGTATGGTAAACTAGAAGGAAAAGAAAGGCAATATTTAAAACCCTGCACAGTAGCAACTGGTGGGCGAGGAAAAGGGTTGTAATAGGGAGGGTCATTTAGGGGCTTTAAAGCAATGGTTCTCAAACTTCTTAGTCCCAGGACTCTTTTACATACTTAAAAATTATAGGCCAGACATGGTGGCTCACACTTGTAATCCCAGCGCTTTGGGAGGCCGAGGTGGGTGGATCACCTGAGGTCGGGAGTTCGAGACCAGTCTGACCAACATGGAGAAATCCTGTCTCTACTAAAAATACAAAATTAGCCAGGTGTGGTGGTGGGCGCCTATAATCCCAGCTATTCAGGAGGCTGAGGCAGGAGAATCGCTTGAACCTGGGAGGTGGAGGTTGTGGTGAGCCAAGATTGCACCATTGCACTCCAGCCTGGGCAACAAGAGCAAAACTCCATCTAAAAAAAAAAAAAAAAAAATTATCGGGAACTACAAAGGACATTAGTTTTTGTGGGCTAATATCTTTTTTTTTGAGACAGAGTCTCACTCTCGCCCAGGCTGGAGTGCAGTGGCACAATCTCAGCTCACTGCAACCTCTGCCTCCTGGGTTCAAGCAATTCTCATACCTTAGCCTCCCAAGTAGCTGGGATTACTAGCATGTGATACCTCTCCTGGCTAATTTTTGTATTTTTTTCAGTAGAGATGGAGTTTCACCATGTTGGCCAGGCTGGTCTCAAACTTCTGACCTCAAGTGATTCACCCACTTCAGCCTCCCAAAGTGCCAGGATTACAGGTGTAAGACACAGCACCTGGCCTTGTGGGTTAATATCTATTGATATTTACCATATTAGAAATTGAGGCTGGACATGGTGGCTCACACCTGTAATCCTGGCACTTTGGGAGGCCAAGGTGGGAGGATCACTTGAGCCCAGGAGTTTGAGACCAGCCTGGGCAACACAGCAAGACCGAATCTCTAAAAACAAAAAAAAGCAAAAACAAAAAAAAAATTTTTTTTGAGATGGAGTCTCACTCTGTTGCCCAGGCTAGAGTGCTGTGGTACAATCTCGGCCCACTGCAACCTCCACTTCCCAGGTTCAAGTGATTCTCCTGCCTCAGCCTCCTGAGTAGCTGGGATTACAGGGGCACATCACCATGGCTGGCTAATTTTTGTATTTTTGTTAGAGACAAGGTTTCACCATGTTGGCCAGGCTGGTCTCGAACTCCTGACCTCAGGCGATCCACCTGTCTTGACCTCCCAAAGTGCTGAGATTATAGGCATGAGCCACCATGCTTGGCCAATTTTTTTTTTTTAATTAGCCAGGTGTGATAGCATGCACCTGTGGTTCCAGCTACTCAGTAGGCTGAGAGGGAAGGATCATTTGAGCACAATTCTGGGCTGCAGTGAGCTATGATTTCACTGCTGCACTTGTCTGGGTGACAGAAACCCTGTCTCAAAAAAAAAAAAAGATGAAGAAAAGAAATTAAAACAGAAAAACTGTAAATGTATACTTACAAATTCATGTTAAATAATGATAAAACCACTAATTTTAACATAAATATATATTTTTAAACTATTATATTTTCTAAAACAAAAAATAGTAAGAAGAGACGTTGTTTTAAACTTTTGCAAATCTCTTTAGTTTGTAGGTTAATAATAAAAAAACAGCTGGACTCTCATATCTATTTCTCCATTCAATATATTTGCTTTTCTGTGTTTTTTGTTAGTTTTTTGGTTTTTTGGGGTTTTTTGAGACGGAGTTTCACTCTGTCACCAGGGCGGAATGCAGTGGCGTGGTCTCAGCTCACTGCAACCTCCACCTCCCAGGTTCCAGCAATTCTCCTGCCTCAGCCTCCCAAGTAGCTGGGACTACAGGCGCGTGCCACCATACCCAGCTGATTTTGATATTTTTAGTAGAAATGGGGTTTCACCATGTTGGTCAGGATGGTCTCACTGTCTTGACTTTGTGATCCACCCACCTCGGCCTCCCAAAGTGCTGGGATTACAGGCACGAGCCACCATGTCTGGCCTGTTTATTTTTGAGATGGAGTCTTACTCTGTCGCCTAGGCTGGAGTGCAGTAGTGCCATTATGGCTCACTGCAGCCTCAGCCTCCAGGTTCAAGTGATCCTCCCACCTCAGCCCCCTAAATAGCTAGGACTACAGGTGTGCACCACTACACCTGGCTAATTTTTTTTGTATTTTTTGTAGAGATGGGGTTTTACCATGTTGTTCAGGCTGGTCTTGAAATCTTAGGCTCAAGTGATCCACCCAGCTCGGCCTCCCAAAGCATTGGGATTATAGGCATGAGCCACCACCCCCAGCCTCCATTCAATATATTTGTGATAGGTTATTTTGGCTAAACTATATGAAGAATTCTGAGCCACCGTACCTGTAGTACAAGCTACTCCAGAGGCCAAAGCAGTAGGATCACTTGCGCCCAGGAGTTTGAGGCCAGCCTAGGCAACATTGTGAGACTCCATGTTTAAAAAAACAAAAAACAAGAACTCTAGCTATGTAGTTGTATGATGCAGGGTTTAGTTGCCTTTTCAAACAATTATGGACAATCTTTGTTTATTTTACACCACACAACAAATAGTCCTTCCTCCCTCCATCTCTCTCTCTCTCTCTTTCTCTCTTTCTTCTCTCTTTCTTTCTTACTTTTTTTTTTTCTCTTGAGACAGGACCTTGCTCTGACATCCAGGCTGGAGTGCAGTGGTACAATCATAGCTCACTGCAGCCTTGACCTCCTGAGCTCAAGTGATCCTTCCACCTCTGCCTCCTGAGTACTTGGGGCTACAAGGAGGTGCCATCACGCCTGACTAAATTAAAAAAGAAAAAGAAAATTGTACAGACAGCAACTCCCAATGTTGTCCAGGCTGAAATATTTGTTTCTTAAAGGTTAGCTGCAACTTAAACTCTGAAACCATATCAATAAGCCTTTTCTACTCTGGGTTATATGAAAATCTATCTCGCACTTTGATTGCATTTTTTTTACCCATGCATGATTTTGTATCATCAACGAATTGGTCATTTGGAAAACATTGGCTCACTGAGCTATGCAGAGCTTCCAAATGTTGCCACATTTCACTATACAACGTTTTAAAAATAGCATTCATTAATATCACTACCAATCTCATCAGAAAAGTCTTTAGGTATTGGGAAACTGTCAAGCTCGGGTGGTATGTACAAAATTCTATTTTTGGCTTGAAAGTTCTAACTTTATCATTGCCAACAAATAATGTTAAGTTGTTTTCCTTGAAGTGACAGGCTTACTTTGTTTATTTTTGTAAAACTGTCTGCCAAATACTCAAGACTCAATAAACATGGTTCATTATACTTTCAAGTAAAAAATGTGTTCACTGAAAAAAATTGGCTAGTTCAGCTTATGTCTAAATAACACAAGGGCTTTTCTTCCAAACAACCAGACTTTGGTAGGGAGCAAAAGCACTTTATGCATACTTCCCATTTTGTTAGACAGAATTTTCAAAAGATGTTCACTAAAGGGTTGAGATTTAACAAAATTAATACTTTTCACAGTTTCACAAAGGATACTCTTTGTTTTTGTGTTTTGGTCTTTTTTGTTATTGTTGTTGTTTTGAAACGGAGTCTCGCTCTGTCGTCCAGGCTGGAGTGCAGTGGTGCGATCTAGGCTTACTGCAACCTCCACCTCCCGGATTCAAGTGATTCTTGTGCCTCAGCCTCCCGAGCAACTGGGACTCTGTCTCACAAAACAAACAAACAAACAAACAAAAAAGAGACAAGTACTGTTTTATTTGTTTGTTTGCTTGTTTTCTAATAGAGAAAGAATCTTCCTATTTTGCCTAGGCTGATATCAAACTTCTAGGCTCAAGGTATCCTCCTGCCTTTACCTCCCCAAGTGTTGGGATTACAGGCATGAGCCCCACTTTTTTTTTTTTTTTTTTGAGGTGGAGTTTTGCCTTTGTCACCCAGGCTGGAGTGCAGTGGCGCGATCTTGGCACACTGCAACCTCCACCTCCCAGGTTCAAGTGATTCTCCTGCCTCAGCCTCCCGAGTAGCTGGGACTACAGGGGCCTGCCACCACACCTGGCTAATTTTTTTGTGTTTTTAGTAGAGATGGGGTTTCACCACGTTGGCCAGGCTGGTCTCAAACTCCTGACCTCAGGTGATCCGCCTGCCTCGGCCTGCCAAAGTGCTGGGATTACAGGCGTGAGCCACCATGTCCATATTTTTGTTCGTTTGTTTGTTTGTTTTTAAAGAGACAGAGTCTCGCTCTGTCATCCAGGCTGAAGTGCAGTGGCGTGATCTCGGCTCACTGCAGCCTCGGCCTTCAGAGCTTAAAGAGATCCTCCCACCTCAGCTTCCTGAGAAGCTGGGACTACAGGCGTGCATCACCCCACCCGGCTAATTTTTGGGGATTTGTGTTTATGTGTGGAAACGGGGTTTCACCACGTTGTCCAGGCTGGTCTCAAACTTCTGGGCTCAAGCAGTCCACCTGCCTTGGCCTCCCAAAGTGCTGTGATTACAGGTGTGAGCCACCTCGCCCAGCCATATTTTTTAATAAAAAAGAAGATGGTGCTTTGGGAGGCCAAGGCGGGACGATCACTGAAAGCCAGGACTTTGAGAGCAGCATGGGCAACATAACAAGACTCTGTCTCTACAAAAAATTTTTAAAATTAGCCAGGCATGATGGCACACTGCTGTAGTCCTAGATACTCAGGAGGCTGTGGCAGGAGGATTGCCTGAGCCTAGGAGTTTGAGGCTGCAGTGAGCTGTGATCATGCCACTGCACTCAAACCTGTGCAACAGAGTGAAAACCTCTCTCAAAAAGAGAAAAGAAAATGGAAAAAGTGTCAAGAAAACATCAATAATATGATATAATAATATTAGCAAAAAAGTGAAAATATCTAGTAATAACAGCAATAATAATAGCACACACAATCCTTTTGTGGGTCATACCCATGATGATTGGGTGTTCATGCACAAATATGAGATGTGCCACCTTTTTACAACGTTGACACATTACCTGTCTGATGACGATAATGACAAAGAAGAAGGAGAAGGGGGAGAAGAGAAGGAGAAGGAGAGGAAGAGGGAGAGAAAGAGAAAAAGGAGGGCAGGCACTTTTTTTTTTTTGAGACGGAGTCTAGCACTGTCACCCTGGCCGGAGTGCAGTGTCGCCATCTCAGCTCAATGCAACCTCCGCCTCCCGGGTTCAAGTGATTCTCCTGCCTCAGCCTCCCGAGTAGCTGGGATTACAGGTGTCCATCACCATGCCCAGCTAATTTTTTGTATTTTTAGTGGAGACTGGGTTTCACTGTGTTGGCCAGGCTGGTCTCGAACTCCTGACTTTGTGACCCGCCCACCTCGGCCTCCCAAAGTGTTGGGATTACAGGCTTGAGCCACTGCGCTTGGCCTGGGCAGGCACTTTTAAAGCATTTTAATTATGGTACATCTACATGACAGAATACTAGGCAACCTTAAAAATATGGTGGCAATACCTGGCAAGAGTGTAAGTTGGTATAACCTTTCTGGAGGACAATTTAGGATTAACTATCCAAATTTAATATATATATAATCCTTTCATTTAAAAATCCCACTGCTAGGAATTTATCTTAAGGACATTGTAATAAGTGTAATTAATAAATAAATTATAAGGTGATATGATGTATAAATTCAGAGTAATGTAATATATTCTATCATCCTGAATTATTTTCTGAGATGTGTTGGATGGGGTCAGAAGGAGCAATTTGTAAGTAAACATGTTACCTTAAACTTATAAACACATATACAGGTCCACTAGGCTGTATCACACTCAAAAATAAGCAGGTATTGTTTACACTGCTCTGCCACTAATAAGCACCTGTTGTGTGCTTACGATGTAGACAACCTAAAATTGTAAATGTATTATGTAAAATGTAATTTGTAAAATAGCGACATCTGTTACATACAGCCTTGTATAATAGGAATGTGAAAAGTGTGAACCCTGAAAATCTGAGACAGGTCTCAGTTAATTTAGGAAGTTTATTTTGCCAAGGTTGAGGATGCGTGCCTGTGGCACAACCTGAGGAGGTCCTGACGACATGTGCCCAAAGTAGTCAGAGTACAGCTTAGTTTTATACATTTAGGGACACATGAGACATCATTAACATATGTAAGATGAACATTGGTTCAGTCTGGAAAGGCTAGGCAGCTCAAAGCAGGGAAGGGGCTTCCAGGTCATAAGTAAATAAGAGACAAATGGTTGTATTCTTGAGTTTCTGATTAGCCTCTCTGAAGGAGGCAATCAGATGTACATTTATCTCAGTGAGCAGAGGGGTGACTTTGAATAGAATGGGAGGCAGTTTTGCCCTAATAAAAGAAAAACTTCAGCCGAATTAAATTTAAAGGAGCTTAATTGAGCAATGAAGTATTCGTAAGTCAGGCAGCCCCCAGAATCAGAGCAGGTTCACAGACTTCAGGAATGCCTCGTGGTCAGAACAAATTTATACACAAAAAAGTTAAAGTGACATACAGGAATCGGAAGTGAGGTACAGAAACAGTGAGATTGGTTATAACTCCGTGTTTGCCTTACTTGAACGCAGTTTGAACACTCAGCAGTCTATGAGTGGTTCAAGTATGGCTGCTGGGATTGGCCAACACTCGGCTATTGATATGGGCGCATACTATTAAGTTAGGTTTTCAATTTTGTCTGACTATTAAGCTAAGTTACAGTTCATCCACAAGGTCTCAAATATGGAAGTACGGAGTCCTTCTCAGGCCATATTTAGTTTGCTTTAACAATTCTCCCATTTTGGTCATTTTCTCAATTTTGAGAGATTGACCAAAACCTTAGTCATTGATGTTACTATCACTGTTGTAAATGTACTTATATGGTTTTGAAACCCACTGGGAAACAGTAGAACAGCGGGTTTTGCAAGGAGAGAATAAGCACTGAGCAGAGGGTATCTCCTTATGTTGGAACATCTGTTTACAGGAGAAAAACAAAACCTGATCTTTTCTAGGATCTATGTATTTTCTTAAAGCCTTAGGTTGATTATGTCACATTTAGCACAAGTGACTCCATTTTAGTTTCATTTGGTTTGTTAGGGCCTAGTGCATGAGCTGAGTCCAAAATAATGGCCTCCCATAATTTTGTTTAAAATAATTCCCCTTTTCTGGCCAGGTTCTCACTTAGGTGAGAGAGTGACCAAAACTTAGGGCCTTAGCACCACTCTCAGTTACCATCGTTTTAGGTTTCCAGTCTCAGCGTGTCATTCATATGTTATGGTATCCTCATGGTTGCACATTTCTTTCAGCTTTTGTCATTCCAGTTGAAGAGAGACCATTTGACATTCTAGAGATAGCTGCATGCAAACATTTAAAACTTTTAAGAGAATACAGCATACCAGGGAGACTGTTAGTATGACTATGGGGAGGATAATACCAAGAGTTTGGAGTATGCTCCTTACCCAGGGTCCCCATAAACCAAACCACCTAAAATTAAATAGATTAAAGAATGAACTATCTAGAGTCTACTCACTTGACTAAGTGGTCTTTTCGTTAATCACCTATAACTGAATTTTTATAATTTACACTTGATATATTTCTCCATAGGCCACAAATGTCAGCAGCTGCACAGGTACTTTTCTGTTTAGCCAATTCTATTATTTAGCATAACTTTCACAAGAGAATTTAAAGTCTGTTGTATAACAATAGACTTTTAAGTAAAATTTGCTGTAGAGCCTATTATGAGGGAGACATTTCTAATTATTGCCTCTTTTATTCTAAGCCATGGAAAAAGGACCAAACAAATGATGTCCTTCTAGAAGAATGAAGGCCTCCTGTCAATGTTCTCTTTAATCCATGATGTCGGTTAAGAGGAGTTTTGACTGATTTTGAGGCAATGTATGTATCACTAAAGTTTCTCACCTATACTGGGCCTTCATCTTTTGTCTATTAAAGTTATTCATGTATAAGGCTGGCTGCAAAATCCTTCACAAAGAAAAGCGTACCCTATAAGAGCACATAATGGACCCCCTTTTCATTTCTATTGTTCATAGAGGCATAAACAAGGAAAACATATTCAAAGATAAGAGTCTCATGATAATAGAAGTTTTGATCTGTGATCTTTCAGAAAAGCTGTTCATATCAAGGATGCCATCTTCTTCTGAGGAGAAACTTTCCTGATTAGTTTTACCTTAAGGGTTCCAAGACGTGTACAGTTCCAGGAGTATGAGAGACCCTTCTCAGTTGTGAGATTATAAACCCAAGGTTCCAGGCTCCAAAGTTTTTCTGTAGTGTGGATGGTAAGGACGGTCTTTCTCTGATGTTCTCAGAAGATCCAGTCTTTGGTTTCTAGACTGTGAAGGGATTGTCCTCAGTGACCCATAAAAAACTTTCTTTACCTGGTAAAATACACTGTAGCATAATAATCTACTGCTATAACATCAGTCCTCTTGCATGGAAAAGCTTTTATACACCAGAAAACATGCATTGAAAATGACAGTTGAATGAAATTCCTTTATAAATGTTTAAATGGCCCATCAGGTAGCCAAATGTACCTGAGGCTTTAATTGTCTTCCCGGGAATATGGAACCAAACATTGGTTTTAAACTATTTCCGCAATTTATAAGTCACCACATCAATATATTCAATTTGTATTATTTTATATTTTCCATGACCAGTCATGGAATGAAGAACCTTTAACAGCAAAAGCTTTAAGGATTTAGGAAGGACAAGGCATGTCCCTATTCTTCATGAGACCATGCTTAACATTAGACATATGTCCTTCTGAATACCAGTTGTTTTCCAATTTAGGTGCATAGCACTGATAACTAATGGGTTATCATAGGTAATTTGACTGAGACCATGGAGTTCATTCAAATTGTATATTTAAACAATTTTAATGTTGGCTGATTTAGCGTGATAATCTAGAGCTTTATTTTGAAAGGTTTGTTAAATACCAAAGGTTTAAAACATTGGATATTACAAAATAGAATCTCAGGTTACCATAAGTCACTCATTTAGCCAAAATGATAACTCAAAGTTTTTTTAGGCCAGGCATCATGGCTCATGCCTATAATCCCACCACTTTGGGGAGGCCCACCACTTCGGATCAGTTGAGGTCAGGAGTTCAAGACCAGCCTGGCCAACATGGTGAAACTCTGCCTGTACTAAAAATACAAAAATTAGCCATGCATGGTGGTGGGTGCCTGTAGCCCCAGCTACTCGGCAGGCTGAGGCAGGAGAATCACTTGAACCTGGGAAGTGGAGGTTGGAGTGAGCCAAGACCACATCACTGCACTGCAGTGAGACTCTGTCTCAAAAAAAATTTTTTTTGAGGAAAAAACATTATTCTGATAAAGACGAGCCTCAGCTTTCCAAACAAGACCCAATGAAGATGAAGATAGCATGAGGACAACTGATTCTGTCTCCTTTCTTTCCTTTCCCCTGCTTTTTCCTTTTGTAGTTTACTTAAAAGGTAAACAAAAACCTTTCACTGTCTTTTAATATTACATAAAATCTTTTTTTTTTTTTTTGAGATGGAGTCTCACTCTGTCACCCAGGCTGGAGTGCAGTGGCCAGATCTCAGCTTACTGCAAGCTCCGCCTGCCGGGTTTACACCATTCTCCTGCCTCAGCCTCCTGAGTAGCTGGGACCACAGGTGCCCGCCACGTCACCTGGCTAGTTTTTTGTATTTTTTAGTAGAGACGGGGTTTCACCATGTTAGCCAGGATGGTCTCGATCTCCTGACCTCGTGATCTGCCCGTCTCAGTCTCCCAAAGTGCTGGGATTACAGGCTTGAGCCACCGCGACTGGCCATAAAATCATTTTTAAAGTAGAAAATCAAATTTTATGTTTCCATTAGTGTATTTTTAATGTTAAAGCTAGTTTTAATAACATTTTATAAATCTATTCAGTTTTAATTAGTTTGACCATAAGGTAAGATTTATATAAACATTTTATAATGCTTTACAATATTTTTTTTCTCAGAGCAGAACAGTGTTCTAAGCAAACTCTGTTGTGCTTCTATTCCAATGTCCAATTTATGGTGGAAAAACTAAATAATGCCAATTTAACTTTAGCCAATATGTTCACACATAGAATCTCTTATAATTAATTTTTATAAACCTTTCACAACTTGTTTAAACCTTTAGCTTTATTTAACTTAAAACAATCCTTTAACCCTCTAACCTAGGCAAAAATTTACATTCCCATACTTTCTTATAATCTCTTACAAAAACACATTTTATTCTCTTACACATCTTGTATGTAAACTTATTTTTTCAGTAGTCTCAATTACATGTTACAATGTTAACTCTTAGTGACTTTTACTCTTGGTGAAAACCTTGGTAAGTAAGGGATTTTAATTATGTACTAGGTGTGGAGCCTAGGACCCAGAGAGAAATGCAAATAATGTCTGACTTTTTCCAGTGTCTAACTCCATGTGTCCCAGACCTTACCTAGCTGTAAAGCAGGCAAGCTGTACAGTTGAGTCATAGCAGCATTTTATGAAGCATTTAGGAGGCCTAATTACCTTTAAATTGTACAACATTTTTGGCATAAATTTCTTTTCTTAAATTCTTTCATGACTTACACAGACCATGTACAACATGTTTAGACTTTATGACTTGCCCTAAACATCCCTCTTTTAAACAACCACTCCTTTTACTTTAGGACAAAAATTTACCATACAACATCCTTTTTATATAAAATCTCTTTTCGTTATAACCTTCTTTGCATAGCTAGAGGGCATGGCTGATTCCATACATCCCCATGCCTTATTTAGAATTTAATGTCTTCAAAATAAATTGAACAGTTTTCAAAAGTCAAAGCAGTTTATGACCTGAAAAGCCTTTAGCAAACCTAATATCTGACCTGCATAATTTAGACAAAATGTTTTTATCAATAATCTTTAAAGCTATTTTTATTTGCCAAAGATTACTGACGTCACATGAACTAGAAGGCATTACTGTTTTTATTTTGCTTTGTGTGTGTGTGTGTGTGTGTGTGTGTGTGAATTTGTTTTTATTGGGGAACAGAGCACAGGTTGAGAGATGTCACCTTGGGCTATGGTATGCCCCACCTCCCAGAGAATGTCCGTTTGCATTCTAATCTTCCTGGGATGCTTTATGGAACTTTTTCTTCTTCTTGGAGCTGCTCTTGCCAGCTGCCTCTTCAGGCCCACTGCTAACTGGCTCCTCTTTGGAGAATTTCCTCTTTTTCTTGGAGCCACTTCTGTGGCCTGCCTCTTCAGGGTCATTAACTGTTTCCTCCTTGGGTGAAGACTTCTTCCTCTTGGGAAGACTGGTGTTGCCAGCGGTCTCTTCAAGATCACTACTCATCAACTCCTCCTTGGAAAAAGATTTCTTTTTCTTGGGTTTGGAGAAAGAGATAGATGGGTCTTCCATTCCATTCTCCTGAGGAACCTCCTGGGGCTTTTGCTTTTTCTTCTTTTTGGGTTTTTCACTCATCCCTTCATACTCCTCTGGAGTACTATTGCTGTTTTCTAAAGATATGAGGGCAAGTGCAACCAGCCGTTTCTTTTCCTTCTTTAAGAATTTCTTCTCCTGTTTCTCCAGCTTCCTAGTAATCTCAGCAGCCACTTCCTCTGTCTGAACCATTTCTTCCTTCATGACATCCAGATTCTTTCATGGTATCTCTCCGGTCTCATAGAAGGACAGTCGCTTTTCAACTTGTTCTCAAAGCCTTTCCCCAAATACACTCGTGGGCACCTCAGAGAAGCAATTGATTCGTGAGGCAATACTGCATTTGTTTGCCAGGTATCGGGAGATGTGGCCTTTGTTCTTGGCAGCTGCTCGGCCAATGAAGGTGGAGTGGAAAATGAGTCCATATTTTGGTGTGTTACCCCTTGTCTTCAGGGCTCTAGAGACTTGGTCCCTTTGCTGGGCCCTGAGAATCACTCAAACACCAGGACTAGCTATTTTGCTTTTAAGAGTTTATTTTTGTTTAAGCCAACTAATTAAAGCTCTTTTATATAAACATTACACACAACACATATATAGTTACACAGAAAGACAGACAGACAGAAGATTACTACAGTAGTTGTAAGATTTTTCATTTGCCAGTTTTTAAGTTTCTTAATTGGTTATTGGCTTTAGGGTGGAGCCCTTGGAAAAACAGGGCCAGGAAAGAGGTTGAATATCCACTTTTAATTAAGATGACTTTTAATCATAGCACTTTTTAATGAAATCCATTTAAAATTTCCTATTACCTAATTTTAGCCAGGCTAAATGGCCAATATTTCTGGCTTTTGAAACTTACCAGAGGTAACCTCCCAAGTGCTCAGAGAAAGGAAAATTTGTTTGAGGAGGAGTCTCGCTCTGTCACTCGGCTGCAGTGCAGTGGCACGATCCTGGCTCACTGCAACCTCTGCCTCCTGGGTTCAAGCGATTCTCCTGCCTCAGCTTCCCAAGTAGCTGGGACTATTGGTGTCCACCACCACACCCAGCTAATTATTTGTATTTTTAATAGAGACGGGGTTTCACCGTGTTAGCCAGGATGGTCTCGATCTCCTGACCTTGTGATCCGCCCGTCTCAGCCTCCCAAAGCGCTGGGATTACAGGCGTGAGCCACCGCGCCCAGCTACTTTTTGTATTTTTAGTAGAGACAAGGTTTCACCATGTTGGCCAGGATGGCCTCAAACTCCTGACCTCATGATCAACCCACCTTGGCCTCCCAAAGTGCTGGGATTACAGGCATGAGCCACTGCACTTGACCAGAGAAAGGAAAATTTAAGATAGTCCATGGAGGAGAAGAGACTAGACAAGGTTATGCAGATATTAAACCAGAAAGGACTTACTTCCTAAACAGGGAATCAAACCTGGACTGCCAGTGTGAAATGCCAAAACACTAGCTACTGAGCTACAGCACAGGGTAGTCTCTGTTAGCTTTCCCAGAAGAAGTCTAGAGTAGTTAACTTTGAGCTTGCAGAACCTTTTAACTACTCTAGATAATTTTTAGAGCAACCTATGACATAAACTCTAAAATCCCTGTTCCCTGGAAGGCAGAGACCAAGAGGAATTACTGCCACGTGGTTACAAGGTCAAGCACCCAAGGACATAAAACAAGATGGAGACCCCATTCAGTTGTTTGTTTGTTTGTTTCAGGGACATGCAGGAAAGTTTGTTATTAACCAGTTTGCTGGGTCATCTTGGGCAGCGAGTTTATGGGGTCCTAAGCCCATGTTTTATCCTAAGGTACCCCTCGACACAGAAAAACAAATTCATAGCACAAATACGTCAGTTTGAGACTGGCCTCAGAATTGTTTTTTTTTTTTTTTTGCATTAATCACGACTTTACAGAAGAGTAAACAGTGACTTTTACCATTCATTCAACTGTTTACACAGACAGAGAGAAACCAGAAATCTGACTGGTAAGAAATTCTTACCCTTGGCCGGATACAGTGGCTTATGCCTGTAATCTCAGCACTTTGGGAGGTCGAGGTGGGCAGATCATGAGGTCAGGAGTTCAAGACCAGCCTGGCCAACATAGTGAAACCCCGTCTCTACTACAAATACAAAAATTAGCCGGGTGTGGTGGCACATGCCTGTACTACTCCCAGCTTCTTGGGGGGCTGAGGCAGGAGAATCGCTTGAACCTGGGAGGCAGAGGTTGCAGTGAGCCAAGATCGTGCCACTGCCCTCGTGACAAAGCAAGACTTCAACTCAAAAAAAAAAGAAAAAAGAAAAAAGAAATTCTTACCCTTTTGCCAGCATGCCAGGCTTCTAGGTTCCCTTTCCTTTGCCCCAGCGACCCAGCTTGCGCATCATCACACTAGGGGCCAAGCTTCATCATAAAGGAAAATTATCTTTTTTGGTTCTGACCAGAGTAAAATACATGTAATAAAACATAGACATTGGCCACTCTGCTTAGCACCCAATATCAAACTGGCAAGACTTAAATTTGCTCACATGGGCCCCTTCATCTCTAATCCAACCTCCGACTAGGAGTTTCAACACACGTTCTCTGGGCAAAATGTTTGTCCTGAGTAACAGAAAAGATAAAAAAGGGAAAGGAGAGAGAAAGAGAGAGAGATTGAGAGAGAGAGAGAGAGAAAAAAGCATTGCCTGTGGCAGGGTGGGGAAGGCGAAATGCTCAGGGAGCCCAGAGAAAGACCCACACTGAAAAGCTCAGGTGGCTGCAGCTGCTGTCATGAAGGGATTTATTTTTTTTCCAGCAGTCCCATCAGCTCTCAACTTTCCCCTTTTGGGGAAGGAAAAAGCTCCCCATGTCCCACGATCCTCTATATGCCTAATCCTGTCACCCACAGTTGTCAGCAAAGAGTGCAAGGCAGATTATTCCAATGGGAATAGCAGTTGACATCCTGTGGTGCCAAATTTGTTCTCAACCAAAAGGGACTTTACCGAGAGCCTTTTTTTTTTTTTTTTTTTTTTTAAGACAGTCTCACTCTGTTGCCAGGCTGGAGTGCAGTGGCGTGATCTTGGCTGTGATCTCGGCTCACCGCAACCTCCGACTCCCTGGTTCAAGCAATTCTGCTGCCTCAGGCTCCTAAGTAGCTGGAATTATAGGCACACGCCACCACGCCCAGCTAATTTTTGTATTTTTAGTGGAGACAGGGTTTCACCATGTTGGCCAGGATGGTCTGGATCTCCTAACCTGGTGATCCGCCCACCTCAGCCTCCCAAAGTGCTGAGAATACAGGCGTGAGCCACCGCTCCTGGCCAAGAGCCTTCATTTTTAAATGCATTGCTGTTCATTCAGAACGTTCCACTGTAAGTTATCTTTAGCAAGATTTTGCTGTTTCTGTAACACTTCGCTGCCTCCAGGCCTAAAGTATAAGCTAGAAGGAACTCAGTTTTCCACAAATTAAGGATCACATTTTTACCAAAAATATTGGCTTTACTCTCAGGTTCTCTTGATCAACTTAGCCAATAATTTTTCCTACCTAAGCATGCAAGAGAAATGAAACAAAAGGGTAGAACACAAAAATCCCTGTGAAGTTTCCAAAGCCAAATTTTGTAATCCCTGAAATGTTACTGCTTACTACCAGTTCCTTTTTGACCCATTCAGATGTAAGACACCTCTAACTGGATCCAAGCCAGTTCATTACTGGATCAAATCCATTCCTGGACCCAGTCCAGTTTCTTTTTTTTTTTTTTTGTGAGACAGAGTCTCCCTCTATTCCCCAGACTGGAGTGCAGTGCCGCTCACTGCAAGCTCCACCTCCCGGGTTCACGCCATTCTCCTGCCTCAGCCTCCTGAGTATCTGGGACTACAGGCGCCCGCCACCACGCCCGACTAATTTTTTTTTTTGTATTTTTAGTAGAGACGGGGTTTCACCGTGGTCTCGATCTCCTGACCTTGTGATCCTCCTTCCTCGGCCTCCCAAAGTGCTGGGATTACAGGCGTGAGCCACCGCGCCTAGCTCCAGTCCAGTTTCTGTTGTGACTCCAAACCCATTTTGAATCAGATATTTGCTCAGAGAAACTTGGAGAGCTCAAAACACAAATCTGTGGAACTCTGAAATCCAAGAGGAAGCTTACTCTCGATCCCCAGCCACTCTGAGAGATCAGTGGACACAAGTGGGTCCTGCAGTCACCTTGCGTGTTCACTTGGTGCTCCTGGGGATCACTAGAACCTCCACTTCAGATCCTGCTTCGGTGACACCATCTGATAAAAGAAAAACTTCAGCCAAATTAAATTTAAAGGAGTTTAATTGAGCAATGAAGGATTCACAAATCAGGCAGCCCCCAGTATCACAGCAGATTCACAGAGACTCCAGGGGTGCCTCATGGTCAGAACAAATTTATAGACAAAAAGTTAAAGTGACGTACAGAAATTGGAAGGGAGGTACAGAAACAGTGAGACTGGTTACAGCTCTGCATTTGCCTTATTTAACACCGTTTGAACACTGAGCAGTCTATGAGTGGTTGAAGTATAACCACTGAGATTGGCCAACACTCAGCTATTGTTACAGGTGCATACTATTAAGTTAGGTTTTCAATTTTGTCTGATTATTAAGCTAAGTTACAGTTCAAGCAGAAGGACTCCAATATAGAAGTATGGAGACCTTCTCAGGTCATATTTAGTTTGCTTTAACAGCCCTAAGCAGTTCCCAAGTTGACTTTTCCCTTTAGCTTAGTGATTTTGGGGGCCCCTGAGATTTATTTTCATTTTACATTTCCCCCCTTTTCTTTTTAAAAATCTTTTCTAGAAAGCATTTTAAAAGAAAATGAGTCTCTGGTTTGAGGTTTTGTTTGATCTCTCATGGCTAGGATGGTTTATTCCTAGACAGGTAGGTCCTGAGCTATTAGGAAAGTTCATTTTTAGCAGGGTGTGAAGTCTCACATCCCATAAAGAGAAAATAGGGGGAGGAAGGAAGAAAACAACAACAAACAAAGAAACAATCCTGGAAAATCAATATAGGCCACATTACTCTGAAGTCCATATATCAGTAGGCAGGTATGAAAGTGCCTTATGTATGTAAATAAATTACTATTTTTTTTTCTGAAGTTTAAGTTGTCTAGCTTCAGTTTACAGGGTTTTATGAAAATACAGCTTAATTTTTGGTGACTCCAAATTTTAAAAAATGGGGGAAAAAGAAGTAAAAAAATTGAAAACATTATTTTGCAGGCTTATAGCCGAGAAAAATTTGTCCAAATTGTAGGAAATAATAAAAATTGAAAAACATTAGGTAAGACTAGAATCTAACAACAGGTTACTGTAGTTTTTGAAACATATGTTTTTCTCTCTCCAGTTTCCCGTTTTTACTAAAGACAAATTATGGCAGGACTGGTTTGCTTTATTATACTTGGCCTGATTATTTGTATACAATGCAGTCAATTATTTTTTTACATAGCCTTTTAAATTGGCTTTGATGGAACTTTGTTCCATAGAAGGAATTTCAGATAAGACGTTTTTAAAGCCAAGCCCAGCCATAGATTTGTACCACCAAATACCTATGAGTTAGGTGAATTCCTCTCCTCTTGAGATTTTAAGACAAACTTAGGGCCCCTGAGCCTGTCAGAAAGTGACATTCTTTACTTACCACAGGTCAGTAACCCTGTACAGGGACTGTGTAGACAAAGGTGTGAGGCCTGTATTTCCAAGGGACTTTTATTGGCTCCATAAATCAAGTTTGATTCCTTAAAGGAAAGCACACAATTCCAGTCAAAGCCTTGGTAAAATAACCAGTTTCTTTAACTGTGACGTGTTACAAATGAAAACAGATTCTTATTGCACTTATGCAAATAACTGTATTGTCATAAGTTAAGAATACTCACAGTCCATGTAGTTACTTTCTCTTCTGCTTGATATCCATAAATATTTCAGCTCTCCATGAGTCCTGAAAGTTATTCTTCTATTCTGATGTCACAATCATCAAAGTTATCAGAAACCTGCATTCAAAAGCACCTGTTAGAGTTTTATAGTTGATTATAAAACCACCTTCTAAAGACAATTGTTCATGGATGACAAAAAGTTTTAGGGCAGCCATAGCCAAAGACAAGGAAATTTGTTACCTCTGTGGCACACAATAATTTAACATAACAAGTATAATTATTGCTGATAATGTACATTAAGCTATCAGAATTATAGGAGTTTCCCATAATTTGGGGACACATGCTAATAACATATTTATAGAAATACAGCCTAAGGAAAACCAAACAACACTTTATATCTGACAATATTTCCTGTACAATTTTACACCAAATAAGCAAAATATGTCATTTTTGGACTTTAGGGAACCTAATATCTTAAAGGATTAATTAGGTCAGAAAACTGTATAATTTATAATTACTTTTTTTGTGATATGGAGTCTTGCCCTGTTGCCCAGGCTGGAGTGCAGTGGCATGATCTTGGCTCACTGCAACTTCCACCTAACAGGTTCAAGCAATTCTCTTGCCACAGCTTCCGGAGTAGCTGTGACTACAGGCATACACCACCACACTCAGCTAATTTTTGTATTTTTTTAGTAGAGACCAGGTTTTGCCATGTTGGCCAGTCTAGTCTTGAACTCCTGACCTCAGGTGATCCACCCACCTTGGCCTCCCAAAGTGCTGGGATTACAGACATGAGCCACCATGCCTGGCCATAATTTATAATTTGATTTGGAAAGTTTGTTCAATATCAAAAGTTTAAAACACCTGATATCACAAAGTACCATTGCAGATCACTGTAAAATAAGTAATTTCATTTAACCAAAGTAATATCTCAAGGATTAAAAAAAAAAGGTAAAACTTTCATTCTTTGAGAGAGGAGACTTAATTTTCCAAACAATAAGCCCTAATAAAAACAGCATGAAGCCAATTAAATTTGTTTTTCAAAATTTTATGAACAATCTATAAAATTTTAATCTTTACCATAAAATATAGCTTCCATAAGCCTTTTATAACCTTTATTCAGGAGCTGGTTAACACCTCGAGAAAACCTTGTTAATCTGACACGGGGGCCTATATGCTGGTCTTGCATTAGTGTGCCTTTGATATTGGTGATTAATTTATAGAGAAACTGAACTCATTTTATCTCTTAAAATTGGCCTTTACAATCTCACATGTCTACCTCTTCCACAATAGTCCCTAGGCCTTGAGGAGTTGAATAACTTTAATTTCTGGCCCTGTGTCTCAGAAATGCAGTTTATTTTGATTGGCATCTTCAACTGGGACTGAAGATGGGGTTTTAATTGCTGTCGGTGTTTAAAATTCAGCAGGACTTGGCATCCTTTTTAGACCTAGGAGTCAAAGCCCTGTAACTCAGTATCACAAGTGCTTTAAAGGCAGAAACAGAGAGACACGCAGATGTAATAACCTTAATTTTTAAAAAAAATTTTATCTGTTTTTTTCTTAAGCAAACTAAAACTTAACAATAATATGATAACTTGATCATATAAAAGTTTTTTTTAGGTCAGGTGCAGTGGCTCACACCTATAATCACAACATTTTGGGAGGCCAAGGCAGGCAGATCCCCCGAGGTCAAAAGTTGAAGATCAGCCTGACCAGTATGGAGGAGCCTCGTCTCTACTAAAAATACATTAGCTGGACATAGTGGCACATGTCTATAATCCTAGCTACTCGGGAAGCTGAGGCAGGAGAATCGCTTGAACCCAGGAGGCAAAGGTTGCGGTGAGCCAAGATTGTGCCATTGCACTCTTGCCTAGTCAATAAGAACAAAACTCCATCTCAGAATAAAAAAAAAGGTTTAAAAATAAATCCTCTCATTGTGACTTAGACCATTCACGACATGCTTGGACTTTCTGGTTTGGCCTGAACATCCTTCTTTCTTAAACAACCAGTTATTTTACTCTAGGACTAAATTTACTATACAAGATTCTTTCTCATATGAAAGTATTTCTTTTTCAGCTTTCTTACCAATAAAAAATGCTCCATTTTTATCATTTATTTTACATTTCTCTTATTTCTGGGTTCCTTTTACCTTGTTTTACACATGACCTTTAAATAAGCCTTGAATTAGATGAAAATTGTTCACATTTTTTAAAAGGACACCCTTTTTTAAAAAGAACATTTCCTTACAAATATATTTTTATTGGAAAATACCCAAATAATGAAATATCTATTATGTAATTTAATATAATTTAGCTTCTAAATTATGTCATTTGTCCACAAGTATGTATCCCATTACAATTACCAAATTATTTTATTTTAATTGTTTTCTGTTTGTTTGTTTGTTTTTGAGACAGAGTCTCACTCTGTCACCCAGGCTGGAGTGTAGTGACATGATATTGGCTCACTGCAACCTCCACCTCCTGGGTTCAAGCAATTATTCTGCCTCAGCCTCCTAAGTAGCTGGGATTACAGGCATGTGCCACCACACCCGGTTAATTTTTTTTGTATTTTTAGTAGAGGTGGGGTTTTGCCATGTTGGCCAGTGTGGTCTCAAATTCCTGACCTCAAGTGATTCACCTGTCTTGGCCTCCCAGGGTGCTGGGATTACAGGTATGAGACACCATGCCCAGCCTAATTGTTTACCTATATTGTTTATGAAAACTGCAATAATCATTGTTTAAAGTTATGGAACCACCATTGCAAAATTGTAACTGAGACAGTAAAAAGATTCGACCTAACTGACTCCATCTTGCTTCTAACCTCCAAACTGTCCTTGTTCTTTCCTAGACTTTGGGAGGAACTTAGCTTATAGTTTAGCTTTGAAACAAAGAAAATAGCAGTTCTTTGCCAAAACAAACCTCATTACTAGCTGTGGACTAGACGGCCTAAAGCCACAAGATTAGAAGTTATGGTAATTTTATTAAATAATTCAAGATGTAGCTATTTTCATTAAACCAATATTAACGCCTTATTTATTAAAGACTATAAAAACAAAGTTTTATTCTGTCTTGGGCTGGGTTTATAATTTTGTAAGCCCTATGACAAATTTTGACAACTTACAGTATTTGGCAGGGATAAGTATGAAATTGCTTGACTAAGAAATGCAAACAAAAATGTATGCTGGCAATTCTTAAGACATTTCTAATATTATTTTACCAATAATCTTAAAGCTAGTTTATTTATTAAAGATTTTACTTAAGTTCTGTAAACTTGAAAAAGAATTTGACTAGTCTTTTCTTTTTTCTTGATAAAGTATGTAATTCAAGCGCTTTTACTCTTCTTTAAGTCAATTAATTAGAGCTCTTTTATATATTTTCAGTAGTGAAACATTGTGTACACAACACATAAATACATAGACATATTAGGCATGCCTATCAAGGTACATCTAATAGATTCAAAAAACCCTTTTTTTTCTCCCCTATCTTAGACTTTCAGATTCTTGATAACCTGCTTCACAACCCTAGGCAGTTGTAAGCAAAACAGACTTAAATTTGCACATTAAAGGAAATAACCCAGGTGAAAATTAAATAGCAAAATTTACATCATAAGATACAGAGAGAGCCGGGCATGGTGGCTTATGCCTGTAATCCCAGCACTTTGGGAGGCTGAGGCGAGTGGATCACCTGAGGTCAGGAGTTCAAGACCAGCCTGACCAACATGGTGAAACTCCATCTCTACTAAAAATATAAAAAATTAGCCGGGCATGGTGGTGGGCACCTGTAATCCCAGTTACTTGGGAGGCTGAGGCAGGAGAATCACTTGAAACCAGGAGGCAGAGGTTGCAGCGAGCCGAGATCACGCCATTGCACTGCAGCCTGGGTGGCAAGAGCAAAACTCTTTCTCAAAAAAAAAAAAAAAACAACCAATCAGGTGCAGTGATTCATGCCTGTAATTCCAGCACTTTGGGAGGCCAAGGTGGGTGGATCACCTGAGGTCAGGAGTTCGAGACTAGCCTGGCCAACCAGGGTTTAGAGGAAACCCTGCCTCCTCTAAAAATACAAAAATTAGCTGGCCGTGGTGGCAGGCTCCTGTAATCCCAGCTACTTGGGAGGCTGAGGCAGGAGAATCACTTGAACCCAGGAGGCGGAAGTTCCCGTGAGCCAAGATTGCGCCATT
>NW_012120376.1:5997626-6035416 GCF_000951035.1 Colobus angolensis palliatus
CTTCAGCCTCCCAAAGTGCTGGGATTACAGGTGTGAGCCACCATGCCCAGCCTCCTAATATTTTATCATGCAGATGGGTTCTGCATGATGAAATATTATGCCTGAACTGTGCCATGTTACCCATTTCTTTCTTACTGTACCCATGCTAACAAAAAAGGGAAGATGGAGCCTCCATGTTAGACATGCTTGGTCCCCAGCTAGCCCTTTTCTATTGACACAGCTGCCAGCATTCCCCTGTGCAAGCTTCCAGCTTGCTTATCTATGTTTGCAGCTCGATTTTTCAGGCTTCTCTATTTTAGGGAAAAAAAAAAAAAAAAGATTTTGAGGGACTGCTTATTGTTAGAGGGGAAGCTCTGCCAAGGACTCTTTTGTCCTCACTATGTGCCTAAATAATTTCTTTCTACCTCCTGTGTCATTACCAGATTTCAGCTACGACAAATTGCTGCTGTTTCAGAAGTACCAAGTATCAAACCAGAAAGGGCTTGATTTAGGAACAAAACCCCAGGCTGCCATGGTGGAAAAAAGAAAGCAGAACCTTAGCTATTGAACTGCAGCGTGGGGCAACAGCCATTACTTTCAGTTTGGCCTGGCTAGCAAAAGGTGGCCTTGTTATGTAAATAAAGCCCCTTTAGTAGTCAAAATCAAAAATCTTCCCTCCTTTTTTTTTCTTTTGCTGGCCATTTTTCTCCCCCACCACACCACCTTTTTTGTGTGTGATGGAATTTAGACATTTCAGAGGACTTGTTCCCCATAATTTGGAACTTCCTTTGTATTTGATCAAGTCGGATAGAGTTGACCAAACCCAATGGGAAAAAGATCGAAACAACAACAAAAACAGAAACAAACAAACACCACCAACAACAAAAAAGATGTAAACTTATTTGATCACTTAGTGCTCTAATGGTAAGGAGAAATTAAGACCAGCTGGTTGTTAATTTTAACTTTAGCCATGACAATCCCCAATTCAGTTACTGACCTAAGGATGGGTCTCAGGCTGTAAAACTGCTCTCTACCATTTTAGAAGCAGGAAAAAAACTCACCTTCCCTGTTGGAAGAGAGCTGAAACTCTGTAAAGGAGTTACCTGCCTTCCATCGTCATGGAAACAGGAAATCTTGCCTTCCTTGTTGGAAGCAGTAAAACTCCAAAAAATAAAAGGAGTTGCAGAGCAAAATAAACTTTAGATTTCAACCAAATTTGGGGAGATCAGAGATTTTCTGGAGGGGGTGCTCTCAGGCCTCAGCAAATTGTCCTATTGGTTTGAGCCATGAAGTTAGCTGATGCTGGTCCCAAGCATTGATAGGAGATTTATCAAAGGTCAGGGGCATCCACAATCAGAATCGCCCCATGGTTACCAAAATGTGAACCCCGAAAATCTGAGACAGGTCTCAGTTAATTTTGAAAGTTTATTTTGCCAAGGTTGAGGACACGTGCCTGTGGCACAGCCTCAGGAAGTCCTGATGACATGTCCCCAAGGTGGTCAGAGCAATTTGGTTTTATACATTTTAGGGAGACATGAGACATCAATCAACATGTGTAAGATGAACATTTAGTTCAGTCTGGAAAGGCTGGACAACTCGAAGTGTGGAGGGAGCTTCTAGGTCATAGGTAGATAAGAGAGAAATGGTTGCATTCTTTTGAATTTCTGATTAGCCTCTCAAAAGGATGCAATCAGATAATGCATTTATCTCAGTGAGCAGAGGGGTGACTTTGAATAGAATGGGAGGCAGGTTTGCCCTATGCAGTTCCCAGCTTAACTTTGTCCTTTAACTTAGTGACCTAGGGGGCCCCAAGATTTATTTTCCTTTCACAGAAGTATCATATAATATTGAACCAATAGACTGTAAGGCATATCTAAAACACCCAAAGCCCAAGCCAGCATAAAAATCCCAGCCTGCCACCAAACACTGGTGGGCAAGAACGCTACTCTCCCTGTGTCTCTCTGGAGTAGCCGTGAGGTCTTTATGACTCCCTTGTGCTGGTTAGGGTAAATGAAATCCACGACCAAAAGGATACTTTGATGAAAACAGCCAAGAAAAGCTGACCAAATCCTGGCACTAAAGTAGCATGGGGCTTTAGTGCAAAAACTACATTTTGTTAGTTCTCATCGCCAGCTAATTGAGCAATACACTGATTTTTATTAACTTGTTGAATGCGAATAAATGTGTGTATGGCAAGCATTAACTGGCTAACAGTTTTCTTGGTTGCCTTTTCTGATTGACATCTTTGAACTAGGTCTTTGCTGTAATCTAAGCAAAAAATTTAAATTAAAGAACAATGACATAATAGTTGGCATTCAGTTTAAATATATCGGGCACATTTATAGCAGTTCACCAAGTATGTTTATTGCAGTACTGTTTGTAATGAAAAGGAAGTGTTAATTAATATATTCATTTGATGTAGTAATATGCAAATTTTTTTTTTTTTTGAGACGGAGTCTTGCTCTGTTGCCCAGGCTGGAGTGCAGTGGCGCAATCTCTGCTCACTGCAAGCTCTGCCGCCTCCCGGGTTCACGCCATTCTCCTGCCTCAGCCTCCCTAGAAGCTGGGACTACAGGCACCTGCCACCATGCCCGGCTAATATTTTTGTATTTTTAGTAGAGACGGGTTTTCACCATGTTAGCCAGGATGGTCTTGATCTCCTTACCTTATGATCTGCCCACCTCAGCCTCCCAAAGTGCTGGGATTACAGGCGTGAGCCACCGCGCCCGGCCAATATGCAAAATTTTAAATGAGATATATTTTCATGTGCTCTTATAAAGAGACTTCCAAGATATATGTGTCATGTAAAAAAGCAGTATGGGGTTCCACAGGTATAGTACAATTTCTTCGGTGGCTCAAGCCTGTAATCCCAGCACTTTGGGAGGCCGAGACGGGCGGATCACGAGGTCAGGAGATCGAGACCATCCTGGCTAACACGGTGAAACCTCATCTCTACTAAAAATACAAAAAAACTAGCCGGGCGAGGTGGTGGGCGCCTGTAGTCCCAGCTACTCCGGAGGCTGAGGCAGGAGAATGGCATAAACCCGGGAGGCGGAGCTTGCAGTGAGCCGAGATCCGACCACTGCACTCTAGCCCCGGCGACAGAGCAAGACTCTGTCTCAAAAAAAAAAAAAAAAAAAATTTTTAAGTAGACAATTGGTAGGGTCGCTTCCATCGAAATGATTGAGTAAATTCAAGGGAAAATCCTTCCTTCACTCCAAACAGATCAAATTAAAATGACAGGTAATATATTCCAAATACGTATTAAAAAGACAAGCCAAGTTCAATAAACAAAATAAGCAACTCTTTGAATTGTTAAGGGAAAGGTAACAGCTGGGGGCTTAAGTCACAGGTCTGCTGGTCCGCAGGACAAGAAAGAGCACCTGCTAGGAACCCAGGTCCTTTGGAGAACTTACTGGATGTTCTGATGCATGACAAGGGGCTATATAACGTTGTGACTGCTAGCTGGGCTCCATCCATTTAGAGCCACTTGCCTAGAGTGATTGAGAAGAGCAGAGAGGATGCGACTAGCCCAGCCTGTCCCCAGCCCTCTAGGCTGCCATGCAGAATTGGACTTTGCCTGCAGCTGGCTGGGGATAGGATCAAGCAACATACTCTCTGTATTTTTTTTTTTTTAATGTAATTCCCATGCCTGTCAAATGTAAATTCTGGTTCTAGGCTATGGAGGCAGACTTGACACCACTCAACATGAAGGGATGCAGAGGGGAGAGAGGGAAATCCACAACTCCAGAGTGGACTGGCATATTTAGCACCCATTACAATCTTTTCCTAATGAAATTGACTCTGCTGGAGTACAAAAAACTGCGTTTTCTGGGCTCCCTCTGAGTTAGCGTTCCTTGTGTCAATCACGTGCACACTTGAGAAATCTGAATTGGGATAAGGCTTATATGGGAAAACACCGGAGGACCTTGAGTGGAAGGTGTCTACTTTTCTAATATAAATTGTGGCAGAGGCATTGGGGTCCCTCAGCAAGCAGTAGCTTCCCAGTTTTGAAAGCTTGCTGCGCTGGGCATGGTGGCTCATGCCTGTAATCCCAGCACTTTGGGAGGCCAAAGCAGGTGGATCATTTGAGGTCAGGAGTTCAAGACCCGCCTGGCCAACATGGTGAAACCCCATCTCTACTAAAAATACAAAAATTAACCAGACATGGTGGCAGGCGCCTGTAATCCTAGCTACTTGGGAGGCTGAGGCAGGAGAATCATTTGAACCCAGGAAGAGGAGGTTGCAGTGAGCCGAGATCACGCCACTGCATTCCAGCCTAGGCAACAGAGTGAGACTCCATATTAAAAAAAGGAGAGAGAGAGAGAGAGCTTGCTGCAGTTGTGACCCCAGTTTTGCTGATACCAACAGAGTTGTGTGATTCTGGAGGCAGGGAGCAGTTTCTAGAAGTTCTGCCTAAAGCAGTGCTTCTCCATTGAGTTTATTTCGGTGTCTAGGGAAGGGCAAGTCTTTGTTGCACAGGCTTGTTCTGTTCATCGTAGGACATTTAGCTCAGTTGACACCTGCCTACCAATTGCTGGCAGCTGGCCCAGCTATTATGACAACCCAAAATGGCCCCACATATTTCCAAAAGCCTGGGGAAGCACTATCACCCATGGCACAAAAAAAAAGCCCCCAAATCACACTGTAAGCCCCCTAATGCCAAGAAATAAACCCTGTCATCTACAATGTTTCTGTCATCTACAATGAACCCTAACAAAGATACACACATGTGCAAGAAATTCACATACAAAAAACAAGCTAGCAAACTAAAATTTCAAAGCTCTTCATGAAAATTAACATCATGAAAGATAAAAAGCTTAATAAACAAGAGAATTTATTCTAGAGCAAATGGAAATAATAGGCCAACTTGAAAAAAAATTTTAAATATAGTCATCCCTCATTTCTCAATTGTCTGCAGAGGATTGATTCCAAGACTCTTGTAGGTACCAAAATCCCAGAATACTTAAGTTCCTTACATGATATGGTATATTTCTTATATACAATCTGTGTACATACTCTCATATACTTTAAATCATCTCTAGTTTCTTTATACCTAATACAATGTAAATGCTGTGCAAATTGTTGTTATACTTTAAAATTTGTATTATTTTAATTGTTATATTGTTATTTTTTTCCAAATATTTTTGATCAGCAGGTGGCAGAACTGCACTAGGTGAACCCAGAGAGCCCACTGTAAGTATGTTTAATATCCTCAAAGATGAGGAAACAAAAAGACAAGACAACTAAATACACTAAGTAAAAAATCAGCCGGGCGTGTTGGTGAGCACCTGTAGTTCCACTGCTTGGAGGCCGAGGCGGGCTTGAGTCCAGGAGGCGGAGGCTTCAGTGAGCCAAGATCACACCACTGCCCCTCAGCCTGGACAACAGAGACTCAAATCTCAAAAAAAAAAAAAAAAAAAAGTCTTAATGTCTACAAAACGTGAGAAAAAGAGAGAGAGAATTAAAATCAGTATTTCGGTATTCAGCTGAGGCTAAATATCACCATCATAGAATGAAATGCTGAGATACAGGAACTAATATGAAGTTCTATTAGAAAGTTTTATTATTAATATTTCATTATGAAAAAACTTTAGTTGTCATTTTTAGAAAGTGTGACAGCTATGTGCTAAAACAATTTCTCAGTAATGTCACCAAATTATTAAATAGACACTCACTTTCTTGTTTGTTTGTTTTCAAGATGGAGTCTCACTCTTGTCACCCAGGCTGGAGTGCAATGGCGTGATCTCTGCTCACTGCAACCTCCACCTCCTGGGTTCAAGCCGTTCTCCTGCCTCAGCCTCTGGAGTAGCTGGGATTACAGGCGCCCGCCACCATGGCCAGCTAATTTTTGTATTTTTAGTAGAGACTGGGCTTCACCATGTTGGCCAGGCTGGTCTCGAACTCCTGAGCTCAGATGATCCTCCCTCCTCTGCCTCCCAAAGCACTGAGATCATAGGCGTGAGCCACCGCACCCAGCCAACACTCGCTTTCAACTAAAGTAAATAAAGGAGTGATTTTTTTCTTTTTAGTTTTTAATTTGAAATAATTTCAAACTTAGGTATTTAAAGAATACAGAGCACTCCCACATATCATTTATTCAGCTTCACCAATTTTTCACATTTGGTCACATTTTATCATTTTCTCTCTATACATAATTTTATATAATTTATAATAAAACAATGTAATTAATAATTATTAAATTAGCAATAAAATATAAAGTATACATTATATATACCACATATATATTATATAAATGTGTCACATACATATTCCTATTATTTATTTTTTCTGAACAATTTGAGAGTAGATTGCAGACATCCTTCCACTTTACCCTTTAACACTTTAGGTCATATACTCTAAGAAAAGGGATATTTTATTATATACACACAGTTATCAGCTTTGGGAAATTTAATATTTACCATTTATCTTTTAACAAAGATAAAACAACTTTTATCTAATCAACTTTCCATATTCCAATTTGTTTTTTTAGAAAACAAAAAAGATAGGTTCTTGTTCTGTTACCCAAACTGGAGTGCAGTGGTGCAATCACAGCTCACTGCAGTCTCAAACTCCTGGGCTCAAGCAATCCTCCCACCTCAGCCTCATGAGTAGCTGGTACTACAGCCACGTGCCACCACACCTGGCTAATTTTTTTTTTAAGTTTTTGTAGCCCTGCTAGGTGGCTCACACCTGTAATCCCAAAACTTTAGGAGGCCCAGGCAGAAGGATTGCTTGAGGCTAGAAGTTGGAGACCAACCTGGGCAGTATAGCAAGACTCCATTTCTACAAAAAATAAAAATAAAAATAAATTTCTGTAGAGATGAAATCTCATTATATTGCCCAGGCTAGTCTCAAAGGCCTGGTCTCAAGCGACCCTCCTACTTTGGCCTCCCAAAGTGCTGAGATTAAGGGGATGAACCCCCTCACCTGGCCCCAATTTTTTAAACAGTTCCCCAAAATGTCTGTTATATCACTTTTAATCTAGGATCACATATTGCATTGAGTCGTCATGTCTCTTTAGTCTCCTTTAATCCGGACCAGTTCCTCATTCTTTGTCTTTCAAGACCGACATTTTAAAAAAATACTAGCCACTTTCTTTTTTTTTTTTTTTTGAGGCAAGAGTCTCGGTCTGTCACCCAGACTGGAGTGCAGTGGTGAAGTCTTGGCTCCCTGCAACCTTTGCCTCCCAAGTTCAAGTGATGCTCATGCCTCAGCCTCCCAAGTAGCTGGGACTACAGGTGTGAGCCACCATGCCCGGCTTATGCCCAGTTAATTTTTGTATTAAGTTTCTTTTACTTTTTTTTTCTTTGTGACAGGGTCTCACTCTGTCACCCAGGCTGAAGTGCAGTGGTGCAATCTTGGCTCACTGCAATGTCCATCTCTGGGTTCCAGGGTTCAAGCGATTCTCCTGCCTCAGCCTCCAGAGTAGCTGGGATTACAGGCATGCACCACTATGCCCAGCTAATTTTTGTATTTTTGGTAGAAACAGGGTTTCACCATGTTGGCCGGACTGGTCTGTAACTCCTGACCTCAAGTGATCTACCCACCTCGGCCTCCCAGAATGCTAGAGTTACAGGCATAAGCCACCGTGCCCAGCCTAAGTTTCTTTTATACATAGAAAATATTCCTTACTTGGAGTCTGTTTCTTTGTATTTAAAATCAAGTTATGTATTCCCAGCCAGATCACTACATAAATGATGTCAGGCTTTCTCAAGGGAGCATTTCTGGAGGCACATGATATTCTTCTGTCCCTCATTGGTGATATTAATTTTGGCCACCAGGACAAGGTGCTGTCTGGTTTTCCCACTGTGCAGTTACAATTTTTCCTCTTGCAACGAATAAGCCAACTGTGGGGAGATACTTTAAGCTATGTACATACCCTGCTTCTGTCAAACTTCCCCCTAGAATTAGCATTCATTGATAATTCTTGCCCAAACCAACTTTTACTCTGATGCAAAATAGTTATTTTCTGACTCCATCAGCTCCCTCCACATTTATTAATTGGCATTCTCCCTTCTCCTTTGTTCATTTAATTAATTAATTATCCATGTATTATCAGGGTGGAGTCATGGATTCCTATGTTTTCAATGGTTCATAATTCATTCCTGGTCATCTCCGCTGGGGGCACCAACCAGATAAAGTATACCTGTCTTACATGTTACAAATACTTTTTTCACAGTTTGTCATTTCTCTCTCAAATTTAGTTTATGTTAATTTCTTCACTCACGTTTTTCATATAGTCAGATTTATTAATATTTCCCTTTACATCTGGCTTAGAGATCTCTTCCCTACTCCAAGACCATAAACAAAACAAAAATTCCATAATTTCTTTTTTTGAGACACAGTCTCGCTCTGTCACCCAGGCTACAGTGCCATGGCACCATCTCAGCTCACTGCAGCTTCAACTTCCCGGGCTCAAGCAAGCTTCCCACTTCAACCTCCTGAGCAGTTGGACTACAGGTGTGAGCCACCTTGCTGAGCTAATTTTTAAATTTTTTGTAGAGACAGGGGTCTCACCATGTTGCCCAGGCTGGTCTTGAACTCCTGGTCTCCTGTCGCCTCAGCCTCCCAAAGTGCTGGGATTACAAGCATGAGCCACTGTGCTGAGTTTCATGATTTCTTCACTACTTTTATGACTTCACCTTTAATATTAAAATATTTAATAGATTTGGAATTTTGGTGTAAGAAGGGTAGAGATTCCACTTTTCCCCCAGCTGATTTTAGTCATTTATTTGTATAAAATTCATTCATTCAATAATTAACCACACACACACATATTTTCATAATGTTTTATATTTCTTATTATGTCCTTTTTTCCTATTGAATCTTGATGCATCTTTTTTTTTTTTGAGGCGGAGTCTCGCTCTGTCGCCTGGGCTGGAGTGCAGTGGCCGGATCTCAGCTCACTGCAAGCTCCGCCTCCCGGATTTACGCCATTCTCCTGCCTCAGCCTCCCGAGTAGCTGGGACTACAGGCGCCCGCCACCTCGCCCGGCTAGTTTTTGTATTTTTAGTAGAAACGAGGTTTCACCGTGTTAGCCAGGATGGTCTCGATCTCCTGACCTCGTGATCCGCCCGTCTCGGCCTCCCAAAGTGCTAGGATTACAGGCTTGAGCCACCGCGCCCGGCGAATCTTGATGCATCTTTTATTAGAACCATGGAGCCACAGAACTCTGATTCTCAGCAGTGTGAAGTATCAGGCTGTCTATGACCTAAGGCTTCCAGGCAGAACTACCGCCGATCTGGCCTCTCTGGGGTTCCCTTCCTCCTGCAAGGTTGCACCAAGCGGCAGTTTGGGGAAATAGGCTCTTGAATTACCCAGTGTGTATCTCTTGAGTGTCTGTTAAATAATGGGGGGCAGGGCGGGGGAGGAGGGGAAGAGGGAGGCTGTGTATCAGTCTTTGTTAGCCAGGCAGAGCGTTTATTTTCCAGGGGTTGTTTCTTTTATCTTCACCCTAACATTCAAACTTGACGTGGGTTTTAGCGCGCCCCCGCCCTACCTCTTCCCAAAGCCCTTATTTGCCCATCCTTGCCTACAAGCTCAGAACGAGCAGGCAACGGAATGGCTGGTCTTGGGAGCAGGCGGTTAAGATGCCAGGGTTTGGAGGCTAAGGGCTCGGGGTTGTGAGCGAGGACCTTCCCGCGTCTGCTCCTCGCCCCCGCAGTTTCCTCCGCGCCCACTAGAAGGCGCCGGGGCGCTCGCATTCCCAGCGCGGAGCCGAAGCAGCCGCAACCAGCCGGGAGCTGAGCCGTGCGGCGCTGCGGTGCGAAGAGCCGGGAGGCGGCCAGAGCCCTCCCCGCGCTGCCAGCGGGACACGGAGCCAGGGATCCCCGGCTTTGCCCCCGGGGCTGGGGTGCAACGGACTCTTAACTTGGTCCTCGCGCCCCGCCAACCGCCCCCGGGCAGGAAACGCCCAGAACCACCACCGAGCCGCGCTCCACAAAAGCCCCGAGAGTTCCAAGGCGGGAGGGGTCGGGCGCGCTCCAGAGGCAGGAGGGTCCCCCACACCCTCAGGCTCACGCCCAGCTGCACCATCGATCAGCCCCTAGCCCCATGAGGACCCTCAGGCGGGGGCAGAGAGCCGGCACAGCCCGGACCGAAATTTTGCCGCTGCCTTAGAGCATTAGACAGGTCAGTGCCCGAGGGGGAGGATGAGGGGCGGAGCAGGAGGCGGGAGGAGGCGCGCTTCCCGGTCCACCCTGTCCCCCGCCCCGCTTCCCGAGGCCACTCATCGGGTCACCTCCGCCGGGGGCGCCCGCCAGCACGGGCGTGATTCTGCATTTTTTCCTGACAGGCTAGGTGTGGAGCCGCCCTCCGCAGCCCACCCCAGCCCAGGTGATGCTCGGACTGAGGAGTGGGGGGCCCGCTGGCCAGGGCGGGCTGCGGGCTTCGGGACTGCCACTGCCCTAATAGAGCGGGGCTTTTCCAAAGCTCACGCACGGCCGCGTCGAAACCGCGGCATCCAAATGTCTTCAGAATTAAGATGCCAGGCCTCGGGTGTGAGAGGAAACCGAGATGCGGGAGAGGGCGAGAAGAAAGGAGGCCGGGAGACCCTGGGGCCTGAGAAGTGAGGGGAGGGGCACCGAGAAAACCGCGGCTGGCAGTGCAAATCCTAGCGCGATGTGTGGAGTGGAGAGCGCTCTTGGGAGCCGGCAGGAGCCTCTGAGGACGCGGGGGCCAAGGGCCCCATCCCTGGCTCTCCCTTCTTCCCTCCCTTTCTCACTCCCCACCCTACTCCCACCTAGGATGTGGCTGGGCCGCCGGGCCCTGTGCGCGCTGGTCCTTCTGCTCGCTTGCGCCTCGCTGGGGCTCCTGTACGCGAGCACCCGGGACGCGCCCGGCCTCCGGGCACCTCTTGCGCCGTGGGCGCCCCCGCAGAGCCCCCGCAGGCCCGTGCTGCCAGATCTTGCTCCTGAGCCCCGCTACGCACACATCCCGGTCAGGATCAAGGAGCAAGTAGTGGGGTGAGTGCCGACCACAGCGGCGCAGCGCGGCGCTCGCTGGGGTTGGTCTGGGGGCTTTTGTTTCCTCCACTGCTGGGCTCAGATGCCTGCGTTCTCCTAACGGGTTGTGTGGAGTGAAGTGGGAGGTGGAAGTGGGAGGCTGCTAGGGCTTGGACTGGGGAAAATCTGTTCTCCCTGAATCTTGCCATGGGGATGAGGATGGGGATGGGCGTGGGAGGTTGTGCAGTCAAGAGAGGGCCCTGAAAGACTCCCTGAGGTCCTGATTCAGGTATGAGAAGAGACTCCAGGTGGGCTCCTGGTTGGTGGGTAGGCAGCTCCTGAAATCCTAGTAATTGGCCCTGTCCTACAACTCTAAAATCCAGATTTAGGGGCTAGGTCGTCCGATCCTTGGTCCCCCTCCCGAAGACTATTAGAAGGGCAGCGTTTAAGGGGATGGATCCTAGATGGATAGAATTTCAGGGCCAAGGTGTGGGGTGCTATGTCAGTGTTTACGGGATGAATGGAGCTGTGTAGCTGGGTCTGATGACCCTTACTACCCCCTTCAGGCTGCTGGCTTGGAACAACTGCAGTTGTGAGTCCAGTGGGGGGGGCCTCCCCCTCCCCTTCCAGAAACAAGTCCGAGCCATTGACCTCACCAAGGCCTTTGACCCTGCAGAGCTGAGGGCTGCCTCTGCCACAAGAGAGCAGGAGTTCCAGGCCTTTCTGTCAAGGTACCAGCTTGAAAGAAGGGCATGACTCCACAGGGGGAGAGCAGTGATTGTGCCGGGAGGGAGAGACCCTCTCCCCCTGACTCTGCTCTGTCCTCTCCTTCCTCCACTGCCAGGAGCCAGTCCCCAGCTGACCAACTGCTCATAGCCCCTGCCAACTCCCCGCTCCAGTACCCCCTACAAGGTGTGGAAGTTCAGCCCCTCAGGAGCATCTTGGTGCCAGGTAGGGAGGAGGGTCCCAGAGGATGACCTCAGCCACAATGGGGGTGGCAGAGCCCAAGGCTGGGTGGGGAAGAATGGGAGATGATTGGAATGGGAGATGGGAACCTCTGATGAAAGAGGGACTTAAGCTCAAAAGGGGGCTTATAAGGTGGGAGGTGAGGACGGAAGGGACTCTAGGAATTTCAGAAGACTGTAACTGGGGAGTTTTGGGGGAAAGAATCTATTCTTTTCTGACTAACCATTGGTTAGGTGGTGGGCAGGGCAGGCCATAGGGCAAGCTTTGATGGGAAGGGCTCAAAAATCAGTCACTGTAGGCTATGTTACAGTGTGCCCTGCTGAGGCCTCAATAAGAAGAATGGGTGGAAAGTTCTCTATTGTATGTGTGACAGCAGGGAGAGAAAATGAGAAAGAATTCAGGGCTGCCTATGTGATTCTGATCCCCGCCTCCTTTCTCCTAGGGCTGAGCCTTCAGGCAGCTTCTGGTCAGGAGGTATACCAGGTGAGAGAAAACAGGAAGGCAAGGAGACCAAGTAGGCATCAAGAATGCTGAGAAGGAGGCAGGGCTACTAAGGGAAGGATGGACGAATCAGGGAGGCAAGAAGTGGGTCTGGGGCCTAACCCTGCACTCTCCAATCCCCTCCTAGGTAAACCTGACTGCCTCCCTAGGCACCTGGGATGTGGCAGGGGAAGTGACTGGAGTGACTCTCACTGGAGAGGGGCAGGCAGATCTCACCCTTGTCAGCCCAGGGCTGGACCAACTCAACAGGCAACTACAACTGGTCACTTACAGCAGCCGAAGCTACCAGACCAACACAGCAGACACAGGTGTGAGGCCTGGGTGGGGAGAGGGGCAGGCTGGGCAAACAGAGAAGAACCGGAAAGGCTGGAGTGGGCAAATGGCAGAGGGCATGGGAGGCATCTGGGCTATGGCCAGAGCTGTCCTGCCACACAATGGGTGCTTCAACTGGACCAGCAGGGCCAGAGAGGGAGAAAAGGGACCTTTGTTCATCTGGGGCTGGAGCAGGCCAGAGGGAAACCCGAGCTTTGGGTGTGTCTCCCCTTTAGGCCAACCATGGGGGCCCCAGGAAGAGACCGGTCTAAGGAGTTAGAAGACTATATTTCCAACCCACCCCTTACTAGATGGCAAAGCCCTTTACTTTCCTGAGTTCCCATTTCTTTTCCAGCAAAAGGGGCCTCAGAGCCCTCCTGCTTCTCCCCAAAGCTGGTTTGTTGCACTAAGTTTGCTTCGACCTTAGGGCCTTTGCACTTGCTGTTTTCTCAGCCTGGAATGCTCTTCCCCAGATTTTTGCAGACTGGCTCCTTCTTATCATTTAGATCTCAGCTCAAATGTCTCCTCTTCACTATTACATTACTTATTTGTCTTATTTTCCATTCAATACTTACCAGTATCTGAATTTTTAAATTTACTTAGCCTGGCACCAGACTGACTAGGTTGCTATCAGTTTTGTTGCTTAATAGTTGTGTAAATGTGGCAACTTTTCTGTGTCTCAGCTTCTTTTTCTGTTGTAGGAATCTACTTAATAGGGCTATCATGAGGATAAAATGAGTTCATATATTTAAGGTAATTTTTTTAACAGGTCTGGCACATAGTAAGTGCTCAATAAAGGTTAGCTTTTACTTAAAATTTTCTTTATTGTTTTTCTCCTACCCATTAGAATGTAAGTTCCATGAAGGTATGAACCTTGTGTTTTTTTCCACCAAGGCCTAGAAAGGTAGGACACAGAGTAGGCACTTAAATATTGATTGGCTGAAAACAGAATGTTGTCCCACCCTTCAGGGTCAAACGCCATGTCCTTTCTTCCCAGTCCGGTTCTCCACCGAGGGACATGAGGCTGCTTTCACCATCCGCATAAGACACCCACCCAACCCTCGGCTGTACCCACCTGGGTCTCTACCTCAGGGAGGTGAGGCTGATAGGGGCAGGGACATACTAGATCCAGCATTGGTGGGGAGCAAGTAGGGAGAAGGCAGTCCTGGGAGGGGATATCTACCTGTTCCCCTCTCCCAACTCGCCTTGTCTGCACCTAACCCTGTGCCCTCAATCTCAGCCCAGTACAACATCAGCGCTCTAGTCACGATTGCCACCAAGACCTTCCTCCGTTATGATCGGCTACGGGCTCTCATCACCAGTATCCGCCGCTTCTACCCAACGGTTACCGTGGTCATCGCCGACGATAGCGACAAGCCAGAGAGCGTTAGTGGCCCCTACGTGGAACACTATCTCATGCCCTTCGGCAAGGTGTGCAGCTAGCAGGCTGAACGGCAGGCCAGAGGACTCCCGCAGTGGGTGCGCCCTCAATCTGCAGCCTCCAGGGTAGTGATTCGAGGACCACCTGCCTCAGAATCATGGGGTGCCTGTTAAGCATGAGGATTCCTGGAATGTAAGCTTCGTGGGAGCAGGAAATTCTCTCTGCATTCTTAGAATGGTGCTTAGTGCATAATGGCATTCAATAAAATAGCTGATGAATGAATAAATAAATGCACACAGAAATTAAACGCATTCCGAGACCACTGACTTGGAACCTCTGTGGGGGATCTGCATTTTTTTTTACCTAGCTCCTGGCCATTCGAAAGCACTCAAATGTCTGGAGAAGAATACAAGCTGAGAAGGGTCGGGGGAGAGAAAGAAAGGTGGCAGAGGGCCATGTCCTATTTCTGCAGCCTCCCCAACCACACACACCTTTCCGCCAGGGCTGGTTCGCAGGCCGGAACCTGGCCGTGTCCCAAGTAACCACCAAGTACGTGCTGTGGGTGGACGACGACTTCGTCTTCACCGCGCGGACGCGGCTGGAGAGGCTTGTGGACGTGCTGGAGCGGACGCCCCTGGACCTGGTAGGGCAGGGGCCGCAGGATGTGAGGGTGGAGAAGGGCCTTGAACAGGCTGAGGCCACAGCGGGGACGCTGCGGCTAGGAACGGCCAGCCCTGGGACAGAAAGAGGACCACGAAGTGGGGCCTGGGGACTGTCTGGGTCTTGCAGGGGTGAAGCGGAAGAGGATGGGGCAGGGGTACCCCCGAAGGCACCAGAGCGCAGACCTTGCCCCCTTCGGGTGCCGGATCCCCGGCTGCCTGGAGCCAGCCTCCCTCTCCCTGCAGGTGGGGGGCGCGGTGCGCGAGATCTCCGGCTTCGCTACCACTTACCGGCAGCTGCTGAGCGTGGAGCCCGGCGCCCCAGGCCTCGGGAACTGCCTCCGGCAAAGGCGCGGCTTCCACCACGAGCTCGTCGGCTTCCCAGGCTGCGTGGTCACCGACGGCGTGGTTAACTTCTTCCTGGCGCGGACTGACAAGGTGCGCGAGGTCGGCTTCGACCCCCGCCTCAGCCGCGTGGCTCATCTGGGTGAGTGGCGCCCCCTCCCGGTCGACCCTGGCAGGAACCCCACAGAGAGCTGGCGCACCCGCCTCTCCTGGGCTGCACCCGCGCCCAGCCGCCACCGGGAACCCTAGAACAGTTCTGCAATGATTTACCAAGACCTGCACCTGGACGACAGACAGAGCTCTCACCCTCTTCCAGCCCCGCATACCCTTTAAATCTCTATTCCCAGCAACAACCGCTGGGCCCCTCCTCCCCGCCCCCGTAAGCTTCCCAGTCACTGTTCCCGCCACCCCTACTCTACTCCCAGCGCTTCCCCTAGTTCAGACCATAGTCCGTGCAACCCATCTGGCGTTTATTTAACCTCTGGGAGTGGGGGTAGGTTTTTCCATTTTCAAAGCACAAGTATATTGACTCCATTTACACAAGAGTAAAACTGAGACCCAGGGAGTTGATTTACTTGCTCAAGGTCCTTAGAAACAAGCCTTTGCACACACACTTTCCACACCCTAAATCTGAGAGTTCTCCCTTACCGGTCGGCCTTCTGCACCCTTGGGATCCCTCACTGTGTACTCCCCTCCACCCCCAGAATTCTTCTTGGATGGGCTTGGTTCCCTTCGGGTTGGCTCCTGCTCCGACGTCGTGGTGGATCATGCATCCAAATTGAAGCTGCCTTGGACATCAAGGGATGCCGGGGCAGAGACTTACGCCCGGTACCGTTATCCAGGATCACTGGATGAGAGCCAGATGGCCAAACACCGGCTGCTCTTCTTCAAACACCGGCTACAGTGCATGACCTCCCAGTGATGGCCCGCAGGGGATTTCTGACTCTCAGGCTGGGCCTGCTTCCTTGTCCCTGCCAGGAATTTCCAACAAACCCCACCCACCCTGTGAGCACTCTACTGGCAGTCCCTGAGCCTCTAGTTCCTCACTCTTCCTTTTCAGAACCTTATGCCCAATAGGGGTTGTCCTGGTGACACCCCTCCTTTTTCGAGTGCCCAGAGGCCTGGTGGAGCCATAACCTCTCCCACAGCCAGTGCCAAGTCCTCCCCCTCCCTATTCTCATGGGGCAGGAAATGGGGGGATCACTTTCCAAGTGCCAAAGAGCCCAGGGGGACTCTAAGAACTAAGGTGGAAACACTGTCCTCTCATCTTCTTGGGACTGAGGGGGTGGGGAAGCTCCCCAACACATAATCCCAAGACTGTACCCCTCACCCGCATCTTCAGATCCAGTACTCTGTGTACCTGCTCCAGGCCCACCCCCACAGAGATAACTTGCGGCAGTGGGGCTGGGGTGAGGGCCGGTGAACACATGGTGAAAGCCATTCTTAGTTGTGTCTCTGCAATGCTGTGGGCACAAAAGACGGAGCACCAGAGTCCCTGTGCAAACACCTAGACTCACTTCATGGATTCCAAAGCTCTCAGCTTCATTTTATTAGTTACGTTAGGTAAGGGAGCTCAAGGTCATGGTCTTCATCACACACGTGTCATCGGGGCCCTCTGCACTCCACATGATGAGGTCAGACCCACACTGTGCAAATCTTTGGGTCAGTGAGCTCCTGGAGACGAGAGGAGACATGTCAGAAATAGATTAGGCACCCTCTCCCTTGATGAAATGTGGCAGTCCTCTCAGGGGTACCCCACCTGCTTAGGGATCTGAGTTCTTCAGTTCCTCACCCATAGCTCAGCCTGGGCTCCCTGAGTTGGTCTTCAATCCACTATTCATTCCATCCCCACCCTTTTCTTCTTGATCTTCCTCCGCAGACCCTTTCCCAAACCCCTCTCCCTGAGTCTCCAGCCACTTACCCCTGCCTCACTTGCCGCAGCCCAGTGCCTCCCGGCTCTCGCTCCTGGTGCTACTGCCCCTTACCAGGCTCCCCAGGGCATAAGCAGCTGCATCCTGCACACTCACAAACAGCTGATCTGGGGTCACCCTGTCCAGGAGTCCTGCCCGAGTCAGTGTTCCCAGCACCGAGGCTATGTGGGGAGGGTGTCAGGCTCTGAGACCCTAAGTCCACACCAGGTCCTTTTCCCTCCCGCAGGTGTCCAGTCATTGCCCAGGCACTGGGCCCTGCTCTTCACACATCTCACCATTACACTGAGCCAGGAGGAGGCGGATCCTAGCATCTCGACATCGGCTGGCCAGCTGCAGGGATGGGGCAAAGGGGTTAAGATCAGAGGGTATGAGTGAGATGCTAAGGGGTTTCTCCTCAACCTGCCCTCTCCCTCACCTGCACCACTTCTCTGGCCCCAGCAGCATCTGCAAAGGTGACACCACTGAAGTCTAGGATCACCACCCTGACAGGCTCAGCAACTAGAATGGGAGAAGACAGGAGTACCCAGGTGCCACCATGCAACATGTCCAAATCTTCCTTCTTGTCACTCCATCTTACCTGCAACAGTTGGGCCATCTGGCTTTGAAGTCTCCTATGAGTAAAGAAGGGCAGTCACCACAACTGAGACACAGCATGAACATGCACCCCTTGAGCACAAGGATCCCCCTCAGACCGCCCACCTGCCTCCCACTCCCTGAGGATCCACATTCCTCCTAAACCAAGCTCCCTCACCTTTTCTCCTTCTCCAAGCCCCAGGTGCCACTCCAGGTTGCGGCGAAACTGCCCACGGGTCCCAAAGTACAGCGGTGTTGGATAGCTCAGGATGCAGAGCCCCGGGACCTGGAGGAGCTAAGAGGTCAGAGGGTCAGAGAAACATCCGGGGCTAATCTTCGCTTCCTTCTTTGGCTGCAGCCCACCCACCTTGTGGCTTCCTCTGAGTGGCCTGTAGAGCTCTGTTCCCTCAGCCTGTCCAAGTGCCAGGCACTGCACCCTAGGGAAGAAGGTGGAGCCAGATTTCCAGCTTAGCCTGGCCTGGCTGGAGAGTCACCCCAAGCACCTCATTCTCTCCCCTGCCCTGACCTCAACTCCACTCATCTCTATGCCCACCTCCGGGTGCGGCAGACCACAGTCATCATGGAGAAGACTACACCCACAGCGAGGCCCAAATCCACATTCAGGGTCACTACAGCCACCCAGGTGACCATCCACACAGCCTGCAGGACAGGGATAAGGGTGGATTGCCCAAAAGAAAAGGCAGGCCATCACTGCTGGGTAAAGAGATCCAGGGCAGTGTTTACCAAGGCAAGTGATGGGGAGAGATGACCCGGGAAGAAGCAGAAAGCACGACAGAGGGAAAGAACAGGGTTGATTCAATGGGACACACACCAAATGTAATGACCTGCACCAGTTGGGAAGTTACAAATATTCAGGTCCAAAGGGTTCAGACCCCATCCTTTCCCTTGCCTGTGAGTAAAGCGTATTAGGAGTTACATTTGTTGGGGGAGTGGGTGGGTTGCAGAACTTAGGACCAGGACAGTTAGCTTTGGTTCAGGGCAGAGGCTGGGGATGCTAAGAAGATGGGAGGGGGCCATCTGGGGGTAATGGCATTTCTCACAAAGTCCACACGACTGATGTGCCATAGTTGTGGAAGTTCCTGCATCTGGAAGAACATCTGGCGCATGCTGGAGATGTTGATGCAAGCCAGGACAGCCTTGAGCCAGAAGAGGTGGGCTGACTACCTCCATGTCCTGGAATACAGCCACCCCTCCCAGCCATGCTCATGCCTCCTCTGCTCCTTACCTTGGGCAGATAGTAAAAGAAGGGCCCCAGCCACAGCAGCACCGACAGGACCACTATGCAGGAGAAGAGGCCTGCCAGCTAGAGGGAAGGAGGGACGGGAGCAAAAAAAGGGAGTCTCCCACCCCCACATGAGAGCTGGTCTCCCTGCCCACTCTGCCTTATCTTCCTCAGAAGTCTCCCTTCTCCCAAATCTCCTTCCACACATCCCCCTTCTTAATATTCTGCCATTCACATCTAACCCTCCCCTCCCCGCCAATTAATTAAATGCCCATTATTCACCAATCTCCCTGTAGATGTCTGTTGTTCAAGTTCCCCAGTTTTGCAGCCCACCTCCACCTTAAAAGCCACTGTTGGGTTACCCTATAAGCAGGCTCACCATGTGCTTAGGGCACCAGCAAAGTAAGGGAAACCAAAAATATTAGGGGGAGACTTTGATATGTGATATTCCTTTTAAAAAGACAATGTCATTGTGTGAAAAAAATAATTTTATCTCAAGTTTATTTTATAGTTTTGTGTTTTTATTTTGAACCACATCTGGGGCACCATAAACTTTTTCAGTGCTTAGAGCCTACAAAGGTCTTACTGGAACATTGTTATCTTCCATCTCTCCCATCTATAATTCCATCTCCTCGCTCACCCTTTCTCACAGATCCCCAGTCTTCTCTATATAGGTGCCACCTGGGTACCTAACCATCTTCCACCTGTTTCTCCAGCACCACCACTTTGCCTGGATGGCCCATCCTTTCTCCTCATCCAAGGATGCCCTCTTACCTGTGTTTTCCCACCAGCATCCACCAATAGACTGGTGGTGGCCAGCGTAGCCGAGTTGGGAAAGCAAGAGAAGAGGGAGGAGATGAGGTTGGAGGCACCATGTGCCAGGAGCTCCTGGAGGGATGCAGTGAGATGAAGTGGGAGAGACAAAGGCATGGTGGGAAGTCAAATGAGAGGGTTGGGGTCCACAGTCAGAATCCCACCTGGTTGGAGTCAATAGTGTAGCTATACTTGTCTGCATAGATGGAGGCCAGGGAGGCAGACACCGCAAAAGTAACCAGGGCGATGGGCAGCGAGTCAGCCAGAATCCTGGGCAGCTCAGCCAGGTTGGGGAGGAGGGGTTGGGGAAATCTGGAGAGGGAGGGATCCATGGTGAGGAGGAGTTGGGTGCTTCAGTGAGATAAGGAAAGCAAAGAAAATAGGGGGTGGAGATAAGAAGAAGTGTTAGGTGGGAGAGGTGGGAGAAGAGAAAGCTGGCGTCTTTTCATTCTGTCTTACCCTCCAGGCAACAACCCCACTATCTGGACATGGTATCTTGTGTCCAGAGAAGAGGTGAAGCAGAGCACGGAGGCCAGAAGCACCTGAGAAAGAGAGCAAAATGAAGGCATGGGAAGAGATGGGGTCCCTGGCAGAAGCTAGAAGGAGCTGACCATGAGAGAGGACTATAATGCAGGTCTAGCTGGTTGCAGGAGCCCAGCACCTGGGGGAGCAGGGATGTGTTTGGGATGGGGGCCTGACAACTGATTTGGAGTGTGGAGCTGGGAAAGAGGGATGACATATGCCTGAGGCCACAGAGCGCTGGAGCCACCAAAGTAAGATGGTGGATATGAAGAGATGCCACTGAGCCTTCCAAAGAGGGAAGCTGGACGATATCTAGTGATATACTGGCATCTGTGGAGACGCGGAACGTTTATTTAGTGGGGTAGAGAGAGAAATGTCAGTGGAGGGTGGAGAGGAAGATGCACTGTGAATTACAGGGAAGGACCCTCGTGAGGACAGGCGTCAGAGAAAGTGCTGTGACCAGCAAGACCTCAAGGGAGCGCTGTAGGATGGTAGAAGGAACTCCAAGAGGTGTAGGGGGTGTTCCGTGAGAGACGTGGGACAGTGTCGAGGGGGACTGTGGAAGGTCAAAGCATCCTCCTGCAGGAGGCCAGGGAAAGTGTGAGCTGGCCCTCTGTTCCGTGGCCTCTCTGCACTCCACCAGGGGGCGGCAGCGGCCAGTTCCCACAGGACTGCAGGGTCTGTGCAGGCAGGGTGCCGGCGCGCACGGCCATCCTCACCATGACGACTTCCCCCGGGATCGGCGTGGGTAACCGGTCTCGGAATCTCACGTTCAATTCCTTGACCGGCACGAGCAGCGCCAGGCTGAGCGCCGAGATGGTCAGTTCGGCCGGACTGCTCCGGGGCAGCGCAGTCAGCACGGCGGCCAGCGTCTGCGGGCAGGGGCTGTGAGCAGAAGGCCCCTTGCCAGCGTTCATGCGCCCCGGCGCGGGCCCCCCAGAGCGAGGCCCTCTCTCCCCAGTGCCACCAGGGCTTCCAACTCCGCAGCGCCCTCGGTCAGCCACGTGGCTCCAATTTCCTTTCCTGCGCCCTTGTCACACACTAGCCCTTCACCCTCCGGCCTTCCTCCCTTTTCGAATTTCCCTATTCCCGGGACCTCTAGAAGCCCCTTCTCCTTTCTTCTCCCACCCCCACCTTGAAGAGAGAGAAGCAGCCGATCTGGCGCGGGAGGGACAACCCCAAGAGGCTCGGCAGCTGGGACACGAGCACGTGCAGCGCGACCCCGCTGGTCAGCGCCTTGACCACAGGCTCGGACAAAAAGGTGGACAGGACGCCGAGTTGCAGCACGAACATCCCCAGCTGCGGGGGAGAAGATGTGCAGTCACCAACTAGAGGAGGAGCAAACCAACCCCGCGCACCTCCGCCCTCCCGAACCCAAGCTGAAGGCTGGTCCCTCCCTCTCCCCCTGCCCAATTTCCCGGGCCCCCCAGCAGGGATCCCCCGGGATCCTCCCCTGGTCCTCCCTCACCATCAGCGCCCCGCTCCCGAAGGCCACGGCTGCGGCTACCCCAACCCGCTGAGCGTCCAACTGCTCCTTCTCGATTCCGCTCAGGTTCCCCACAAGGGGTTCTGGCACCAGCCGCTCAACGGCCGAACCTGTCATGAGGCTGAGTATGGCGAACGTTCCTGCAGCCCGGGGACAAATACAGACATCACCAGCTGTGCAGCCCTGGGCAGGACAACAGCTCAGGCTCCATGCCCTGGGGCCGAGATGCTGCTGCCAGACTCTGCTCTCCAAAAAGGCTGCTGCCCGGTCAAGACTGTGGGGCGCGAAGAGCTGCACCAGCCGGCAAAAACTACTCCCTCCTGCAGATTCTCTGCCTACTGCGCGCCCCTTTTGGGGACCATGCACCTATTCTTCCCCTTTCAAGTCCCTGAGATGTTCATTTTAACCAAATTTCATAGGGGAAAAAAGTTCAGGTAAACTCCCACCTCTTTGCACCCACTCTAGCAAGCATTGCCTAGGTCAGTTTCCTCGCAGGACTGGGCAAGGAGGGAGGTGAAGATGGGAGAGGTGAACAGGGAAATGAGGAAGAAGGGAAATAACAGCCCCTGTCCATTTTCATCCCACAGGGAAGAAGAGTCATTGGAAGTTCCTGGTCACTCACCTGTGGACAGGTGTCTCCCAGTACCCAGCAAGCTGTAGATGAGGACTGGGAAGAAAGAAGTGTAGAGTCCAAACACCGGGGGCACGGAGGCCAGGAGAGCAAAGGCCATGCCTGGGATAGAAGTGGATGGAAAGGTGTGCTGTGGGGAGGGGGCCTTGTCCAACCTCCAGGACTTAAACGCCCTTCCCAGACTCTTAGGGGCTGGCATCGAGGATGCTAAATCATGCCTCATGAGGGAACTGAGGAGTTAATGGGGCTCAGTGGGCGATCATGGGGCAGACAAGGTCAGGAACGCTGTGGCCAAGTCCTGGGGGCCAGACGTTGTGCCCCTCTCCAGTTCTCTGAGCCAGAACCTGTCCAGGGCTTCTTGCAGGATTGTGCAGATGAGGGGAGGTGGGTGTGGGGATCCGATGGAGCTCCACAGTCCTTACCCCAAACTTGGCCTCATATCCCTCTCTCCTACCCGCAGCGGCAGGAACCCACCATCTGCTCCCGGATTCCCAGCTCCCTAAGCCTCCTCCCGGAAGCCCTCTAGAGCTTGTGCTCCAGACAGACTGCTGTTAAGGCCTCTCACCCTGGGGCACGTGCACGATGCCCACGGTCACTCCGGCCACCGCATCTCCGAGCAGCCAGGCCCGCCAGCGGTAATGGGGCAGCCAGTGCAGCGGCGGCAGCCGAGCCAGCAGCAGGCGCCACGCCCCCGTCCCGGAACAAGCGCGAGCCCGCAGCCTCCACAGCCCGAAGAGCCGGGGAAAGCGGCGCTCTGCAGGTAGCTCCGGTTCCTGCTCTTCGCCCCCGAAGAGCTGATGGAACCGAACCTCGGTGAGAGCTTCCCTGAGCCTGGTTCCCAAGGGGTACTTAAGGTCAGAGGTGTCCCCCGCGCCTGGGTAGGTCCTGGTGCCCTGAATCCCGCTCATTTTGCCCTTGGCCACCTCCAACTCCGCCCCGTCTTAAATACTCCTCCGCCAGCTAAGCCTTGAGTCCCGCCTCCCACGAAGCAGGGTCCAATCCGGCCCTGAGGACACCCTCTCTTGAGGACCTTCTCCAGTCTGGCGAGAGCCGCGGCTTGGAGAGGGAGAGTCTCTATGTTAGGCGTTTCTGCAGACATCCTTGGCCGGATCCAATCGCTGGCTCTGGGGTGGCTGTGGAATTGTGTAGAGATTAGAGAGAGAGAAGCCGAAAGGCAAGTGCACCCCAACACTCAACACCCGCTATTTACCCCTCCTTAGACTTTTCACTTCACTCCCAGTTCCTTTCCCCATCCGCACCTTGGGCGGAGAGAGGCTGGTTCCTCTTGGGTCCTTCCCTGAGCCGCTACATTCTCCCAGCCAGAGCATAAAGTTCAGCACCCGTCCCGAACCTCACCCAGACCCACATCTTCATGGGGCACAGCTGGCTCCAAGAAGCAGTTTCGTGTCCTACTGACATGGAATGCAGCCACATGTATTGATTGGACAGGGATAATGACAGAACCAGAACCCACACCTCTGTGAGGAGTGGCTGGGCCTAGTTCAGGGCCTCAGGGGAAATATTGAACCCACAGGAAATTTTTTTCTTAGGAACCAAAAAAACGGAAGCACCATTTATCACATTCAAATGCTTTTCACAGGCCAGGGGCAATGGCTGATGTCTGTAATCCCAGGACTTTGTGAGGCCGAGGCAGGTGGATCACCTGAGGTCAGGAGTTCGAGACCAGCCTGATCAACATGGTGAAACCCTGTCTCTACTAAAAGATAAAAAAAAAAAAACAACCCGGGCATAATGGCAGGTGCCTGTAATCCCAAGCTACTCGGGAGGCTGAGGCGGGATAATCGCTTGAACCCAGGAGGTGGAGGTTGCAGTGAGCTGAGATGGAGCCACTGCATTCAAACCTGGGTGACAGAGTGAGACTCCATCTCAAAAAAAAAAAAGCAAATGCTGTTCACAAAGTAGGCATTCAAAAGCACATACGTGGACATACGTGGTTAAACTAAGTGCAAAGGAGTCAGTCACCCACCTCATGTGTACCTATGGTTCCTAAAGAAATACAAAGATTCTAACTCTAGAATCCTGCTGTTGGCCACGATCCCCTCCTCCATTGGCAAGAATCTTCGGCACCCCTCCCCATGATCCTCTGGTCCCCCAGTCCATGACCCCAAAGCCCTGGGGGTGGGGTGCAGTGAGGGTGGGTCTCCCCTCTTCAATTCCTCCTATTGTTCCACAGAAGTCTTATCTAGGCGCTACGTCCTGTCCCCCCCTTAGGAATCCCTCCCCCTATTGTCGGCCAAAGGGACCTCGGGCCCACAGGGAGGCTCCAGCTCTCCTCCTCACCCTCCCACCCCAGCAGTCTATTGTCTGTTGAGGAAACCCAAGTGCACGTGACTGAGCCCAAGGGACCAATGGATACAGTGGACTCAGAGATGCCTAAGGACCCAGGACGGCATCTGGACATGGCTGCCTGAATGTTTGGCTCCCTCTGGTCCAGCAGCTCTCCCAGAAGTTGGGAGGGGCGAAGATCCCCTTGGGCTGTCCCTTCTTGGGTCCATGGCTTGAAGAAGAATCCCCTTCTGCTCACTATGAACATGGCTTATGACCTCACAGAGAGCAAAGATAAGGAGACCCAGAGCCAGGAAAAGGCTGCAGCCCCCAGGATCCTCTCCACCTTCCCATCCTCCCTCAGCTGAACATGGCAGCCTCAGAAGCAAAGGTACATTGGCATTTTGTGCTTTAGTATCTGGGTGTTGCGGGAACGGTGAGAAGTCACACTGCATTGGGCTTTCTGGTGGGGTCTAGACGAGAGGGTGGGTAGGGAAAAAGAAGGACTGGGTAAAGATGATACATCAAGAATCTAGGGCTGGCCAGATGCAATGGCTCATGGCTGTAATCCCAGCACTTTGGGAGGGCAAGACAGGTGGACCACTTGAGCCCAGGAGTTCAAGACCAGCTTGGGCAACATAGTGAGACCCTAACTCTACAAAAAAAAAAAAAGAAGAATCTAGGGCTTTCCAGTGGTTCCATGCCTCAGTCTTTGTCCCTCAACTGCTGCAACTGCAGTTGAGGGACAAAGATAGCAACATCTTTTATCTTACACCCTGTCCCCTTCTCCTTTCACCAGACCCCCTCTGGTGAGGGTTGGGGCCAACTGGTCTCTTTCATATCACTTCACCCCACCTACCCCCACTACGGCCTCCCCTTCCCTCTGCCAAGACAGCAGCCTCAGTGATATAACAAAACCTTTATTCTCAGAAAACAGGAAAAACAAAATTAAAAAACAAAACCAATAATTTCTATCTGGCCCTTGCCCCAGCCCTCCCACCCACCCACATATCCTCCTTTTCAGGGAACCATGATGCATGCATAGGGATGGGAGCTGAAGGAAACTGTGTTCCTTGGGCAGAGAAAAGTCCTTGGGTCTAGGTGCTCTCCTCCAAGTTGATATCCCTCCCAGCCTTGCCCACCCTTCCTCCAGACACACCAAGAAGGAAGAATTCTGGAGCAGTGCCAGAAGGACTGCCCTGAAGCTTCTTGGGGAATAGGCAGTTGAGTCAGCACCATCCCCATGGTTTTCACCAGTTACAGCTCATCTTCATCCAGCTTGGCAAGTCTGGCTTGGCAGGGAGGGGTGTTTGGAGTTGGAGAGACTGGAGGAGAGTCATGGGGAGCCTGAGGGATGTCACTGAGGGCCTGAAGAAAAGATTCAAGTCAGAGGATTAAAAAGGCCAGAAATCTACCCTCACTTCTCTCTTTTCAGTTTAAGTCCCTAGCCAAGCCACCTCCTCTTGCCAGATATCTTACACTGTCTGAGACTATCAGTTTCTCCAGAGTTAAAATAGAGGGGAGAAGGGTAAGGGATGGGAAGTAGGAAGGACCAGATAAAAGGAATGATATGCGGAGCGAGCTTGGGGTCCCAGAACAAGAGAGGCTCTCCCCTTTTTATCCCTACAATGAGGGAGCTCTCTTCATCATACCTGTTTATCCAGGGGCAAGGGGGCTCTGGCCACCTCCCCTTTGGGTGACAGCAGCAGGGAGGGGAGAGAGCCATTGATGGGTGTGTGCGTGCTGCCCTGGGCCTGATCTCCAAGCCGAATTCTCCCAGGGCTCCCCACTCCAGGCCCTCCTGGCCGCCCCAGGCTGTTGGTCTGGCTCTCCCGTCTCTGGTACTCAATGGGTGACTGCAATGCTGGAGCAAAGAGAGGAACAGGAGGGTTATTGCAGAGACAGGTCTCTTCCCTAGGGCCTGTATCATTCTCCTACTTTGCCCTCCCTCCCTGTCAGCCAGTGTAAATTGCTTGGGGTTTTAGGGGATTCTATCAAATTTTGAGCTAGCAGTAGAAAAGGGGATGGGCCATGGTCAGAGGGTAGGCCATGGAGACTGGGCAGTGAGGGATTCAGGAGGTCAAGGGGCTGAGAGAACACATCAGGGAGAAAGGATGAAAGCTTCACCGTTGAGGAAGTCCCGTTGGCTTTCCAAGATCTGAGCCACATGCTTGATCCAGGCCTGACTGATAGCAGGGTCTGCAGCCTGCAGGACATAGCGCTGGATCCCACCCTCTGGCCCTCTGGAGGTCAGTGCAAAGCGGCAAGGGTCACCTTGGAGGCTCCCCTCCAGTCCCAGGCAGCTCACCTGAATTGGCAGATAGGAGACAGCCCCCAGATTCCTCAGGCCCTCTCTGGCTCCTCTGAGACATCCTCTCAGAGGCCTCATGCCTTCTCTGTCCAAGCCCTCTCTCATGACCCCCTTCCCACCTTAATGCTGCTCTTGTATACATATCCAGGCTGTGTTCCACCTCTCACTCCTCCTCCCAGGGCTTCACTGAAGATAACGATTTGCTCAAAGAGGAAGACGCGCCTCTCTCGACCTCGAGAAGACAGCAGCCCCCCAGCCTCAGGCTCGATGACCCAGAAAGTGTCCTGGCCCAAGAGCTTCCCCTGAGCAGTCAGTTTGCCCTGAAACGAAAGGGATAGTGGCCTTGGAAAAAGAACAAGAAAAAGGGCAATTCTCTGCTCCTCCCTTCCTCGCCTGACATGCCCAACCAACCAACCATGGGGTCAGCCCCAGGAGAAGACAACTCCCCATAAGGACTTCCAGAGCGCTAGCGCTGGGGCAGAAGAGCATCGGGCCTCCAGTTTCTTGCCCTATCTCCGTACCTCAAATCCCCGCAATCTCCCCAGCGTCATCATATCGTTGCAGCGCTTGGGCACAAAGCACATGACCTCCACAGCTTGCTGGGACACAGGTGAGGGAGGCACATTGTTGGGCGAAGAGAGTCATTATTGGGAAAGAGGCCTCCTCAGCCAGTTGCCTCTTCAGACGGTGTCTCAACCCCAAACAGCCTCCCCCTAAAAACCAGACAGCTGTAAACCACCCAAGGGGCTGGGGGAACCCATGATAGACTAGGAGGATAAGGAGCACATGGTGTGTCCTGGAAGATCTGGGGTCCTCACCTCCAGCTCCGCAGTATCCATCCCAGCTCTATTGTAATACTTGAGAAAATCCTAAGACAGAGAGAAGAAATGCTCAAGGAGGTCGTGAGGATACCCTTAGAAGCTTTCACATCCTCCCCTGAGGACACCAGTGAGGGCCCTCAGGAAGTCTGGGGGAGCCTTAAGAACCCTGGGGAGATGAATGATGAAACGGCTGTGCCAGCCAGCTGTGCCCCCAGGAAAAAGGGGGTCCTGACCTTGAGCAGCAGCTGGTATTTCATGATCCGCTGCACAGGTTTGATGAGGAGGTCGTTCAGCTGCAGGCGGTGCCCTAGCTGCTGCCGGAGCTCCTGGGGACAGGGACAGGGTGGTTATGCAGCCTGGAAAGTCCCAGTTCGTGTTCTCCTTCCCACCAAGACATCTCAGCCACTGACCTCAAAGTAGCTGTCCCCAAACTCTGACACCACATGCTCTGACTTGGGCTTATTCTGACAGTACACCACATACATATGCAGCCGGCGCTCCTAACAGGGGTAATGTTTAAGAGAGAGTAGGGTGGGCAAGGAGGGAGCACACATCTCCAGAGAATCCCAGCCCATTCCTAAGCCCCGCCCCCTGAAGCCTCACGTGTTTGATGAATAGCTGAGCCAGCCAATCAGGATCTTTCAAACACCGCTGTAGCTCTTGCAAGAAATAGCTGGAGTGGTTGGTAGAGAAGGGCAGGTCAAATACATTTCAGAACCCCCACCTCGCCCACTCCCCGCAATTTCGAGCTGTCTGCCCTGGTAGTGTGCCCTACAAAACTTCTCCAAACATTCCTTAAGTCGCAATGGGCTGATGTTGAGATACAGGGACAACCAGATGAGGGCCCCTCCCCAGCAACTAGCTGTCAGGGTTCCACCACTCACTCTCGGTGCCACTCATAGATTTGCTGGATGTTCCCAAACACAATCCTGTCACGGCCTCGAAGAGTTTCGGGGACCCCCTGAGCAGCCATGGTGGCCATGTAACCCTGTGGGGAAGTTGAGGTTGGGTCATAAGCATGTGGTGGCCCCCTCCCCACCTTAATGGTGCGCCTGTACACATATCCAGGGTGTGTTCCACCTCCCCCTCCCTGGTGGGAGCCGCCCTGCCCCCAGAGTAGGAAGGTCCAGGAGTGGGGAGACTTGAGAGGTGAGACAGAGGAGCACCTAGGCACCTTCTGAAAATAGCCCTGGGCAAATGGAAAGCCAGGCAAGAAGGGGCCGGGAAGGGGTAAAGGGAGCTACCTCCACAATCTGCCCCAAGTCATCCACGTACATTTTCTCTGTTTCTACCAGTTCACTCAGGACGTACCTAGGATGAAAGCAGGAGGAGGCCCCCACTTCAGCGTCGGAGCTCATCCTTAGTTCATCCCGTTCCTCCCTCCTCCCCTTCATCATCATAGCCAACCTTGGAGGAAATTCCATCTAAAATGTGAGGGACAGTCTTCCGGAAGTTGTGCAACTGCAGGGAAGGGCTATGGACACTTACATACTCCTTTCCAGAGCCTTCTTCTTCTGTTCCGCCTCACTCTCAGGGGCTTGGGACAAAGTCTCCTCTTCAGGTGGCTGGAAGGAAAGAACATCCTAGGGTGAGCAAATGAATGCCCCTTGAGTGAAAGGAGCCTCCCCAGAGCCTGTCCTCACACCTGTGTCTTATCTCCGGGGCCCTCCAACAATGTGGTCAGCAAGGTCAGTTCCGGCAGCTCCTCTCCTGTGGCTAGAGCTGGCTCCAACATCCAGTTCTGGGGGCCAGAAATCAAGTGTCAGAGGTCAGGGACGGTAGCTGGGTGGCCCCAACCTGCCCTCTCTGCCAGTGTCCTTCATAGATGTCCCACATGCTTTGGTGCCGTTCCCTGCTCACCTCATATGGTCCTGCCTGACGACTGTCTGCCTCAGTTTCCACACTGAGACAATGTTTGGAATGATCCAACCATCTCCTCAGGCCACTGACGGGCCCTGGGGGGCCTGGGGAACAGGGGCCAGAGCTGAGGCCAGAGCTGGGGCCAGAGGGGGCAGCCAGACCGGAGGCAGCAGAAGCCGATATACTCCCCTCACTGCCAGCAATGGAATAGGATTCTAATGGGAGGAAAAAGAGAGGAGGTGATAGACCTTGCCCCAGCTCCAGACTCAGGGTCCCCAGGGAACTCCCAGGGTCTTCTCTCCATGATGCTCAGCCTCTCTCTCCAAGGGCTCACTCTCTTGCCATCCTCATTTGAGTTGCCCCCAGGATAGAAAATTTCACCAGGGCACCCCTGGGAGAAAGCACAGTAAGGTAAACACCTGGCTCTCCAGGCCTGGAACCCCCAGTTACATGTGGAGGTTCCCCATATCCTGAGCATAGCATAGATATGGGGGTGGGGGCAGCCATCTGGGCAGACACTGGAAGCTGGGGGTGGCCATCTGCTCTCCTACAACCCTCCCCCTTTCAATGGGTACAGACCATTCTCTGGGAAGGGGGGAGGATGAGCTGGGTCCATCTGCCACTCCCAGTCCCCTCCTCCACCAATTGCAGTAATCACTATAAAAAGAAAAGACTTCTGCAGCCCACCTCCCCAACACATGCGTACACCCAATAGAGGAGGCCAGTGAGGAGGGTCCATCAGGGTTATCTATGGCCTGGGCTCAGGGACAGAAGAGCTGTGATTCCTTATAAAGCCCCTTGTAGAACCACCTCATTCTCATTCCTCCATTCCCCTGTCCCTCTTCAGAAGTAGATTCTTAGCAAAAGGTTTGAGGAAAGATAATCCGTTCTAGGCCTAACTGGATTGTGGATGGGTTTTTCTCAAACCCATTTGACTAAGGGAAAGAGATGAGTTCCCTGCCCCTTCCCCAATTTCCATAACTTGAACTAACAGAAATTTGGAGGCAGAAGGGACCTTAGGGATCACTTAAGAAATCACTTTGCTGGAAAACGCATACAGTCTCCAACCCTAAATCCCAAGGGCCAGGGCAAACAGATGCCCTGAACCCCCAGCCCGCCCCCCACTCAACACTGGGCCCTTTCGACCTGGCACTCACCACGTCCCCCCCGGGCGAAGCAGCAGCCGCATTTTGCCAGCACTTTTCGGATCACACGGGGACAGGCACAGCGACCCCCTTTGTGTCCCCCCCGCATGGCGCCCGGGCCCCCCCGCGTCCCCCACCCGGGCCGGCCATGCAGGGGGAATCACGGGGGGCGGGGCGGGGACGGCGCTGGGCGCACACCCCCCCTCCCTCCTACCCCGGTCCAGGCTGTGGGAGTGGGGGAGGGAGGGGACCGGGTGGAGGTGTCCAGGGGTAGGCGGAAGTCTAGTCTTGAGGCTGGCTGGGGGGCTCTAGAGAGAGGGAGGCGCAGGGCCCGGCCCCCGGGCTGGGCAGGGAGGGTTTCCGGAACCCTGTCGGTGCGGGGGCCCAGGGTCCAGATGTCCAGTGGAAGTGGGAGGGATGGTAGGGGAGGCTGGGCCGGGATGCGGCAGCGGCTCCAGCTGTCTCCGGCCTCTGGTTGGGGGTGGCTCTAGGCCTGGGCCTGGGAGGAGGCGAGAGCCGACCCCCGAGCCACTGGCGCTGTGCGGGTCCCAGTGCAGCGGCGAGCTGAATAACAGGCCTGGCCGCGGGGCCGCCACGGGGCGGGGCCTCTGCGGCCCAGCTCCGCCCTCTCCATCGCGTTCCCCCTCCTGCCTGCGCCGGGTTCCCGCCCCGATCGCCCCTCCCCCAGGCACCACCACGTTCCCACCCCACGTCCCCACCGCTATTTCCCCTCCCCAGCCTGGGCTCCCCCGGGGTCCCCCTCCCTCCCGCATCGCAGGCTCTTTGGAGCGCTGGGGTCGGGGTTCAGCCTGTCGGCAGGGTCTGCCCAGGTCTCCCCTTGGCCTCTGAGGTGAAGGAGCACTCGGTGGATGGGGCCTTAGCCTGTGCGAAGATGTTCTGGGTTTGGGGTTGTCCCCTGCCGCGTGGACAGAGGACCCCCGGTACGGGGTGCGTGTATGGGGAGTCTTTTGTGGGTGAACACAACCCAGATGCCGCCCTCTCTGAGAACCCTTCTTTCCTCCAGGCCCTGGGACTCCAGCTAAGACTAATCGCCAATTAAGGCGAAGTCCTGGAGCCCGGGCTGGCGAGGGGCCAGGGGTGGGGCGCGTGAACACTCTGCCTGCGGGGGCTCGGGACCGACTGGGATGGGGGACACACATTGGACTCGAGGGCGAGAAGAGTGGAGGTCTCTGCGATTAAATGGGTCTCATGCAAATTAGATGCGAACTTTATGCTAATAAAAGCAGAATATTTTTGAATTCGCCACTTGGCGCAGGATAGCAAATTGTCCCACCCCACCCCCAGCTTCTTACCGGGCTGCAGAGCCCAGGCGAGGACCTCATCTTCGCGATCCCTTCTGTGATCTCCCTCCATACGTTCAGACTCTGGCTCGGTATCCCCCGACCCTAGGGGGCTTCTCCTCGGGGGCTGCGGGGACAGAACCACTGTAAGGAACCCCCCCTCCTAGGCAGTCCTGACTTCCCTTTCCCCTTCTCCCACCTGTCAAAATCTACATTATTATAAAAGAGTCGCCCAGAACGGGGCTAAGGCCCTCGTAATGGAACTCCTGTATTCCTGCGACTGCCCCGCAGAACTCGTTTTCGGATAAATTGAGGTGTGGGTGCAGCCCTTCTGAAGGCCCCGAAAGACCCCCGACCCCACCGCGGGCCCCCATTCTTACCCCCTCCTGCCCGGGGAGGGCGCATGCGCGCAGCATGCTCCCCATGACCCCCAGTATCCGGTCAGTGCGGCCAGGGGCGGGGCGGTCCGGGGGCTTCATACTGAACCCCCACCCAGCTCCAAGTTTCAGGGTCGAGGGGGCACGGAAGCTGGGGGGCTTTGAGGCCTGCTCGCGTCCAGGGAGTTGCTGCTGTGGAATCCGCCCCCTGCCCGGCTCCGCCCCCACTCCCACCCCAGCCAAACTTCGCAAAGTGGGTAGGGTTGTTCTTTTCTCCACAACGATGGTTGAACAACAAAAAAACACCCTCAATACTAATTCCAACATCGAAGTGTGGCCCAGGGTTTCGCAGTATTACTACACAGCCCGCTGGTGCATCCCGTTCCCCAGGTCCTCAGGAGGCAAAGGGACTGGGAGGGCATGCAGGGATCTCCCTATCACCCCCTCTCCCCTTTCCAGCAGGTCCCGCTCCCCACCCCACCCCCACCCAGTCCCTGGAAAAGAACGGGTGTGGTATGAAGAGTTGCATATTTTACTTTATTTTTATTAAATTAAAAGCTACAGTCTGGCAGCGATTCCAGAACAGGGTAAGGAGGTTCCTCATGGGGTCAGAGAAGAGCGGAGAAAGACAGACTGACGGAGACTGGGACACAGGAAAGAAAGGACAAGGTTAAGGAAGAACTGTATCTGATGAACACACACAGCCGGCTCCATGGGGGGTGGTGGGGAGCTCACATCAGCCCAATTCCTCCTCTCCGGCACCCGAAGTTCAGCGGTGAAGCAGTATGTGGGGGCAGTTGGGAATCAAGAGACCTCTCTTCCCCACCCCAGGTCCTTTCTCGGCTTGGTCATGGAGCACAGCACATACCAGAAAAAGCCAAGGGCATTGGAGGGGCAGGGAAACCAGGAGTATATATACACCGGGAGCAGAGAACAGAGCCTTGGAGGTCGGCCTCTGCCAGAAGGGAGTGGCTCACACTGCATTGAAACACTTGGCCGGTGGGGGATGGGGGAAGGGATTGCCCCCTCCCTCTCAGAACGCCCTTCCCAGTCAGACAGGTCCCCTACAGGTGTGTTGTGGGGGGCAGGGGGCAGAGAGGAGAAAGAGGCTTCTGCTGGGTCCTAGTAGAGGTGGACAGCAGGGGCCTTGGCAAAGGCGATGTCCTTCAGTCATCTGTGATACCCTTGGCTCTCAGCTCCTCTTGCACCCGGGTCAGGTAGGTGGGGTCTGGGTACCCAAACCTGGGAGCAAAGAGAAATGAGGGTGAGGGTTGTTAGCTGTTGGAACTTGCTATTATCCCCTTACTCACCCTCATTCTAGGTGGCTCAGATACCTCCCCACCTCCCCTAAGGGAGGACACCTCCAAACCCAAGATAACTTAGCCCAATTCTGCTTATTTTTGTAGGCTAAGCTGGGCACACCAGGACCAGGTTGAATGTAGGAGAAACTGAGACGGCTGAACAGTTTGGAAGTGGTCCTCTCCAGTTAGGAGGCTCTCAGAGCAAGGGGTTGGTGGGTCCCTCAGTGGAAATGGAGGAAAGGGGAGGAGCCAAGGGAAAGGAAATGAAGAGGGGTCGCACAGCTGGGGTCCCCCTGTGCAGCTGGTCTTGTGGTGGATGTCATTCCAGGTGATGACATTCGGTCTCCCTGTGGTCATGGACGTGCCGATAGTGAAGGTGAGACGCTGGTCAAATGCCTTGCGGAACAGGGTCAGCACCTTGTTGCCCTCAGGGCAGTCCGGGAGGTAGGCCACCCGTGTGGTGCCAGGATACCGAACTCCTGGGTTTGGGTGTTCAGCCTGGGAGGAAGGTGAAGCAGAGTGGGCAGTGAGCAGCCAGGCATCCTAAGGCCCAGATGCCAGTGAAGCGTCATCCAGGCCAGTCTCTGTCTGAGCGCCCCCAGCTAATGCGGATAGGGCAGCAACAGGCTGACAGCTTTCCACAGAAGGAGAGATTATATGGCCTCGGCAGCAAGAGCCTGTTTCAGAACATAATCTTTACGTGTTAAGAGGTTTTTTCTGCTGTCTCAATCCCTCAAGTCTCCATTCAGCAACAAATGAATTCTCAGAAGTGATGGAAGGTAGTTGGTCCCTATACTCCAGACAACTCAGCAGAAATGTGAAGACAGAATAATCTGTCTTTCAGCCTTCCCTTAACCTGAAAATACTCCTAATGTTTCTGCCACTGTCTAACCTCTTCCATTTTCCATCAGTCTTCTCTGCAGCTTCTTCACCCCTCTGCAGCCAGAATTGCACATTACTCTTTGTCCAGCAGGAAGACACCTATAGGCCTTGACCACTCCCGTTTTTACAGAGTGATGCTCCTGGCTCTGTTGGGTTGGTCAGATCCCTTCCTATTGTGCCTCCCTGCCCCTAAGCCACCACCTCCACAGAATTTACCTCTGCAAAGATGGCAGCACAGTATTTGTCTTCATCAAGGAAATAATATGCAATTTCTTTCTCTCGTATCTGATTTTTTTTTTTTTTTTCCTAGCTCATATCTGATTTTCACGTGTGCCCTGGGATCACAGGGATGGAAAAGCTGGGCCTCACAGGGACCTCCTAGGTCTAGGGCACTGAGTAAGAGGGCATAGTGGAAGACAGCAAGACTGTCTCACATCTAACAAGCACACTCACCCTCACCCGGTTTTCCTAGGCAGAGCTTGGGGAGAGCCAAAGGGTAAGGGCGGGCCATGGTCTTCTTACCCCCTGGACACCGGGCGGGAAGACGTACTGGATGACAATGGTGCCATACTTCTCATAGCTGGGTAGTAGGAGGGTGGCGTCCTTAGAGACCAGCATCCGCCCATTCTGGGGCTGGTTGCCCACCAGCTGCCCATAGAAGCGGCCGCACATGGGGCAGGCCTTTTTCACCTGCAGAGCCCGGGTGATGCAGCCCTCGCAGAATGAATGCCGGCACTTCTCCAATGTCTTGGCATTCTGGATCTCCCCCAGACAGATGGGGCAGGTGCTCTCCTGCTCTTCTGCCTCCTCCCGAAGGCGAGGAGGAAGAGGCGGGGGCAGGGGGGGAGGAGGCGGGGGGAGCCCCCGAGCCCCTGGGGGCAGAAGTGGGGCTGCTCGGAGAGGGGGTGGGCCTGCGCGGTGCATCTCAGGGTGCTCCCCTCCACCCCCCAGAGCCAGGCAGCCCATCAGCTCCCCCTGCCTCTGAGCTTTCTTCAGCTCTTTCTCTGCCTCTTTTAGCAGCCCCTTAAGAGCCTTCCGGGCTAGGTAGAGCCCATTGGGAGGGGCCGGGGGAGGGCCCTGTGGGGAAAGCTGGAGAACATAGATGTCAGAAGTCTCGCCATCTATGAGGATGGACACACGATGCTCCTCCCGAAGCCGGGCCAGCCGGGCTGGGGTCTCTTTGCTCAGGAAGTCCCACACAGGCTTGGAGACAGTCACTTTGTTCTTGCAGGTGCCTCCACAGGCTGCCATTCTGGACAGGACGAACGACACTGCCCCCAGGGTGAAAGGGACTCAGGGTGGGGGGTCCCCATTTGACAAGTATCAGTGCCTCCTACTTCAGGTTCCTCCCAAACCCTCTATTACCTCTGTTTTCTCAAAGCCTAATCCCCAACCTTTCCCCCAAATTCATATTCTGTCTCCCCTTGTCTTCCAAACCCAGCGCCCACTGAAGAACAAAAAAGTTTCCAGAGCTGTATTATCATCTAAGCCAAGTATCAGTCTTGTTTCTCCTGTCATTTCTCCCAGATCATAGAAACAATTTGCCCCTCCCACCTCTGGGGGGAAAGTGGGCTTAAATAAAGGGGAGGGAGACTTTTTGCCCCTCCTTTTTGCTTACTTTGATCCTGAAGAGCTTAGAATTGGCATGCAGGCTCACTCTTTTTTCCCTGCTCCCTACTTGTAGGTCGTGTGAGCTGGTAGGGCGGAAAAAAAGGAAGGAAAGTGAGAAACCCCTTCTCCCAATTCCCATGGCCCCCAACGCAGCAGCCCATGGCACAGAGACAGAAACCTGGGTATAGGTTACTGAGAATGGTATTACTTGGAACATGGAATGAAGGAAACCAGCTTAAGGGTGAAAACTGAGGATCCCTTGTGGGGGAGATACCTGGGAAGCCCATGGAAGATGATGGCAGCAGAAATCCTTCTACTTCCACTCAGCTGACCAGGACTGGGAGTAGGGGAAGGGTAAAAAGTTATGATGGCAAATGTTACCATTTCCCTCAGCCAACCCAGAAATAAAAACTCCACTTCCATCTCCTCTCTTCTCTGCAGAATTCCATCATCAGCTTCTCCCCAAGTTGCTCAAGAAGGAACATACTAACCTTCCTCCTTTCTTCCCCAGCTCTGAGGCCCCCAAGAAAGCCTAGGGCACACATAAAAGATGTCAGGAAAGAAAACGCCCACACAGGTGGAGGTCTTCTTGCCACCTCCCTCAGATCACATGGACCGGAATGTTTCCTATGTTCTCCAACTCCTCGCCCTGCTCCACATTCCCAAATAATTCAGCCCCTATTGCCAGGGAGCCTTCCTTGAGAGCTAACTCAGTCCCTTCTGCTGAAGTCTGTTAAGGATGTGAACAAAGTGGCAGCAGCCCCTGCAATAACAAAGTTCTCATTGTCACCTTTTAAACCCAGCATAGGCAGGGCTGTCTGTCAGCTCCCAAGTCTGGCATTTAGGGAGGGGCGGGGCTCACACAAGGGCACAGCTGGAGGGGCCTGATGTTTCCCTGAGTCTGGTCGCATTGGGCTGCGAGGCTGTAACCACAACACTTCCAAATGCAGCTCAAACAGAAAGAAGGGCCATTAGTGTGACCTCCATTCAATGACTGATCCAAAAAGGAGCAGCTGTCCCTTCATGCCTCCATCATCGTCCCCCAAGGCCAGATGCACCTCGAGATTCATAAAGTGAAAATGGAACCCTAGAGTCTCAGCCCATACAGTGTATCTGCGATGCAACACCCCTCTCCCCATCACAGGGGACCCGGGACCTAGGTGTCCTAGCTCCAAGTCCTGCTGGCACAGAAAAGGGAGGCGGGGCCACAGTTTAGGGTGGGTCTGTGATTCCTCTGTGGCAACCCAGGCCGGACAAGGGACAGTCTCTCCCTCCAGACAGAGGCCAGAGGGAGGGACAGCCCCGAAGGGCAAGGGTCCCTGGGGGCATCCACTGAGGCAGCTCCCGCCCTCCCCCCACGGCCTCCTACAAGACCCGACCCGGAACCAACTCCCCACATCCCTCACTCGCCAAAGCCCCCGGATCCCCATTGCCGGGCGGGGGTGCATGTCGGCCCGATCGCAGCCCTCAGAACCCCCGAATGGAGGCCAAGGCTGGAGGGTGCTAGAAAGATGATCGGCCGGGCACGGAGCGGGGAACCCGGAGCAGCGCGCGGGGAGGGGAGGTGGAGGAGGGGGCGCCGGGGGAGCGAGGGGCGTGTGAGGGGT
>NW_012120376.1:6035481-6041828 GCF_000951035.1 Colobus angolensis palliatus
GTGTGGGGGGCGCCGGGCTCACCTACCTCTCGTCAGCGCCGCCATTGCCGGTCACATGACTGAGGCTGTTGCTGGGATGACGGTCCGGGCCTTAGCAACAAGGAGGGGGGAGACCCCGAAAGGTTGGGGGTTGCAGGGGGTGCAGGCTGAGGGAAAGGGAAGGAGGGAGGACAGCACCCTCTTTCCCCTCACAGGTGATAATCACCGTTCCTTTGATCCCCTTCTATCCGCAAGCCCCTGCCCTTCCTCCCCAAAACAAAAATGGAGGCGCTGTTCCAGTCTTTGGAGGGAGGGGGTGGCGTCATGGAACTGAGGGTAGGAGGTTAAATCCCTGGAGACGCCACCCTTCTCGCTCCCCGCTCCCGGCGGAGCACTCTCCCTTTTCTTTCCCAGCCAGCTGGGAAAGGTGGTGGTGGATGGGTGGGTGAAGTGTTGGTGGGTATATGGGGATTCGGGGGGAAGGGCGGCAATTTTTTGAATCCTTATGGTAGAAGGGCCTTTGAGGAACAATGTGGGATGGGAAGAGTCATAGTAAAAAAAAAAGCATTGGTTTTAAAAAATAAACAAATCCGGGTACTAAACTATTTCAATCCCCTCCCTCATCTGCCTCTTTCTAGATTGTTACCTCCTGTGACCCCCACAACCTGCTCTCAGTTGGTCATTGGTAAGTGCCTCTGATTTTTCTCTTTCCACAGGGATATGGAGGCTGGCGCAGAATGGGAAGCGAATACATTTTTTAAAAAGTGGCTTGAGGTGGTGGTACTGTCAAGTGTGTATGGTTCCAATAGAGTTAAAAACTCTCAAAGACAGAAGAAAAAAAAAAAAAAAAAAAAGCTTTGCTCTGCTTCCCACATCAAGCAGTCTCTGCCCAATTCAACTCACTTCCCTGGGGCCACATCAAGCCAGGTTTTTCCACCAGCCAAAAGACTTCCTCAGCCAAGACAGGAATCTCCCAAACTGGCAACAACCTCTATTCATCCACCCCCTTTTTCACTCCCCCTCTAGACTGGAGGGCTGGTCACTTTCTTCACTTTCCCAGGACTCTGCTGTACTCTTCCTTCCCTCCAGGAAGAAAACAGCTTTCCCAGGAAGCCTGGGGGAATACTGGATTCCGTTTCTTTTAGCTGGTGGGCTGAGAGGCCTACTCACCTTTACAAAGACGGAGTGTTAGCAAGCCCAGAACTCAGGAAAGAGGAAGGGTCCCATCACCCTACCCTTCCCTGGCCCTCACTACCGCTGACCTCCCACGAAGTTGAAGACTAAGTTTTCCATTCCCGTGCACACCCTTCACAGCTTTTTAAAAAAAGTTCCCAGCCATCTGTCTAGAAACCCACATCCTTAGTTAGGGGCCCAACACCTTGAACACAAGAATTCTTCAGCTGGTCTCTGCACCCTTAAGCACAGAGAAGTGAAATTAAAAAAAAAAAAAAAAAAGAAAAGACATTTCTGTACAGGAATTTGGATTGAATAATTTATTCCCTGTATTATGATAGTAATGGGAGCAAATACACAATTTTTTATTAATAAAACAAAAAAAGATGAAAAACAGAAGCAACAAATGAAGACATCCATACTGCCCATAATACATCAGCCATGCAATCAGAAAACCCATTTCTAAAGAACAACGGTTGCTGGTGTCAGAGTTTTATTGCATTCATCGGGGGAAAAGGAGATGGTTGGAATGAAAAAGATCCATCAGTCTTCTGACAGGAAGATGTTATAAGGGAGCTCCAACCCCTAATGGGTACTCCTTTTGTTACCACCTTTGGAGCAGAAGATGAAGGGGAGAGAGAGCTTCTCCCTATGGCCTCATGGCTTCTTGTGAGACAGATCAGTCCAGCCAGATACAGAGCAAAGCAGCTTTGCATCACCACAGGCCAGCTGCTGGTGCCCACCTTTATGTTTAAAAAAAAAAAAAGTGGAAGCCTCAAGAGGTATGGAGGATACCAAGAAGAATGGGTGCCTTGGCCCCAGAGGCATTGTAGGGAGGGGAAGACAATATATCTCATCAGGGTTCTCAACATTATGAGAATATCACACATCAACTCAACTATCTTTGGAGGGGCTGAGTGATTGAGTTACGGCTCTGACTCCTCTCTGGGGGTGGAGAGTGAAGATGACAAAGAAGGCCATCTGTCCCCTAGGAGACACAGTTGCAGTATAAGACAGGACAGAAGAGAACAGAAAAACAAATCCAACCAGAAAAAGGGGTGGGAGAAGGAAGTGTGCTAGGCACACACATCCAGGGAGTAGGGGAAGTTCCCACACTTGAGGCCTCCATCCTCTTGAAATGACCAGAATTGATCCAAGTAGAGATATTTCTTTCTTCTGGAAATAAACCTTGGGGATGGCTAGGCAGGATGAAAGGAAATTTAACATGGAGAATGAATCTTACACCCTGGCCCATCATCCCAGCCTCCAAAACTGGCCACACACCCACTGAAGGGTTCCGGTCCCAGGAGAGGTGTGAGGTTCTGGGGAAGAGCAGCAATAGCCAAACACCTTCCCCCAGGCTTGAATGATTTTGGCCATCTCTGGGCTCCTGTGCCCAGATGTAGAGATGAGTGGAGATGGAATTGAGGTGAGGGAAGAGATTACTCAATCTTTGACAGAGACCCAATCCAATTCTCTGCATAATCATAAGAGTTCTCTTAGGTCCCACCTCTGGGAGGTGCCAGGCTGCTGACCCACTCTTTACCCCACCTGGGTAGGACTGGCCATCTTCCATCGTGTGTGTGCATGCCTGCACCCACATCTGTAGTATCCTGACTGTCATCCATCCTAGGGCCCACCAGGAGGGAAGCATGCCATAGTGAGTTCTATAAAGTTATCAGCAAAATTCAGACACTTTTAGTTCATCCCACACAGCAACGTGCATCCAGGGTAGTTGCTTGAGCCAGGTCCATCTGTCCAGTCAGGTCCTGAAGATGACAAACAACCCCCTTCCCCTAGCTCCTATATCATAGAAACAACAGGAGATATTACAAAGATCAAGGCACTTGGGAGAGAGTCAACAATAACATTCTAATACTACAAGCAGACTTCTTATGGGGAGGGAGAGAGAAGAAAAATGGGCAAAGGGGAAAAAGAACAATGTATTTCTGAGGGTCAGAAAGAGCCTACTCAACAGGATGGAGTTATCTGGATGGAAGGAGCCTGCAGCCTGAATTTAGCAAAGGAAGAAGAGAAGTGGTGGCTAGAATATCCACAATTCCCCCAAGCGTCTCAGAACCCCACCACCTTGAACATCACAGAGAATCAGGCAGTCTCTTAGGCAAAGATGTTGGTAATAAAATCCAGGAATCGCTTAGCATACTGCTCCGGATGGACAGTAGAGATCTCTGCCCCAGCCTGTGAGAGGAGATATGGAACAATGTGTCAGGCCACCCTAGCACCTGTCCCCATCACCCCCACCCAATCTACCCCAGACAACTTCCATTCTTTTGCCACCCCATTGCTCTGGCACAAGAGGCTCTCTCTTCCCAAAGAACAGTCAAGACAGGAAAGGAAAGGCTTTTGGGAGCTCTCACCCCATGCTTGACAGTTTTGGCTGCATGAGCTGCTTTCTTCTTGGCATCATACTGTGTAAGGATATCAATGAGGCCCATGAAATAGACCTCCTTCTGGGGGGCTCCTGGGAGAGAGACCAACAATTCAGAGCCGGTTTAGTTCCAATTCCCTTTCTCCAGGAACCAGTCAGTTTTGTTCTGAAAAGCTCATCAGGCTCTCCCCCACCACTCTGGTCTCTGTCCTTCAGGAACAATCCCCTCTCCACCCTTAAATTGTCCCGGTTCTCTCACCTTCAGCACTCCGGATGGCGTAGACATCAATGAAGGACTCAAACTCTCCTGGGCCCAGGGGCCGATGGGAATGGATGTAGCCTCCAATACCCTCTGGGGAGGTGCCATAAGAGCCCACCAGAGCAGGAGGTCCAGTCAGGCTGCAGTCCCCATCCACCTCTGACTCATCCTCCCGCACCGGCCCTTCCTCCTCTGGTTCAGAGCCCCGAATGATGTCGTGGATGCCCAGCAGGAGGCTGTAGTCCATGATCTTCAGCTGCACTAGAAACTGAGACCCACTGACAAATCAGACACCTCTCTCTCACTCTTCACTGCTAGGTATCACCCCTGTACCTGTACCTTTGAATTTCTGGGGCCTTCCTGGGGAAAGGAAGTGTAAAAATTAAGGTTGCAGGGCATACCACTGCCCTTTAGTGCCTACATGTCCTGGTATCTAAGATCATCCTTTTAGCTTATTCCAGCCACCCCTTCCATGGGTCAACTCCAGGGGTTTTTCATGTCTCCTACTAAACCCCCATACATACAGAGGACCTGAAGAATAAAGGGAAGGGGTGGAGCTCCCTCACACTGTGAATGAAAGGGACAACTACCCTCTAGGGAGCAAAAAAAGGAAAAGCCATTTCCCAGAGCCCCCAGTCATCACCTCCACATCTCTCTTTAGCTTCTCCAGAAATATTTTCTTCTCTTCTTCACCAATATATACTTTCTGGTTCTTGTTGAGAAAGTCCATATCCTTAAGGGTGGGCAATTCTTTAACCTAAGAATAGGTAAAGGGACATCTTGGGAGCATATCCCTTTCCCAAGGTCTCAAAATCCCACCTTCTGTCTAGGGCTCTATGCTAGCTCAGTTAGATCTCATCTAACTCCACACTGTGATGCTTCCCTGGTTTGTTCTCACCTCCAGTGACTTCCACAGACTCAGTCACTACAGCTGTATCCCAAATCACATCCCACTACTCTCTGCTTATGGTTTTCAGTCAAGACCCTCCAGGCTGACTTTTTTTTTTTTTTTTTGAGATAGGATCTCGATCACCCTGTTGCCCAGGCTGGAATGATAGTGGTGCGATCTCAGCTCACTGTAGCCTCAACCTCCTGGACTCAAGTGATTCTCCCACCTCAGCCTCCCGAGTAGCTGGGACTACAGGCACATGCCACCACGCCCAGCTAATTTTTTTGTTTTTTGTAGAGATTACGTTGCCCAGGCTGGTCTGGAACTCCTGGGCTCAAGCAGTCCTCCTGCCTTGGCCTTCTATTCTAAAGTGCTGGGATTACATGCATGAGCCACCTGCCCAGCCTGTGTCTTCTTAAGCAAAATAGCTGCTTGAATAAAATAACCCAGAATGGCAAGTGGAAGTTAAACATTTTGCTCTTTAAGTCTGGCATCCTCACCTATCCCCAAGCCTTCCATATGGAATAATCCATGCCAGTGTTAAAGCAGCTGCTCCCACTGCCCCTTCCAAACAATCCCTGGATCAACAGAAGTTTACCCCCCCTCTTCTTTTAAGTGGTTTAAGATAATAAATAGCTAGTAATCCCTATTCCTATATAAAGTGGCCTCTCCATCCTAAGAAGTTCCCCTCATCTGCCCTCCCTCATCCCTCATCCCTCACCCTAGCACAAAAAATTACTATCACCTTTTCCTTATCGCTGGCTTCCCGGGACACTAGGGAACCCTGCAGAGAGACCCAAAGACCAAGTCAGTAGAAGCGGCTAAAAGAACAGTCAGAACCCAGCCCTTAAGATGAGTACTCAAACCCAGCCTTCTTTCCCTTAAAAGGAATCATCCAAAGACCTCTCAGGGTCTTCCCCATTCTCAGGCTATCAGGAGCCTCCCTCTAAGTCCGAGATATCCTCTTCTTACCTTTAGGTCATACTTCCTGTGCACAGGAAGACGGTGGCTAAACATATTGCGCATCACAAGCATGTAGCTGTCTTCATTGTCCACACTGACTCGGTACATCCCCAGGAACTGGGGCAGAAGCGTGTTGCCATGGCACTTCACAATGTACTATAGTGAAAGTGGGGGAAGGAATGGGGAGAGACTGAGTAGTAGATACACAAACAGCCCAGGGAAATTCAAACACTGCCATTCCAGGGTGGAGCAGAAGACTTCAAGTAGAGAGGTTACAAAGTCAAAAGTGGTAGAAGCTTCCCCAAAATGCTCCAGGTTATCCATGCCATTTCTGAATCCGCCTTTCCTCTGATTCTTTCCATTTTACCTCTCTTAATTTTAAAGTGTTATCTCTCGATTCACCTTTATCATTCTTTGAGATGAGGGAGGTTAAGTGTTGTTATTCTTATTTTAGACCCTCTCTATATGCAAGTGGCACAGAACCAGGATTAAAACTTACATCTTATCAATTAAATCATTTTATCTAGAGCAGTGTTTCTTCATAGGCTAGATTCCCATAGTTTAAAATGTCTGTATCGGGTTGGGCTGTACTGTGTCATTCTGTCACTGTAATATAAACACAGATTTTTACACCTAAAAAAAAAAAAAAAAAAAAGTCTGTGTGATGGCCTACAATTTGGATTTTTTTTTTTTTT
>NW_012120376.1:6045870-6049614 GCF_000951035.1 Colobus angolensis palliatus
GGCTCACCGCAACCTCCATCCCCCGGGTTCAAGCAATTCTCCTGCCTCAGCCTCCCAAGTAGCTGGGACCACAGGCATGTGCCACCATGCCTGGCTAATTTTTTGTATTTTTAGTAGAGACAGGGTTTTGCCATGTTGGCCAGTCTGGTCTCGAACTCCTGACCTCAAGTGATCCACCTGCCTTGGCCTACCAAAGTGCTAGGATTACAGGCATGAGCCACCACGTCTGGCCCTTGCGAGATTCCTATAAAAAATATATTATTTCCATTTTATAGAAGGGAAGACTGTCTTAGAGTGACTCAGTGATCCGCCTAAGTAACATGGTTGGTAAGTGGTATAGTAGAACCAGGATCTACTACCCATCCAAACAGCAGCCATTTCCCAAATCTCAAGCAAGTCAGAGGCATTCCAAAGTCAGCAACAGACACCACTGTTTTGAATGGCATCTTCTTTTACTAGGAGGGCTTAGAGAACTCAAGTTTTTCTTTCAAGGAGTCCCTGTCAGAAGCTAATGGTTCTCATGGCATCTCCAAAGTCACAAGCAGAAAAAGTGAGAAAGAGCAGGTAATGGTATCTGCACATATTTACTCTATGGAATTGCCAGGCTAGAGAGCAGATAACACTGATTCATATAAGGATATAGGGAACACCAGAAATTATTCTCATGGTTTCCTTGCACAAAACTAATTTCTGCATTTGGGAAGGATGTTAAATTTTCAGCTCACTGAAACTTTTAAAATTACTTATTACTCCGTTCTGAGAAGGTTGACATGAGAATGGCAAGGATCATCACTTACCTGTGGAAAAGGTGATTGTTGACCTTGATCTTGGAGCTGGCCTTAAAGTCATCTGGCAGTAGCATCACCGGGAGAGGCACCTGGCTGAGCTCATTGATCTGATAAGCCAAAGCACGAATAGCGAAGACATAGGGAAGGGTGTAGAGAGCTACCCATACACTGTGTCTGGGCAGCAGTCACGCAAGGGCCACTCAAACCTCATTCCTTTAAAAACACTGGCTATGCATATGCTTGACAGAAGTGAGAGAATGTGTCTAACCCTTCTGCTGCCCAAGAAGGACTACAGTAAGCAACTCTCACACACAGCCCCCAACACGCCCACCCTGTGGAACTTCATGCTCACAACAGTCATTTTATATTAGGCTAACCCTGTAAGGAACTCAGGACTATTTTTAAAGCTGTGAGAAATTCTAGAAAAAAAAAAACTCTGCAAACTCAAGGCAGCTACATGTTCCATTAGAAAAAGAAAAAAAGGCATTTTTAATATGCACAAGGGCGTTAATGGGATTCTGTGGGGCCAACCGCAGCAAAAAGGATAAATGTCCAGATCCTGCAAAAGGCATCTCTTTGCAAACAGGACCAGTCTTCGTAGACCACTCTGACCCAGTTGTTTGCAGTAGGCCCCCACCTGTCTAGGTGTAAGGTAAAGGAAGAACAGCTGATTTCAGAGCGAATGCAGGCAATCAGAGGCTATGAACTCATTAAGGCATCTGTTCCCTAAAGCCAAACTAACCCATAGCCCAAAGGACACAAGCATCACATGCTCTCCTCGGCCCCCAGGATCTGCAGTCTGCTAATCCAGGGTAGAAAGGGAGCTCTGGTACTTAGAACTCCTGAGCTGTGCTTTCTCTTTAGTGTTGCCACAGTACCTTTCACTTGCCTTTTTTACTGCATGACTCCAATCACTAGTTTATGTAAGTTCACCCATCCAGATTGCAAGCTCTTCAAGAGCAAGCGCTCATTTTAGTCGTCTGCATCTCTCAGGTGTCTAACTAGCACAATGTCTGGCACACAGTGATCCTGACATGTCTATTAACTGAATAAATGAATGCCTTACCTATCCTTACTAGATCATTCCACAGAGGCTATGAACTGCAGTCTAACCTAAATCACACACACTGCAGTGCAACCAACTCCGCCTGTTCTCAGTAGAAAAGGAGGACAGAACACATTCCTCCAGACAAAAAAAAAAAAAAAAAAGCCACTTGAGATTCTGAGCCTAAAATTCAGCTACAGCTCCTCCTGCCCCCTCCTCTCCACCTGCTAGGCAAGCTGAATCATCACTAAGACATATGTTCAAGGAATTTCTCCATTCCAAACACTTGAAGTAGATGTGTGTTGGCTGAGGGTGGGGTGCTGGGGCTAGAGTATATATACACCTAGGGAAGCTGAGGTAGGTCTTACATGTAACTCCCCCAATCCTTAACAAGGGAAAACCCTCCCTGTTAAGCATCCCACAGGGAATAGATGAATCACCTGGAAGGTACATATGAGAGGCAGTCCTACCTCCATCAGCCTTCCCCATACCAAGTGCCTTCCACTGAATACTCACTAAGAGCTTACCACCCGGAGGGCCACAAATCCAAAAGGGATCCGACTGGCCACAAGCAACATTCTTAATTTGTGGTTAAGAAAATCTTTACCACAAATTAAAAATGTGACAGAACGGATATTCTTCCTCACAACTTCCATCTCCACAGCCTAGCCAAGACCATAATCATTCAAGAACGTTGATTTCGAAAATATTCCGTGTCACATTCGAGATCACTGCATTTCTCCCACTCCAGACCCGATCGATGGAAGATGGGTAATGGCTGTGCTTCTTTCAGCTGAGGTATCCTCAGGAAAGGGGATGGAGGTCTCCTTGGCCTCCTCCTAACTCCCAGAGCAGTTTCCTGCTTCAAAAGTTCACCACCATAGTGACCCCAGGAACAGAGCTCCTCAGCCTTCTCTTTGGTCAACAATCGCCACCACCTACACCAAACACGATCGCTCCAGCCAGCGATAAGGATGCAGTTAAGACCAAAGATATATATACATAAGTCCTAAGAGAGTGCAACTTCTAGCTCAGGGTGGGGTAGCTTCTCTGAAATGCTGTACCTCTAGAAGGGAAAGGAAGGGACAAGCAGGATTAGAAAGTCCAGGAAACCTGGAGCTTCACCGAGACAAAGCCAAGATTCAAAAGCCAAGGACCGGGGCTGGGAAGCAAGGTGGAAAGCAAAGTCAAAGAACTTCATCCATCTACTCCCCTCGGCCTCCGCTCCACCTACACTCTCACCAACAGCCACCGGAGAAAAAGCCACTCCCCCTAATGTCCTCCCCGCTTGCGCCTGGTCCTGGTCAGTCCCCGTACCCTGGGGCTGAAGCTAGACATGGCAGGAAGGAGTCAAAGTACAGGGAGCTGGATTTCACGGGGGGAAGGTGGAACTAGAGTGGAGCAGTAAAGGACTGATGGGGAGAAGAAAGCCCACAGTCAGAAAACCTGCTGGGGGAACACCTGGGGGTGGGTGGGCAGGGACCAAGACAGCCCGGGGGAGGGGAGTGGCACTGCGTGGGGCTCCGGAGGCTGGAGCCTGGAACAGGCACGCCTCGGAGCCGAGGGGTTTGGACGGGACTGCGGGGGTCTAGGGCTGGTTCTCACCGAGTGGGCTACGCCCCACAGGAACACACCCATCAGGGGGTCGGCCGCCCGGAACACCTTCACCTTCTGCTGCACGAAATGCTTCTTCTTGGTTTTGGAGGCAAAGCCGAAACCTGGGCCGGGGCCTGCTGTCGCCGCCGGCACCGTGGCTGGTGGGACCGACGAGGACGCCATAGTCTCCCGCGCAACCGACCAAGTGGAAGCCGGAGCCGGCAGCGATCCAGGAGCCCGACCCCGGAAGCGGCGCTCACCTGCGCCGCTGTCACGTGACCGGAGGCCGGACAACGGACGCGCGAACAGGGAGGG
>NW_012120376.1:6049779-6066706 GCF_000951035.1 Colobus angolensis palliatus
CGCCTGCCTCCCCCAATGTCCGCGCAGTGTGTGGGCTCACCTGGCGCGCGGGATCCCTGTAAGCTGACGACGGAAGCGGCCCGCGAGGCCCCTCGACCTGTCAAGTAGGAGACCGTGGTGCGGCCTGGGTTGGCCTGATTGACTCCCAAGGTCTAGGGCTTCTTTGCTGCAAAGTGGCCGCCTTCTGGCTTTGCCCAGTTTCTAATGAGTAACCTCGGACCTGAGGCTAATGCGGAAGCATTCTTACCGAATGGGGGTTGGGAAGGGGAGGGTTTTGGAAACCCAAAATTCTTACCAGTGGGCTCAGGCGTCTTGAAATTCATTCATTCGTTTAACAAGTATTTATTGAGCACTTACTTGTACTAGGTCCTGGTCTAGGGGCTGGTTTTCCTTTTATTAAAGCAGAGGATAGGACAGTGACTGCTCTGAAGTAGCTGGAAGTCTAATGGCACTGGTTGGCCAGTGGAGATCAAGTTTGCGGTATGCGAGGTATGAGCTATCCTAGAGCTGTGTATGAAGCAAAGCCAGTGATACAAAGAAAGGAGGTGTAGCTGGTCAGGGAAGGCTTCAAAGAGGATAGAGACTTTACTGAGTTTGGAAGGGTGGGTGGAGTTCAGGAATAGAGGTTAAAAGGTTTTCTAGACAGAGAGAACAGCATACAAAGACATGGAGAGAAGAATGAGGCCACGTGCGGTGGCTCATGCCTGTAATCCCAACACTTTGGGAGGCCAAGGCGGGAGGATCACCTGAGGTCAGGAGTTCAAGAACAGCTTGGCCAACATGGTGAAACGCTGTCTCTACAAAAATACAAAAATTAGCCGGGCATGGTGGCAGATGCCTGTAGTCCCAGCTACTTGGGAGGCTGAGGCGGGAGAATCGCTTGAACCCAGGAGGCAGAGGTTGCAGTGAGCCGAGATCATGCCATTGCACTCCAGCCTGGGCAACAGAGCAAGACTCTGTCTCAAAAAAAAAAAAAAAAAAAAAAAGCCCGATGCGGTAGCTCACACCTGTAATCCCAGCATTTTGGGAGGGCGAGGTGGGCGAATCACCTGAGGTCAGGAGTTGTGGGCGAAGGATTACCCAGGTGCCGAGGCAAGAGACTGAAGGCACAAACTGTTGCAGTATACTAAAATAGAATAAAGAATAGTTATAATACAAATTAGATATAGAGATGATTATAGACAATTATCAATCATTAGTATAAACATTATTAATCATTAGCTTTTAATATTACTCTTTGTTGCATTACTAATATAACCTAGGAATAACCAGCAGGTATAGGGTCAGGTGCTGAAGGGATATTGTGAGAAGTGACCTAGAAGGTAAGAGGAGCCCTCTGTCCTGCCCGCATAAGGGCCGCTTAAGGGCTTCTTGGTCAAGCAGTAACACCAGTGCCTGAGAAGGCACCCGTTAGTGGACCGTGAAAGGGAGTCTCCCTTTCTTTGGAGGAGTAAGGGAACACTCTGCTCCACCAGCTTCTTGTGGGAGGCTGGATATTATCCAGGCCTGCCTGCAGTCATCCAGAGGCCTAAACCCCTCCCTGTGGTGCTGTGCTTCAGTGGTCAGGCACCTTGTCCACTTTCATGTTCCTCCCGTACTCCTGGTTCCTCTTTGAAGTTCTTAGTAGATAGCAGTAGAACAAATAGTGAAATCTTAAAGTCTTTGATCTTTCTTGTAAGTGCATAGAAGAAAATGCTGACGTATGCTGCCTTCCCTCTCTGCTTTGGCTACCTAAAAGGGAAGGGCCCCCTGTCCCATGATCACGTGATTTATTTGACCTTATCAATCACTTGGACAACTCACCCTTCTTACCCTGCCCCTTGTCTTGTATTCAATAAATATCAGCATGCCCAGCCATTCGGGGCCACTACCCATCTCCACATCTTGGTGGTGGTGGTAGTGGTCCCCCAGGCCCAGCTGTTTTCTCTTTATCTCTTTGTCTTGTGTCTTTATTTCTTACAATCTCTTGTCTCCGCACACGGGGAGAACACCCACTATGCCTCGTAGGGCTGGACCCTACAAGGAGTTCGAGACCAGCCTGATCAACATGGTGAAACCCCATCTCTACTAAAAATACAAAATTTAGCCAGGCGTGGTGGCACACACATGTAATCCCAGCTACTCAGGAGGCTGAGGCAGGAGAATCGCTTGAACCCGGGGGCGGGGGGCGGGGGCGGAGGTTGCAGTGAGCTGAGATCCTGCCACTGCACTCCAGCCTGGGCGACAGAGCAAGAATCTGTCTCCCAAAAAAAAAAAAAAGGACCACTCAGGTATGTTCCTGGAGGATGACTTGAGTATTGCAAAAGTTCAGGAACAGATAACGAACCAAAGCAGTGGCTGCTGTGTTTGAAAGAAGGGGATGGCATCTAAAGATGCAGTTTGATGTCAACTTGGAAAATTCATTTGAATATGGGGGTTGAAGGAAAAGAGAGGCATTGAGAGTGAGTCTAAGGCTTCTGGCTAATGATGATGATGACATCAAAGAGATGATGGTGACGTGAAAAGGAGCAGATTCAGAGGAAGGTGAGTTCGGTCTGGAATATGTTTGAGGTATCTTAGGTCAGTTGGACACATGCTCCCGCAGCTGAGCAGAATGGTCTGGACTGGGGATACAGATTTAAGAATTGTTGTGGAATATGCAGGCATGGATGACATGTCTTAGAAAGAGCAAGGAAGGAACCAAGGGCTGAGCCCTGGGATAGAGCAGCATTTAAGAGACTTGGGGAGGAAGACTCGGAAGGGTGGCCAGGGAAGTACAGGGAGCCAAGAGAGCAGGGTCACAGAAGCCAAGGGGAGATGAGTTTTAAGAAGGAAGGATTGAAGAAGTGTCATATGTCACAGAGAGGTGAAGCAAAACAAGGACTGTTGTCCAAGAGAAATGTCCACTGTATTTGGTAACTAATGCCATTTGGAAAAGCGTTTTGAGCAGAACAAGCAGCAGATCAAGGTGGGCTAAGGAATGAATGGGGGGGTGAGGAAGTGGGGATGTGAAGCTTGGGATGGTTTCCGGATATTTGGCTTTAAGAAAACAAGTAAGATAGAGAAACACATAGTAAAGGGAGGGACTCTTATGGGAGGGACCTTACAAGGAGATGAGATCACTGAGACAGGCATTAATAAAGAAGATGCACCAAGGCGGGCGGGTCACTTGAGGCCAGGAATTTGAGACCAGCCTGGCCAACATGGTGAAAACCCATCTCTATTAAAAATGCAAAAATTAGCTGGGCATGGTGGTGTACACCTGTAGTCCCCCATACTTGGGAGGCTGAGGCAGAAGAACCGCTTGAACCTGAGAGGCAGAGGTTGCAGTGAGCCGAGATCGCGCCACTGCACTCCAGCCTGGGCAACAGAGCAAGACTCTTACCAAAAAAAAGCTGCAAACTCCTCAAGTCTCCATCAATTTATCAGTTTTAGATATTTTATATATTTATATATTGAGATTCTATATCAGTATCTCAAGAATGAAGTATCTGGAAGGGATTCACTTTAGCCTAAAGAAAGGAGATTTATCACTTGTCAGAAGGGAGAAATAAAGGATATGTGCAGACACAGATAGGTAATTGTGTAGGTGCATGTGGGCAGGGGGGAAGATAAAGAATTTCAGGCTCAAGTGCCTTAGATGACAAAGTTGCTGCCTGAGAAAGGAGGGTGGAAAGGGTGTAGACGCTTGCTCTGGGAGATAGGAGAGGAAAGTGAGCAGCACCGAATGTCCTGGTAGGTTTGTAGACTCTTCAGTTTTATTTACCCCAGTTTTTTTGGGTGTGCAGTTTTCTCCATCTGAGAAGCTTTGAGGTATGAGCAGAGAAAAGAGGTGGAGCATGCTTTAAAATGGGGGTTGGAAGGGTGATTGTAGTGGATGATCTTGGGAAGGAGTATTGATTTGCTGGCTATGGAGAGATGATGACACACTAGAGTGGGAAGGAATTGATGCCAGGACTGAGGCTGCTCTGGGTAAAAAATGAAAGAACAAGATATTGCTTTTGGTAAAAACTACAAACAGTGTAGATATCCACCAGTGGTAGACTGGTTGAATGAACTGTAGGATAAATGTGAAAAATTATATTTTAATGAGGTCAATTTATATATATTGACATAAAAAGATCTCCTGGATATATTGTCAAGTGGGAAAAAACCCAGCCTAAGTCTATAGAAAAACATCTGGAAGGATATATTCTATCAAGTTCCATTACATCCAAGGAAGGGAGTGAGATTGGGAAGGGATAAAGAATATTTACAACAATGTAGAGTCATCAATGAATTTATTTTATTTTAAAGATATCTATGTACACCAAGGAAATACACACAGGGGGTTGTGCAGTTTGGTTTGTCTTCCACGCTGGCATGCAAAATTTTGGCAGATGTGAGTGGGCAGGCCAGGCGCCCCTTGCAGTGACCCTGGCTCTGAAAGGGATGCGGCGAAGGTAGGGAGCAGGAGGAGGAGGAGGATGTAGTGTGAAGCTTCTGGTGAAGGGTTTGCGTGTGTGTTGTTTCTTTTTTATGTAAGTGAATTATATTTCCCTTACATCTTGCTAAAGAGAAGGCTGCTCCCTCTGTGTCATCTCTCTCCTCATCTGCGCTACACCCTCACATTTTCTTATGTGTTTTTAAAAGAACCATGTGGTAGCAACATTACATAAAACCCCCTGGATTCTTAAGTGCCCTGCTGGCAGCAAATGTTAGCCTAAGTCCACAGGCCCACAGGAACCTTCCTTCTACCCTAGTGGGTCTGGAGACAGCGTGGCTTGTCTACCCCACTGTTGCCCTCTTTTCCGTGAGTTGCAGCTTTAGTGTGAGGAGCCAGAGTGGACCGCCTTCCTCAGAACAATGGTTTTCAAACTACTCCACAGAATCCTCAGGGTCTCGCAGGACTGTTCAAGGGCTCATTCGCTGAGGAGGCTTTGAACAGTCAGTCCTAAGAGACCCTGAGGATTCTTCCACCAAAAAAAGAAAGTGCAAACTGCCCAGGTCTGCATTCCTTTATTTTTTATATTGGGGTTATATGTAAGATTTGTTTTGAAAAGCGTTTAAAAATAATCACTGCTTTGGATTTATTCCACATTCCACTGGTATTTTTCCCCCTGCAGTTCTCCCTAACTGCTAAAAGGAGCTCAGCAGGTAAAGGGAGCAGGGCCTCTTTCCCTTGAAAGAGTCATGGGCCAGTGCAGCCTGCGCTTACCGGCTGGCATTCCCACTCAGCTTCCTTTCCTGACTTAAGAAGCTGGGTGATAGGCTGCCCTGCTGCTGGAGAATCTTGGTCTTCCTCCTAGAAAAGACTGGATATCAGGACACCAGACTTTCTCTCCTGGTTTGGACTGGCTAGTGACCTCCATCCCTGCAGTTACCTAGAAAACCACCTTAGCACCATGTGGAAGGAAAGGACCATGTGAAACTAAAACAATAGTCCTCTTCGGTGTGGGGGGTGCTGCATATGGGCTGAGAATGGCTGGGAGAAGAGCCCTCAGGGTCAAGCCTTAGAGCTCCCCGCCTCTTGAAAATCCACCCTGCCCCTTTCTTTAAAGTGCACTTAATACCAGATGGGGACATCAGAGAAGGAACTCTTTGTGGAGAAAAAAAAAAATGTATATTGGGGAAAAGTCAGGCTCCAGCTTGAAAGGACGGCAACTAGAGAGAGAGATTTTGCCAATGAGCTGGAAGCCCCCAAACCAAAGGTGGAGATGGGAGGAGCATGCCGCCCAGTATGGAACGAGAAAGAAATCCAGCTCATCGCTTCCACTTGAGGGCACCGTGACCAAAAGAAAAAAAAAAGACTCAGAAATTTCCCAGCCTATTCACCCACAAACCTAAGGAATCAATCATTTTGACTACACCTGCCTGTAACCATCTCCATGGAGAGACGAGCAGCCATTGACTGGCTGCTGGGAGCAGTCTGCCTCCTCCATTTTTCAAAATATTTTAAATCAACTCTGAGTTCTGGTCACGAGCTCTGGGACAGGGAATATCAAAAGAAGCTCTGAAGAAAAAGGGAAATGGTCCCGTGAGCAACCCATTTCTCAGTCCAGGGGAAAACAGGAAGAGGGAGGCAAAAGGCAGACTTTGTAGGGCAGAGGTAAACACCTGAATCCTTTGATTAAGGTGAGGGGTGTATGAAGAAAATTATATGTCTCAATTAGCAGCCCTTCCATTTTACCTTCCCCTGTGCTATATGTGAAAGAGGAGGGAGGAAGAGTTTATTTCTCTGTCTTATGATGCTAAGACATTCTTCTGCTTAAGGCTTTGTGTGCGTGTGTGCATGTGTGTGCATGTTTGTGTGCGCGCGTGTGTGTGTGAAGAGTCACAGCCCTCTAGCTCCCATTTTTCCTTTTGTCATCTCTGTGACCTCTACTCAGTGACTAACACCACTCAGTGTGAGACGAGTAGATGAGAAAGAAGAAACATTCACCCTCCTCCCTATTGCCCCAAATAAGGAAGGTAGACTATGCTTTGAAATTGCTAAATACATCAGTAGATACTTAGAGAATAAAACAGAAGAGAGACATAGCAGCAGCTTTTGATATATAGATACAGAGTACAAAGAGATACAGAGTAAGAGAAGACATCAAACATAGTACAGTCCAACAACAGGGGTTGGGGAGGGAGTTAGTATCAGAGACCACAGGTTTGCAGCATGCTGAGAGAAGAGGCCTCAATCCCTCTTAGAAACTGGGAAAGAAAGAGAAAGAGGGTGTGAGGGCCCAGCTTGTAGCTCAGCCAGAGAACAGGAACAGGTGACATCTACACACACTTTGGTTTACTGTCCTGTTCCTTTAACACCAACAAGTAGACCCCCCTACCACTGCCCCCCACAACCCAGGCTTGCACCTCCATCCCTAGGCCTCCCCAACTCCTCTTCCACATTCCTGCTTCTCTGCTTCTCAGGCTTTTCTGTCTGTGTGTGCCCGATTTACTATTCTGGGAAACCCCTGGAGAGGGCTCAGCTTAGATTCAGCCCAGTAAGAGACTGGCCATGTTCTCTGTGCCACTTCTGGGCCCTAAAGCAACCTTAGTGAGAAACCTGATGACACACAAGAACAAAGAAGGTTCCTGTGCTGCTAGAGGAGAGCACCTGGGGACAGATGAGGAAAAAGAGGGGCTTTTCCACTTCCACTGAGCAAGATGGGAGGGGAGCGCTGACTGACTTCGTGGGCCGCTTCCTAAAGCTTACTGGTGGTATATACAGATGGGAGGAGGATGGGACACAGGTGCAGGACACAGGATGGGACAAACATCGCCTTAGCTGGAGATGTCTTAGTTCCAAAAACACCTATCCATCCAAAATTATTTCAGGGTGGAGGAAGAGGTGGGGTTGAGATGGCCCCCCAGGGTCTCTTGATGGATCTGCGGTCTACCACCCCTGTGTGGCTCTCATCTACAGCGGCCAAGCTCACTTCTTTGGACGTATGACAGTGACCCCTAGTGGCACAAAGACAGTACTGTGGTTACCGCTGTAGCCTAAGGGAAAGCAAAAGGGGGCACGGGAGGTCAGTGTCCAGATTACATGGGGCCGCACAGGTGTAGCCCCCAGCAGGGGAAAGCAGGAGTTGAGGGGTAACTACATAGTAAAAGTTTTGAGGTGGTAAACAAAAAAAAAAAAAAGAAGAAGAAGCCGGAGAATCAAAGAGGCTGTCAGCAAGAAGAGAAGCAACCTGAGGCTGGTCTGAGGAAGCAGCCTGACGCTACCTGAAAGTGCAGGTATGCAGCCGTGGGTGTGGAAGATTAGCTGGCTGCTGTCTCTTGGTGGAGAGGGAAAAGCTTGGCCTGGTCCTCAGCCTCATAGCCACACGGCAGGTCACTCCTGGAGGAAGACACCCACCATGATCAGCTCCACAGAAATGAAAGCATTCCTGTCATCATGGTTACTCTGCTCTGAGAACATCCCTGTGAGATCACAAAGGGCAGGGACTATTTGCGTTTTACAGGAATGCAGGGAAATTCAAGGCCAGAGGAACGTAAATGACTTGTCCAATGTCACAAGGCTCCCTAAGGTAGGCGAGAAACCCAGTCATCAGATGCCCATGATGTTTTTGCCCAGACCTTATCACTGGAATAGGGAGAAGCAAGATGGGACTGGAGGAGGGGAGATACTCTGCACTGAGGCAGGGGAATGACTGGATCTCCTGGACAACACAGTGATGAAAAGAATGAGTCTCACGCCCTCCTCCTTCCCCCAAGGATCCAGGAACCTCCAAGTGGGGCACAAGGGAAATTTAATCATTTCTTCTAGTCCCGCCCAGAGAACCCAGGGGTAGTGGGGACTGTTGTACCTATTGTCATTGATATCTGTGGCATTTCCTGAAGAGATCATCATTGAGAACACAGGATTAGAAGAAGAAAAAAGGAGACTGGGTGTTAGAAAGTTTGCCCAAACCCTCTCCCATCTTAATCCCTTAGAGAAAAAGATAAGCTGTGACACTTTCTCCTTAATTATCCCAAGCTACATCATTATTTTGTTTGAGAAAAAGTCTCCCCAGCCCCTCACCAAGGAGAGGAAAAGGGAACTGGAAGGTAAGGGCTGGGATTGGCATGGTAATAGGAGGAATTCACTCCGAGGCAGCCTGAGACCTAAAGGGCTGGGCAGTGCTCAGGCTGTAGGTAAAGGGTTACTTTTTGTTCATATGTATTATTATTATTATTTTAGAGCCCAGGCTGAGTGCAGTGGCTATTCACAGGTGCAATCACAGTGCACTTCAGCCTTAAGTTCCTGAGCTCAAGCAATCCTCCTATCTCAACCTCCCAAGTAACTGGGACTACAGGTGCATGCCACCACACCTGGCTATATGTTTTTGTTTTTGTTTTTTTTATTTGAAGCCTTGGCACACCAGAAAGGTTCAGTTAGTGTTTTTTGTAGACTAAGGTCACTTACTTTTGTGCCTCTCAACTAGCTCTGAGGACCCCAAAGGTGGGATCACCCATCTTTTTCACTCACCATTGTCCATGTTGGCCTTCTGGTAGGAAGCCAAGGGGCCGCCAGAAGACGTGGCTCCACTGCTGGTACAGGAGTTGGCAAAGCTGGACAGAGCAGAGAAAAGAGGCAGCCTCTGGCACCCACCCTCCACTAGTCTGAGGACCACTAATCCACACTCACCCTCAGCGAGAGAGCTGCTCAGCCTTCCCCATCCCCAGAGAGCAGAGGACAACAAACATGGCCACAAGCTGGGAGGGCAGACACCCACCTTCTAATCATAGGCATGAAGTTGAGAAAGGGTTTAGGAAAATAATTAAGCCACAACCAATAACTGACCCCACCCTATGCCTTCCAGGGTCCAGTGAACCTTGGGTGGGACTCCAACCCACACTTGTGGTCACTCACTACATATCTGAGGTGGAGCTGGGTGTGGCCTGCAGGTAGAGATTCTGGTAGTTCTGGAAGAGGCTGTTGGTGTAACTGATGCACTCAGGGCTCCGGGTGCCATAGGGGTTGGTGGGTGAGGACGCTGGGTAGTGGCCAGGCCGGACAGGTTTGGCTGCAATAAAGAAAGAAAACAACCATGAGGAGGCTATGACCCTGCATTTGCCCCGGTCCCTGAGGTCATTTAGCTGGGGTTGCACTGAGTTGCTTGTAACATTATCACTTTTTTACTTTTTGGGGGATGTGGGATGAGGCTAGGGGTAGGTAAGAAGCAATAATCTAGTTGCTTGGCAATTAGTAATTTGCTAAATTTGCTTCAGGAGATACTCCCACCTTGCCTGCTAACACCTACTCACCAATCTGGGCAGAATGGCCCCGTTTGCCCGAGCTCTTGTAGCGAACGGCCTCCTTGATGCGGTCCACCTCCTGCTGGTACCGGCGCTTGTCCTTCATGGCGCCCTCCTTGGCCTCCTTCAGTGCACCCTCCAGGGCCTTAACTCTCTCAGCCGTAGCCCTAAGTCGTTTTTCCAATTTAGGAAGCTCACAACGCAGATCTGCATTGTCACGTACCAGCTATAGTACAAGCCAAAGGGAAGAAGTGGAAAGGAAGGCAAGTGACCCAAGACAGTCACCCAGAGGAGTGTACGGGACAGGGGTGAGGAAAGAGAATAAAGAAAAATCAGGGGTCACAGAAGACAGAGACCATATCATTTCCTCAAAAGGCCTCATTGCCTTTATGTAATGGACTGTTCTGTCCAGCTCATTCCTTCCCCCAGAGTGAACGGTGGGTGGCCAGGCATTAAAAAGTTATATAATTTTTTAGGCAGTAAAACCTGCCATCTCCACTGCAGCCCCGAACTCTCGTGGCAGCACCTTGTCCCGTCTCCATCTGGCCTCCCCGACATCTCCCAGCATGTGCCAGACCAATAGCCCCAGGGCGACCATGGGGATGAGGACCCCCTTCCCCAGACAGCACTTTGTGGGCATGCAAAGGTGGGGCAGCAGGGGCACAGTAGCAGTTTGGTGGCTGTGGCATTGAGGAGAATGGGTGCATGGCAGGTGCAGTACAGAGCAGGAGCAGAAGCTGGAATTCAGGAGCCCCGGATATACACGCACAGACAGGCAGAGCCCGCCCGTAGGAAGGAAAGAAAATGTTTGAGGTCTCGCAAACATTTGCACTCATTACCTTCACATTTAGGGACTTCCTGGGTTATCCCTCCCCCAATGAAATTAAGCTACAGCGTCGTAGCAACCACCCTGCAGCCAGAAAAGACTTCCTGATCTTTTTACAGGTTCCACACAATGACTGGGGGCACTACAGGTTGCAAAAGGAGCAGGGCCTTGGAAGACAGCAGGTAAATCAGCGTAGCGGAGAACACTGCGAGCTCAAGGGGACAAGCTAGAAACCTTTCCATGCAGTTTCCATTTGGACAATTTATGGAGTATAAGCAATGTTTTGCTGTGACAATACTTTAGTTTAATTGATAATAGGGCTATAGTCCTGGCTGTTAAGATTCTGTTAACTGAGAAGTTTTTATCTCCTTTTTCTTTTCACTCTTATGTCTGCTGAGGTAGGAAATTGTAGTGAGTCCTCTTTTTATCCTATAGGTGAGTCATTTTTGTTTTTTGGGACTTTGAACAGAGGCAGAGGCTTCAGTGAAGATAAAGGAAACAGTATGTGGTTGTGTTTTTTTGTGGAAAATTTTTTGGGGGCTTGCTCCATAGAGCAGGGCTTTCCCATAGGCAGAGAGGCCCAGAGTGGCACACATACACTTTGTGTGTGTGTGTGCGTGTGTGTGTTTTAAGCAATATAATATGGATCTGGACAGAGAGGGAAAGTGAATGCAGGAATGAAAATTGAATGACAGAATTGATTTCAAATGTTTCCTATCTGCCTTTCAACTTTTCTATAATTTTGTTACTCAGTTTCATAATAAACAAAGGAAAAAAATCATAGCAAAGCCCTCTGCAGGACTAAATAAAACAAATAAACTCTGTACATTATCACTGGGCACAGGTTTGGGATTCATTACCAAAAAAAAAAAAGTACTGCATATTTACTGTATATGCTGGGCATTATACTGGAAGGAAAAGAAGTTTAAGCGCTAGGCTAGTGAGAATGTAAGTTTAAATGGAATCTTAAGGTAGATTTGAAAGGAAAGGAATGAAGTATAGGTTAGGGTTTATTTTATGAATTAGTTAAAAGGACTCGTTGACAGCTTGCTGAGCCTGTCTTCAAGGCTCAGATAGTTAGTGCTAGTGAGAGTGCCCCTGCCCAGCACACACCAAACATTTCCTGTCCTGACTCCTTTGGACTGCCCTTCTGCCTCCCCACCCCATACCTTTGAAACCCAGTCATCCACCTAAAGAACCGCAGCAGCAAGGAGTGGGACAGAGAGGCAGCAACTTAATACACAGGAGTTTTGACTGGGGCCCCAACCAGGGGCTGGCCGGACCATCTCAGGGACATCATTTTTTTTTTAATTGAAACGGGTCTCACTCTGTCACCTAGGCTGGAGTGCAGTGGCATGATCACAGCTCACTGCAGCCTCTACTTCCTGGGCTCAAGCAATCACTCTACCTCAGCCTCCCAAGTAGCTGGGTGTGCGCCACCACATCTGGCTAATTTTTGTATTTTTTGTAGAAATGGGGTTTCGCCATGTTGCCCAGGCTGGTCTTGAACTGCTGTGCTCAAGTGATCCGCCTGCCTCGGCTTCCTGAAGTGCTGGGACTACAGGCGTGCACGACTGTGCCTGGCCAGGGACATCATTTAATGTCCCTGCATGCCTGCCCCAGACCTAGACGATGGAGTTCTCTCCAGGAGAGAAGCCCAACTCCCTTGCTTCTTCTCGTCTCCCTGCCTTCCATCTCTGGGTAATGTCTGACCAGTTTCCCTCCTGTATATTTACAGTCCATGACTTTGTCAGTTTCAACCTCTCCCTCCAAGGTAGGCCTAGGGAATTCCACTTTGAGCAGAGGTGGGTTAGAAACTTTGAGAAGGGAATACAGGCATGAAACAAAGAACAAGGTAAAAGTGGACCAAATATTGTATAAAGAAGGGATTAGCAGCGACAGTAAAAGCGAACAGTAAGGAAAAAATGCAACTAGATTTTCCTGAATCCAAGGGGCCTCTGAGGATTTGGTATCCTAGGTACCTGGCCTCAGAAGTTCTCTTCACTCCCTTCAGCAGACTCTTACCTGTTTGTGAACCTTTGTAAGCTGTTCCAGGTTGTTCTCAAGAAAGGAAATCTTCTGCTTTTGGGAGTGAATCCCCCCACTGTCTTCGGGCTCCATTTCTGCACTCTGAGAACAGATAGAAGGAAAGATGCAGCTGTCCTGAGGCCAAACAGATCCCACCAAGACCAGGCCAAGCCAGTCCCATGGTGGGCAACAGGGGCGGGAGAAACCTAAGGATGGGAGGAGGATGTGGGGGCTGATAAGACCCCAAAGACAGCACTCACTTTCTTGACTCGAGTCGTGACGTCTTGAACGAACAGCTTGCGAAGGTTGTGGAGGGTCTGGAGTTCCCGGGCCTGGAAAGAATGATGAAAAATTGGGAATAGCCAGATACCAGGTCTGTCCTATTCCTCCAGAATTATAGGAACCTCCAGTTTCTATAGTGAGTCACTCATCCTTTAGGAAGAAAAGGGTCTTGATTATGCTACAGAATGGCTGAAAAAGGGCAGGAGGAATAGAGTTAGGAAGAAATGAAGCCTTCCCACTCCCCAGTCCTGTGAATTTGGCACAGAAGGGAACCACTCACAACTGTCTCCTCCAGACCCTTGAGGTCCTGCTTGGACTGTTCATGTCGCTCGTACAGAAATCTGTAGCAAGAGAAATAAGGGAAATGGAAAGATCCCTCAGGACTCTCCTTCCTCCTGCCTCTTCCTCTATTACTTTTATCTCCATTTAAGTATTACTATTATTGTTACTTTTTGAAACAGGGTCTCATTCTGTTACCTAGGCCAGATAGAGTACAGTGGCACAATCATGGCTCACTGTAGCCTGAACCTCCTGGGCTTAGGGGATCCTTCCCACCTCAGCCTCCCAAGCATCTGGGACCACAGACATATGCCACCATGCCCAGCTAATTTTTGTATTTTTAATAGAGACAGGGTTTTGCCACGTTGCCCAGGCTGGTCTTGAACTACTGAGCTCAAGCAGTCCACCTGCTTCGGCCTCCCAAAGTGCTGAGATTACCGGTGTGAGCCATCACAGCCAGCCTATTATTATTTATTACACAAGTTACTCATGTTTACTGTGCAAAAATTAGAAAAGAATTTTAAAGAGAGAGATAAGCCGAATTTTTATAAAAAGCCTATTATTCTACTATTCACAGATCAAACCAACATTAACCTTCTGGTGTCCATCTTTCCAGACTCTTTTTTCTATGCCTATATATCCATGTATCCATTTTTATGGGATCATACCATGCATATGGTTTTGTAACCTGCATTTTACACTGAATAGAACATCGTAAACCTCCTTCCATACTGGTGAATACTCAACGGCAGTCATTGCTGAGAGTGTCCTTTTTGTCCCTTCCCTACCCCATCATATTTTTCCCACGAGTCACCCTATCATGTCTGCGTGTGTATCCTGCCTCTGCAAGCATGACAGAGTTCGCAGTTCTGAGCCTACAAGGCTGTGGGCTTACAGGCAAATCCATGCCACTCACGTCAGCTCCTGCAGCTTGGTGCTCTTCTCATGTTCTTCACTCTTCAGCTTCTCGTAGTCAGCCTGAAGCTTCTCTAGCTCTAACTGGAGCTTCTGATTTAGGCTACAGAGCATCAGGAGGTAAGGGAGAGGGGGGAAAAGATGTTAATGAGGGGGAAGGGAAGACCAGCTCTTCAAATATCTTCCTTCTTGAACGAGTGAGTCCAGTTAGAATTGATGTGTCCAGTTTCAGATACCAGGGGCAGACTCAGGCCACCATCTCCATGACAGAGCCAGGAACCCTGACCTCTCCAATCCTGGGAGCCTCAAGGATAGGGACTAGTCCTTATTCCATGTATCTCCTGAGGTGGGGCTACAAAGTTGTGGCATTGTTGAGGGAATGACACACGGATGTTAAATAATCAGCTCCAGAGGGGACATGTGAGTTGGCACAGCAAGGTGACAGGACCCGGGAGGGGCTGGAGTCGCCCTTGGGAACCCTTACTCTTTGAGTTCATCAATGGTCTTCTGCTTCTCGTTGATCTCGTCCCGGAGCCGGGCCAGCTGCCGGTGATGGGCCTCCCGGTGACTCTCCATCTGCAGCTCCAGAGCCTTCTGCAAACAATCCCACCCCAAGCTCAAAGGCCAGACTCCCAGAAACAAGTTCTGTGAGAGCCAGCACAGCTTTCACCACACCAGGTCCCAACTATCCCTGACACCTTCCCCACTCACCTTCACTTCATCTGCATCCTGGGTATCAGGTTCCTTGTCCTTCAGGGCCACTTCATGCACAGTTTCTAAGGGAAAGAGGGGAAGACAGCTGACATCAAACCTACTTCTTTCAGAAAGAACTTCATGTTGTGACCAGAACTCCGGGAAGGACTGGGGATGGGCCCACAGGGGTGTTCTTCTGTGTTAGGACTGTCCAATTTGATATAGCAGGAACAGAGAACAAGGGTGCATGGTTCATGTAAAATGAGCTACATGCAAAATCTTGGCTAATATATGAGTTGGCATCCATGATTTCAAGCTAATGCTTTGAGTGAGTGATAATTGGGGTGATTTCTTTTGATGTTTCTGACTTCTCTGCCCTGGATGGTGGGATGGAGGAGTAAGAAGGCCTCACCCTGGGCCTGGAGCTTGGCCAGCTCGTCACTCAAGGAGTCATAGGACTCTTCCAGGTGCCGCTTCTTTAGCTCCACGCTCTGCATGTATTCTGTAAGTGAGCGGATCTTGGCCTCGTGCTGGTGGGAGAAAGTTGCTGAGAGGAAGAAGATGGAGCAAAGGACACAACCCCAGGCCGCACAGATCTCCAACCCCAGCTGTGCTCCCAGCCCTCCCTCCTGCTATACTTCCCATGAGGGTGCAGGGTTGGGGGCCATTCCTATGGGGCTCTTCCTTTAGCTACCTTGGTTCAGGGGGCAGTACCCGCCCTGAGCCTTTACTTTTTTGGCCCTGATCTGCACCCCTGCCACCCTAGCTTTTCTGTCCTTGATTTCACTTGACCCCAGAACTTTTGACACCCACCTGGGTGTTAGGAGTTTTAGCCATAACCCCAGAGTAGCCTTCTTTCTCACATGGCATCTGAAGGTTCTCAAACTTAGGCACTCACCTGAGAGATGAGGAGCTGGCAGGATGAGAGCTCCCGCCCAGTCACTTCCATCTTGCGGTGACATTCCACCTGGAGGTTCTCCAGCTGCCGGCACCGCTTGACCACAGACTTGACTTCTGACTTGATTTTGCTGATGTAGAGTCGGGCCACAGTGAACTCCTCCTCGATGGCCCCACTGATCTCCACTGGCTAAGGGTGAGTAAAGGAGGAAGAGATGCTTCTTGGCTGCTGGGAAGCTTTATCCGTTCCCTCCCACCTTTTACCTACCCACACACACCCACATATGCAGGGACTCAAATGGGATTGGTATTTTCCAAAGGACCTTTAGCAGCTCTCTATCACTGGCATTTCACATTAAATTCTTCTGCCTGCATTTAAAAATCCAAGTCTGTCCAGGTGCAGTAGCTCACGCCTGTAATCCCAGCACTTTGGGAGGCCAAGGTGGGTGCATCACCTGAGGTCAGGAGTTCAAGACCAGCCTGGCCAACATGGTGGTAAAACCCTGTCTTTACTAAAAATACAAAATTAGCCAGGCATCATGGCACATGTCTGTAATCCCAGCTACTCAAGAGGCTGAGGCAGGAGAATCGCTTGAACCCAGGAGGCGGAGGTTGCAGTGAACTGAGATCACACCACTGTACTCTAGCCTGGGCAACAGAGTGAGGCTCCATCTCAAAAAAAAAAAATTCAATTCTGGGCTGGGCTCGGTGGCTCATGCCTGTAATCCCAGCACTTTGGGAGGCCGAGGTGGGTGGACTAGATCATGAGGTCAGGAGTTTGAGACCAGCCTGGCCAACATGGTGAAACTCTGTCTCTACTAAAAATACAAATATTAGCCAGGCTTGGTGGCGGGTGCCTGTAGTCCCAGCTACTAGGGAGGCTGAGGCAGGAGAATTACTTGAACCGAGGAGGCGGAGGTTGCAGTGAGCCAAGATCACACCAGTGCACTCCAGTATGGCCAACAGAGCAAGACTCCATCTCAAAAAAAAAAAAAAATCCAATTCTGACAGTCCCCCACTTATAAATAAATCTTATAAAGCAACATGATTTTATTCTGATCTGCTTGATCACCCAGATTATTCTCACACCCACAGATTTGCATATTTCATTCTTAACTCTGTACCTATGCCCCACCTCTAACTGCTGCTGTAAACACTGCTCTGTTGCTACTTCTTTTTATTATTATTATATATATATATATTTTTTGAGACGCAGTCTCGCTCTGTTGCCCAGGCTGGAGTGCAGTGGTGCATCTCTGCTCACTGCAAGCTCCGCCTCCCAGGTTCATGCCATTCTCCTGCCTGAGTCTCCTG
>NW_012120376.1:6067452-6070308 GCF_000951035.1 Colobus angolensis palliatus
GCTCTGTCGCCCAGGCTAGAGTGCAGTAGCTCAATCATGGCTCACTGCAGCCTCAACCTCCCATACTTAGGTGATTCTCCCACCTCAGCCTCTCAAGTAGCTGGGACTACAGGCATGTGCCACTACGCCCAGCTAATTGTTTGCATTTTTTGTAAAGATAGGATTTCACTGTGTCACCCAGGCTGGTCATGAACTCCTGGATTCAAGCGATCCACCTATCTCAGTCTCCCAAAATGTTGGGATTACAGACATGAACCACCATGCCTGGCCTCCATTGCTTCTTTATTCAGCACCCTTTAGAATTTTTTTTTTTTTTATTTGGCAGAGTCTTTTTTTTTTTTTGAGACGGAGTCTCGCTCTGTCACCCAGGCTGGAGTGCTGTGGCCGGATCTCAGCTCACTGCAAGCTCCGCCTCCTGGGTTCACGCCATTCTCCTGCCTCAGCCTCCCGAGTAGCTGGGACTACAGGCGCCCCCACGTCGCCTGGCTAGTTTTTTGTAGTTTTTAGTAGAGACGGGGTTTCACCGTGTTAGCCAGGATGGTCTCGATCTCCTGACCTCGTGATCCGCCCGTCTCAGCCTCCCAAAGTGCTGGGATTACAGGCTTGAGCCACCGCGCCCGGCCGGCAGAGTCTTACTCTATAACCCAGGCTAGAGTGCAGTGGTGTGATCTTGTTTCACTGTAACCTCCACCTCCCAGGTTCAAGCGATTCTCCTACCTCAGCCTCCTGAGCAGCTGGAATTACAGGTGCATGTCACCACGCCTGGCTAATTTTTGTATTTTTAGTAGAGACAGGGTTTCGCCATGTTGGCGAGGTCAGGTCTCAAACTCCTAACCTCAAGCAATCCGCCCGCCTCGGCCTCCCAAAGTGCTGGGATTACAGCCGTGAGCCACTGCACCCAACCTAGAATGTATCTTTTCAACTGGGTCTATGCAAGCCTCTACCTGTCTTCCTGGGTCTGGTTCAAAGGCATGTTCCCTGGCTCTCTGGCTGCCTTTCTCAGTATCTGCGAAGGCCTGGATGGCTCATCTTGCATCTTCCACTAGTGCCCAGCCTGAACAAGACTGCTGTCTCTCACCACTCACCAGCTTAATCTCCCCGTTGCCCACAATGACGCTGAACTCGCTCAGATCCTTCATCAGCCCGTTCAGCACCTCAGCAATTCGTTTTCGCTGGTGTCCACTGACCTCCTGTAGCCGCTGCAACTCAGACTCCAGGGACAGCATGGTGGCCTGGGGACAGCCCCTCAGGTCATTCCTGTTGCCATCCTCTGGCTCCCCTGCCCAGCCCAGGCAGAGGCCTCTCCCTTCATGCAAGACCCTGAGGGCTGCTATGAAGAGAACATAGGCCCTGCAAGAGAGTCTGGAAGGGAGAGGGACTTCGAGGGGAAAGTGCAGTGACAAGGTTGGGGAGGGACTCACAATGCACTGAACAGCAGGGCAGAGGTGCAGCCACCATACAGCCCTGGAAGGATGCAGAGGTTCCCTCAACATGGGAAATGTTCTGTGGCCAGGGAGCTGTTGGGCCATTGGTACACCACTTACCACCTTCTGAGACAGCTCATCCACCAGAAGCTGGTTCTGCTGGCTCTTCTCCTCCACCTCCTGGGACTTCTGGTCATAGTTCACAGCCAGCTCCTCCAGGGCCTGCAGCACTTCCTTCACTTCATCCTTAGCGGCATCGTTCTCTGATTGCAGGTGGCTCAGCTCCCGCTGGACCTTCTCGTTGTCTCCTCGGGTGGACACCAGCAGCTTCAAGGGAGAGGAGTGGCATGTGGGAAAGCTCACCGTCAGTGACCACTTCTATGGCCTTGGGTCTGGGAAGCTGAGCACTCCCACCCAAAATAAAGTTAAGAGGAAGTAGGCTTTAGGCTTCATAGAAATAGGGCAACAGAATGAATAATGAAGAAGCCCCCAGACTCTAAAATTTGTGCTTTAAGAAAAGCCCCAGCTGGGCGCAGTGGCTCACGCCTGTAATCCCAGCACTTTGGGAGGCCTAGGTAGGCAGATTGCCTGAGCTCAGGAGTTTGAGACCAGCCTGAGTAACATGGCGAAACTCCATCTCTACAAAAAATACAAAAATTAGCCATGTGTGGTGGTGCACTTGTAGTCCCAGCTACTTAGGGGGCTGAGGCAGGAGGACTGCTTGACCTTGGAAGATCGAGGCTGCAGTGAGCTAAGACTGCACCACTGCATTCCAGCCTGGGTAACAAACTGAGACTCCATCTCTAAAAGAAAAAAAAAGAAAGAAAGAAAGAAAAAAAAGAAAAAGAAAAGAAAAGCCCCAGTGAGGTTCCCAGACTTCTATTGCTTGCGGGAATGATTAATCCCTAAGCACAAAGCCCCTTCTTCCATCTGATTTTAAAAAGGTCTATTCCATGCCTTCCAGGGATGAACAGAACCCCTTTGCTCTCAGGTCCTGCCCTCCCTCCTGTTACCTCTTCCTGGTCCAGCATTTGCTGCTTGAGCTTCTCTATGAGTTGGCTTTGCTGGTTGATTTCATCATCCTGTTGGAGGCAACGGGGAAAGACAGGTGAAGGGAAGCTACTCCTTCCAGTTTAGACGTAAGAAGTTTGGGGGTAGAGGCAGGATCCTGATAAAAATCCAGATAGTATAAGCTTTGAGTTAGAAACCCCATATCCTACAAGAGGATCACTTGAGGCCAGGAGTTCAAGACCAGCCTGGGCAATATAGTGAAACTCTGTCTCTACAAAAAATTTAAAATATTAACTAGCCTAGTGGTGCATGCCTGTAATCCCAGTGCAATGAAAGGCCAAGGCGGGAGGATCGCTTGAGGCCAGGAGTTTGAGACCAGCCTGGGCAACAAAGTGAAACTCCATCTCTACCAAAAAAAAAA
>NW_012120376.1:6070840-6079049 GCF_000951035.1 Colobus angolensis palliatus
CAGGCTGGTCTCAAACTCCTGACCATAGGTGATCCACCTGCCTTGGCCTCCCAAAGTGCTGATGTTACAGGCATGAGCCACTGTACCCGACCAAGAATTATTAATGAAGTAGGAAACCGTGCATAATATAATGCTGAATGAAAAATATCAGATGCATAATTACATATACAGGCTGGGCATGGTGGCTCATACCTGTAATCCCAGCACTTCGGGGGGCTGAGGCGGGCAGATCACCAGAGGTCAGGAGTTTGAGACCAGCCTAGCCAACATGGTGAAACCCTGTTTCTACCGAAAATACAAAAATTAGCCGGGCATGGTGGCGCGTGCCTGTAATCCCAGTTATTCTGGAGGCTAAGGCAGGAGAATCACTTGAACCCGAGAGGCAGAGGTTGCAGTGAACCACAATCGTGCCACTGCACTCTAGCCTGGGTGACACAGCAAGACTCTGTCTCAGAAAAAACATTTTTTTAAAATTACATATACAGTGTATCTCAATTGCATGGTATACGTACAGAGAAAAACAAAAAATGTTAAATGTTATCTCTGAATAGTGGATGATTTTAATTTTCTTCTATACATTTATATTGATTTTTCCACATTTCAAGCATGAACATTTATCCCTTTTAAAACCAAGAAGAAGCAATATAAGTGATTTTCTTTGATCCTCTACCTCTCATCCCACCCAGCATGTCTCAGTGCCCTGCCTGGCCACCCTCACCTTGTCGTCAAGCTGCTTATAGAGGCGGCGGATCTCCTCCTCGTATTTCTGCCGCTCTTCGGGTGCAATGCGCACCACGATGGATGAGTTGTCATTCACAGGGGTCTCCTCACAGAGCTCAGCTCCCAGGGCTGCCTCCTCCCCAGCCAGGCGCTCCGTCTCAGGCACATTCTCTCCTGCAAAGGGGCAGGACAAGGTGAGGGATGGGAGAAGAAGAAGCTGCATCCACGAGTTCTTCCTTCTCATTCTGCATGCCAAGACCTCTGGGCCCTTGAACTCTCTTGCCAGGTGGACCTTCTACCTTTTGGGAGTCTGGGAGGTAGGTAGTCAGGCCCCTCCCTTCCCTCATGACTGCTCTACTGCACCTGTCCAGAAACACATTCCCTCTTCCTGGAGACTGAACTGGCCAGAAACATCACCCAAACAGAGTTGGCTCCCAAGCCACCTCCTCCTCCTCCTCCCACTGCCCCTCACTCCCATCTATCCATCTCTAACCATTGCGCCACCGGCTCAGCTCAGCCTCTAGCTTCGCAATCGTCTCCTTCTGGGCCTTTGTCTTCTCCTTCTCCTTCTCATATTTCTTCTTCCACTGCTCAGCAGTCAACTCCAGATTTACTGAGGCGGTGTTCTTAATGGTCTTTGCCCTGGGTGAGGAGAAGAGGAACAAAGATATGAGACCTACATTAGACTTGGGTGACCCTGAGGAGAGAGAGCTGCAGGGGCTGGGATGGGAAGCTGGATACCAGGGATCCCTCTGGGGACCCTGCCACTGACCGCTGCCCAAACATCAGGGTGGACTTGGTCTCTGCATCATTGTAACTGGACGGTGAGCAACAGATGAACATAGTCGTCCGGCAGTTTCCCCCAAGAGAGTCCTGGAGAATCCTTGTCATTTTGCTGTCACGATATGGAACATAGCTTTTCTGCGGGAGGAAGGAGACCATGAATCAGAAACAAACAAAATTCAACAGGGAATCAGAAAGGATAGTGGTGTCACCCGGGGATCAAGCAACCCATGAATTGGGGCATGATTATATGGTGGCATTAGGAGGTGGGGGAGGAAACGGGGTGGGGCTTGAGGGGTGAGGGGACCTAAGGATCACTCACAGTGCCCTCAGCCAGTGCGGAGATCACATTGCCCAGAGCTGACAATGACTTGTTGATATTCTTTGCCTCATCCAGCACGGCTCCCTCTGCTCCAGTCTTGCTGACCTACCAGGGCAGTAAGAGATGAGTGTGTATGAGCAGCTGCACATGGAGAGGGCTGTCACCACCTCATTCCAGGGCTCAGTCCATGGAGAAAGGAAGGAATGGGGAAGAAGATGGAGTAAAAGAGATCCTTGGCTGGGATTGGGGAAGGCCCTTCTACTGTTCCCCTAAACTCTCTTGTCAAACATCACATTGCCCCTAACCCCTGCCACATATTATATGATTCCGTTTTGCTTTTTTGTTTTTTTTCCTTTGAGACAGAGTCTCACTCTTGTTCCCAGGCTGGAGTGCAATGGTACGATCTCGGCTTACCACAACCTCTGCCTCCCAGGTTCAATAGGTTATCCTGCCTCAGCCTCCTGAGTAGCTGGGATTACAGGCATGTGCCACCATGCGTGGCTAATTTTGCATTTTTTGTAGAGATGGGGTTTCTCCATGTTGGCCAGGCTGGTCTTGAACTCCCAATCTCACGTGATCCACCAGCCTCAGCCTCCCAAAGTGTTGGGATTACAGGTGTAAGCCACTGCGCCCAGCCATATGATTCCATTTATATGAAATGTTCAGGATAGGCAAATCCATAGAGACAGAAAGTAGATTAGAAGTTGACAGGGGATGGGGTTAAGAGACAATGGAGAATGGTGTAAACCCAGGAGGCGGAGCTTGCACTGAGCCGAGATCCGGCCACTGCACTCCAGCCTGGGCGATAGAGCGAGACTCCATCTCAAAAAAAAAGAGAGACAATGGAGAGTGACTGTGAATGGATGATGACAGTGTTCTAGAATTGCATAGCGTAATGGTTGTACAACCTTGGGAACATACTACAAACAACTGAATTGCACTTTAAAATAGTGACCTTTATGGTATGTGAATTATATCCCAATACAAATCATTTTTTAGTTAAAAAAAACGGCTGGCCGGACACAGTGGCTCATGCCTGTAGTCCCAGTACTTTGGGAAGCCGAGGCAGGCAGATCATGAGGTCAGGAGTTTGAGACCAGCCTGGCCAACATGGTGAAACTCTGTCTCTACTAAAAATACAAATATTAGCCAGGCTTGGTGGCGGGAGCCTGTAATCCCAGCTACTTGGGAGACCGAGGCAGGAGAATCACTTGAACCTGGGAGGCGGGGGTTGCAGTGACTGAAGAGCGTGCCACTGCACTCCTCCAGCCTGGGTGACAGAGCAAGAATCCGTCTCAAAAAAAAAAAAAAAGAGCCAAGGACCAGCCTGGTCAACATAGTGAAATCCCATTTCTACTAAAAATACAAAAACTTAGCCAGGCATGGTGGCAGGCACCTGTAATCCCAGCTACTTGGGAGGCTGAGGCAGGAGAATCACTTGAACCCAGAAGGCGGAGGTTGCAGTGAGCCGAGATGGTGCCACTGCAATCCAGCCTGGGCGACAGAGTGAGACTCTGTCTCAAAAAAAAAAGAAAAGAACCAAGGGTTCCACCCGCCCCATATCCACAGGACCCACTACCTTCTCACTCCCTGCCAGGTCCACCAGATACAGCTTCCCACTGAGCTTCTGCTCCGTTTCCATGTTCTCCTGCTTGATGTTGATGAGGAAGATGCTGTGGCTCCGAGAGCTATGTTCATTCATGTCTGCAGGAGCAAGGGAGAAACAGGAACTGCACCACGCTGCAGAACTGAGGTCCTCAGCCCCAGGCTTCCACTGACCCCAGCCCTGCCCACCCAGAGAGAAGGCACCCACCAGGACTAGCCCTGCTGCCACATCTCCCAGGCAACAGGGTCCTACAGATAAGGGGTCCTCCTCCTCTGTGGGGCATAGTGTTTCCTTGCTCACTTTTGAGTCCCTCCACCCCAAAGGACACAGAACACAGGTGGATCCTCAGACTCGAGAGATCCCCTTGTATCCTCACTCACTGGTAACAGCCACATGACGATTTGATTTCCCTTCATCAATCACATCCAGAATCTCCTCTGGGCTGGACACAAAGCGTTCAGTACAACCCTGTGGGGGACAAATGGACAGTGACCCATACGCTTTGTTTTTTAAGTTTGTATTTATTTATTATTTATTTATTTATTTATTTATTTATTTTTTCCTTTTGAGATCGAGCTCTGTTGCCCAGGCTGGAGTGCAGTGTCGAGATCTCGGCTCACTGCAACCTCCACCTCCCAGGTTCAAGCGATTCTCCTGCCTCAGTCTCCCGAGAAGCTGGGATTACAGGTGCCTGCCACCACACCCAGCTACTTTTTGTTTTTTTATAGAGATGGGGTTTTACCATGTTGATCAGGCTGGTCTCAAAGTCCTGACCTCGTGATCCGCCTGCCTCGGCCTCCCAAAGTACTGGGATTACAGGCGTGGGCCACCGCGCCCAATTTAGTATTTATTTTTATCTTGTGTATTTACTACTTTTTTGAAACAGCGGTGGGCACGGTAGCTCACACCCATAATCCCAGCACTTTGGGAGGCCAAGGCGGGTGGATAACCTGAGGTCAGGATTTCGTGATCACACTGGCCAATATGGCAAAATCCCGTCTCTACTAAAAATACAAAATTAGCCAGACGTGGTGGCACATGCCTGTAATTCCAGCTACTCAGAAGGCTGAGGCAGGAGAATCACTTGAACCCAGGAGGCTGAGGTTGCAGTGAGCCAAGATCAGGCGCCGTTGTACCCCAGCCTGGGCAACGAGAGAGAAATTCTGTCTCAAAAAAAAAAAAAGAAAAAGAAAAAGAAAAAAGAAAACAGTGTTGCAGTGGCTTACGCCTGTAATCCCAGCACACTGGGAGGCTGAGTGGGCAGATCACCTAAGGTCAGGAGTTCGAGACCAGCCTGGCCAACATGGTGAAACCCTGTCTCTACTAAAAATACTAAAATTAGCCAGACGTGTTGGCACGTGCCTGTAGTTTCAGCTACTCAGGAGCCTGAGGCAGGAGAATCACTTGGGGAGAATCACTTGGGGAGATTGCAGTGACCCTAGATCAAGCCACTATACTCCAGCCTGGGCAACAAAGCAAGACTGTCTCAAAAAAAAAAAAAAAATTAAATTAAAGAAGAGACAGAGTCTTGCTATGTTGGCCAGGCTGATCTTGAACTCCTCCAGTGATCCTCCCACCTCAGCCTCCTAAAGTGTTGGGATTACAGGCATGAGCCACGGCCGCCAGGCATGTCTTCCAGTAAACTTTGATTTGCAAATTAAATTGCATGCACACTGACCAATGACCTTTCAAGACAGTATCTTTTCTTCTTTTCTTAAAGACAGGTCCTCACTCTGTCGCCCAGGCTGGAGTGCAGTGATGCAATCTCGGCTCACCGCAACCTCTGCCTCCCAGGTTCAAGAGATTCTCCTGCCTCGGTGTCCCAAGTAGCTGGGATTACAGGCGTGAGCCACCACGCCCACTTAATTTTTTGTATTTTTAGTAGAAATGGGGTTTCACTATATTGGCCAGGCTGGTCTCGAACTCTTGGCCTCAACTGATCCACCCACCTCAGCCTCCCAAAGTGCTGGGATTACAGGCGTGAGCCACCATGCCCAGCGAAGACAGTATCTTTTCTGATCCCCTAGACTCTCCCTGGCCCATAGACACATCTCATTCCTCCAGGATATCCACTCTCCAACTTCAGAGTCACTGACCTATGCTCCTCCCCAACTCATACTCTCAATACACTGGCCCCACTCTCACCTTGACAAATGGCACACGGTTCTTGTCCTCGTGCACAGACAGATTTGTCTTGGTCACTAAATCAAAAGAATGCAGGGTGAGCAAGACTAGTACTTCCACCGCCCCCACCTGCACCTTGCAGTCGGCTCAGATGGTGGTTTTCTTCTCTGTGCTAAAGGAAGACTCTCCCTGTGAAGCGTAAACTCCCTGCACGAGCTGAAGGCTCAGTTCCTCCTCCTTCTCCTCCTTAGGGCTCCTGCACCCCAGCCCCAGATCCTCTCAAACTGTTCATATGTAGTCCTGGGCTCCTAAGTCCATCCTCTGACCTTCTCAGTTTTTGGTAATTCTGGCAAATGGAGCTAAAGGACTTGGGTGCTGTGTGCCCTCTGCATCTCTTGTCAATTGGTACCTAATTCCATGTGCAATATGAGCTCTCTTTTCTCCACCCTCCTCACACACCTTCATCCACTGGGGCAAAACACTCACCATCTAGAAGGTCACGAATTTTGTCCAGGTAAATTTCAAAGTAAGAAACCTGGTTAAAAAGAAAAAAGGAATGTGAAGTAAAGAGGGCCTATCTTAAATCTGGTTCAGGAATCCCACACTAATATGACCTGCTCAAAACAGTGGTGGTGGGAGGAAAAGAACAGAAGAGAACATCTTGACAAAGAACTGTGGTAACCGGAAAGGGAGTCAAGTTGGGGAGTCCAGGCTCTTCAGTGGGTTTATTTTAGATCTTCCCCTCCCAGTCCCCATCTGAATGCCCAGCTATCGTGCCCTGGTTACCTTGATGTGGAACTCAAGGTTCTCATCCATGGAGTAGATGTGGTTGAAGATGTCTCGGGCAATTCGAGGAATGATTCCCATCAGCTGGGGGTCGTGCAGCTTTCCCTGGCGAGTGAAGGTATTTGAGAGTGAAGCTGGGGCTCAGGGATATTGAGACAACTCAGATGTATGCAGGTGAACACCAAGGCAAGAGTCAATAAGAAGAACATCCTAAGTTAGGAGATGGTCACCACCATGTCTGCCTTTTAGAGGAGCAAGGAGATAATTGAGTAGCCCTTTGGACTTCCATTGCTTTTCCAGATCAAAAGAAGACTGGAGTAGTGGAAAGGATGATCCACTGCAGTGGGCTGAAGGGATTCCAATACACTTCCCCTAATACTGCCCTTCAGTTCATCCTCTGTACCCATCTAACTGCCTCTGGACCAGGCAATCCTTGATTCCTAGATCTTCCCCCACTGAGATTCCCTGATCCTCCATTAACACTCCTAGCCCCTCAACCACCAGAGCCAAAACCCTCACCTCCATGGTATGTGTTTTCCCTGAGGATGTCTGTCCATAAGCAAAAATGGTGCCATTGTAGCCAGCAAGGACATCTGGAAGAGACAGTAGAGAAAGAGCACTGGTGGAGATAAGTCGGGTAGGAAATGGGGTGCTGAGAAGAGACATTCTAAAAAGAAATCTATTACCTTTGACAATCTGCATGGCACATGCATGATAAACTTGCTCCTGAGTCGTGTTTGGGGGGAATACACGGTCAAAAACATATGGCTTCCCCTGGAATGAAAATAAAAGATATCAGACATCAGCAGGCAGGATGTGAGGGAAAAGAAATACCACAACCTCCTTCCAGTAGCTGAGAAAGGCACCCTTTTCTTCAATGCACAGAAATGCATTGAACAGAATGAACAGAAATGAACAGAAATGAACAGAAATGAACAGAAATGTGGGAGAATGGCCGGGTGTGGTGGCTCACGCCTGTAATTTCAGCATTTTAAGAGGCTTAGGCGGGCGGATCACGAGGTCAGGAGTTCAAGACCAGCCTGGCCAATATGGTGAAACCCCGTCTCTACTAAAAATACAAAAATTAGCCGGGCGTGGTGGCAGGTGCCTGTAGTCCCAGCTACTCAGGAGGCAGAGACAGGAGAATGGCATGAAACCGGGAGGCAGAGCTTGCAGTGAGCCAAGATTGCACCACTGCACTCCAACCTGGCGACAGAGCGAGACTCCATCTCAAAAAACAAACACAAAAGCAAAGAAAAGAAATGTGGGAGAATAAGAGAAACTAAAGGTACTGATGCCAGGAGTTGTGTCTGTGGTAGAGGAGTATTGCACAGTGAGATTGTGTTAGGGGATCTTAGTTGTGGTGTGATGATTGAGCACTCCACTACCCCAAACTCCTCCCTGGGAAGTCAGATGAAAAAAGATAATAGGACCACAGGTGATGAAAAGTGAAGAACAATTCATTAACACTGAAAAGTATCTCAAGCTAGAAATATCTTCCTCAACAGATCCACATACCCTGATATGGAAAGATCTTCAGATGTACTAAGTGAAAGATGCAAAGTTAGTGACATATATGTATAGCATGTTCCCTACCATGTAAATGAAATTCAGTCTACACTGAAAGCCTCTGTGGAAACATGAACACAAGCTCTCTCTCTTTGTGAAAGGAATATATGCAATCAGATATGTGGGTCTCCCTTTAAGAACAGAACAAGTTTTAACTTGGGCCGGGTGTGGTGGCTCACACCTGTAATCCCAGCACTTTGGGAGGCCGAGGCGGGCGGATCACCTGAGGTCAGGAGTTCGAGACCAGCCTGGCCAACATGTTGAAATCCCGTCTCTACTAAAAATACAAAAATTAGCCA
>NW_012120376.1:6080439-6081944 GCF_000951035.1 Colobus angolensis palliatus
AAAAAAAAAAAAAAAAAATTAAATTAAATCTGGCTTATAGAAAAAAACCCTACCTAAAATATTCATCCAGTCTCTCTGTGGTAAAAGCCTCTGAAATCCAAGAAACAGAATCCACTAAGGAAAAGAAGTTAGAAAAGTGCCCTCTGTAAAGTACCAACAGATAGAACCTTTCCAGAGGACCATTCTATTAAATATTTAAATGTCCATACTGTTCACAGTCTGTACCAGGATTCTAGTGCTAAAATTTCCTTTTACAAAACACTTGCTGGGCTGGGCACGGTGACTCATGCCCATAATCCCAGCATTTTGGGAGGATGAGGCAGGCAGATCACTTGAGGTCAGGAGTTTAAGACCAGCCTGGGCAACATGGTGAAACCCCATCTCTACAAAAAAATACAAAAATTATCTGGGTGTGGTGGTGCACGCCTGTAATTCCAGCTACTCGGAAGGCTGAGGTGGGAGAATTACCTGAGCTCAAAAGGCAGAGGTTGCAGTGAGCCAAGACCGGGCCACTGCACTCCAGCCTGGGCGACAGAGAGACACCCTGCATCAAACAAACAAACAAATAAACAAACAAAAAAATCTCTATTTTTTTCTTTTCTTTTCTTTTTCTTGAGTCAGGTTCTCATCTGTCATGCAGGCTGGAGTACAGTGGCGAAATCACAGCTCACTGCAGCCTCAACCTCCCGGGCCCAAGCAATCCTACCAAGTAGCTGGGACCACAGGCACATGCCACTATTCCTGCCTAATTTTGTTTATTTTTTGTAGAGGCAGGGTCTCACCATGTTGCCCGGGCTGGTCTCAAACTCCTGGGCTCAAACAATCCACCCACCTCAGCCTCCCAAAGCGCTAGGATTGCAAGCGTGAGCCACTATGCCCCGCCTTAAAAACTCTCATAAATTAGTAACAAAAAGACAAAAACTAAACAGAAAAAGGTGAACAAGAACTAGAAACAAGCAACAGAAGAAGAAATATAAATGTTCAGTATCCATGAAGATGTTCAACATTTTCCAAGAAAAGAAACTGTAACGGTAAAATCTCTTTTCACCTCTCAAACTGGAAAACAAAATTTGCATTGTAATACCTAGTGTGGATGTGGGTTCAAAAAAACAAGAACTTTCATTATTTTCTGGTTGGTGAGTACATCCATACAACAATTCAAAAATGTATATTCAAAAGACTTAAATTTTACATATCCATTGATCCAGAAACTCTACTTCTAAGAATTGATATCATGGAAATTAAGATTTCGCTACAAGGGTGTTTATCATCACATTGTTTATAATAATGAGAAATTACTTAAAGGAGTAACATTTAGGAGACTGGTTAACCTAAGGAGTGGATTAAATTACAGCTTATACATATATTTTATTCCTCACTGTTTTTTAAAATAATGCCATAACTAGCTGGGCATGGTGGCTCACGCCTGTAATCCCAGCACTTTGGGAGGCCAAGACAGGCAGATTACTTGAGGCCAGGAGTTCGAGACTAGCCTAGCCAACATG
>NW_012120376.1:6083009-6086338 GCF_000951035.1 Colobus angolensis palliatus
TCGATCTCCTGACCTCGTGATCCGCCCGTCTCGGCCTCCCAAAGTGCTGGGATTACAGGCTTGAGCCACCGCGCCCGGCCCTAGCCTCACATTTTTAAATGCATATGCTTTATGACCTCCACTTCGAAAAAATTATCCTGTAGACATACTGCACATATGCAAAAAATATTTATACAAGGTCATTCAACTGTTTGTAATAGCAGATGATTAGAACAACCCTTAACGTCCACCAACAGAGGCCTCGTTAAATAATGGCCTACCCCTACAACAAATTATACAGTTGAATGAGATAGCTCATGTGTGGTGTAATCCCAGCCCTCTGGGAGGTCGAGGCTGGAGGATCCTTGAGACCAGGAGTTGGAGACCAGCCTGGGCAACATAGGGAGACCCTGTCTCTACAAAAATTAAAAAAAAAAAAGCCAGGCATGGTGGCATGGGCCTTGTGGTCCCAGCTACTAAGAAGGCTGAAGCAGGATGATGGCCTGAGCCTCGAAGGTGGAGGCTGAAGTGAGCCATGACTGTACCACTGCACTCCAGCCTCCTGAGCAACAGAGCGAGGCCCTGTCTTGAAAAAAAAAAAAAAAAAACCCAAAAGAGACTGAGATAAATCTTTATGTGCTGATAAGGAAGGATCTCCAAGGCTCAGTGTTTTGTCTTAGGGTTGTTTGTTCGTTTTGTTTTTTGTTTTTTGAGATAGAGTCTTGCTCTGTCACCCAAGCTGGAGTGCAGTGGCGCCATCTCAGCTCACTGCAATCTCTGCCTCCTGGGCTCAAGCAATTCTCCTGCCTCAGCCTCCAGAGTAGCTGGGATTACAGGCACCTGCCACCACACCCAGCTAATTTCTGCATTTTTAGTAGAGATGGGGTTTCGCCATGTTGGCCAGGCTGGTCTCGAACTCCTGACCTCAGGTGATCCGCCCGCCTTGACCTCCAAAAGTGCTGAGATTACAGGGGTGAGCCACCACACCTGGCCTAACTTTTGTATTTTTAGTAGAGATGAGGTTTCACCATGTTGGCCAGGATGGTCTCCATCTCCTGACCTCATGATCCGCCCGCCTTGGCCTCCCAAAGTGCTGGGATTACAGGTGTGAGCCACTGCGCCCAGCCGGAATTTTTGTATTTTTAGTTGAGACGGGGTTTCACTATGTTGGCCAGGCTGGTCTCGAACTCCTGATCTCAAGTGATCTTCCTGCCTCGGCCTCAAAGTGCTTGGATTACAAGCATGAGCCACCACGCCCAGGCTGTTTTTGTTTTTAAAGATGCAGAATGGATGCATAATATGCTACCATTTGTGTAAAAAAAGGTATGCATGTATATATGTATTTGCTTATAAATGTATAGTAGGTTTTTGGATAGATTCACAAGAAGTTGCCTTCTGAAAGGGGAACTGTGTGGCTGGAAAAGAGAGGTAAGAAAGAGAAGGAAACAATATAAACCTTTTCATATCCTTTGCATTTTGTCACATGTGCAGGTAAGACATTCGAAAGTTAAATTAAAAATTGTAAAATATAGCCAGGCATGGTGGCACATGCCTATAATCCTAGCTACTCAGGAGGCTGAGGTGAGAGGTTTGCTTGAACCCAGGAGGCGGAGGTTGCAGTGAGCCGAGATCACACCACTGCACATTCCAGCCTGAGTGACAGCATGAGACGCCATCTCAAAAAAAAAAATTGTAAAACAATAAAGTTATGTAAAAATATTTAACAATGGCAAAATAGTAATATTTTGTTAGAGAAAAAAGGTTATAAAACTATATATAGTTTATGATATAATCTTATTAAAATTAACACATGTATATATGCAGGAAAAAACACTGGCAAAATACATCAAATTATTATTAATAACAGTGCTTTTTTGGGGTGGTATATTGGGTGATTTTTAGCTTCTTCTGCGTCCTTTTCTTTGTCTTTAACTTTGTTAATAATTAAAATGTATTAGTGCTGTAATTACATTATTTTTAATATTATTAAAGAAAAATCTACCTTAAGTTTGAATTGTGATTAATTCTTGAATTATAATCTACCTCAATGTTTCTCCCACCCAGTGGCCAAGAAATAGAAACAAGCAAAATATGTCTATCTCAGGCCAATACCTCTCATCTCTTTTGTTTTTTAATTTCCTTTTTCCTTTATTGTATGACATAGACTTATTGACTTCATATTAGCATTTAAGTATTATTAACTTTATGTAATAGCATTTGAGTTGGGAATTGGTGCATTTCCGGTTGTACGAAGGATAGTTGTATTATATTAGGTGTATTATGACCTTATTATTGTCCTTATTTGAAGATTTGTATGATCTCAGGAGATGTGTATGGGTTCAAGTTGACAAGGGGTGGACTTGTGATGTTTAATACTGAGTGTCAACTTGATTGGACTGAATGATGCAAAGTATTGATCCTGAGTGTGTCTGTGAGGGTGTTGCCAAAGGAGATTAACATATGAGTCAGTGGACTGGGAAAGGCAGACCCACCCTTAATCTGGGTGGGCATAATTTAATCAGCTGCCAGTGCAGCCAGAATATAAAACAGGCAGAAAAATGTGAAAAGATGAGACTGGCTTTCTCATCTCTTTTTCCACCAACAATCTCTATCCATGCTTCATGAAGCCAGGCATCCAGCCAAAGGGGATTAAATGTAACTCTCAAGCCAATCTTGCCCCTCCCCTCCCCCCACAAACATGGGCACAAACACACCAATCACCCCACCCCAGCCCCTACACACACTCCCTCAAAATATTCCCAGTTACAGGATTCTAGAAGGCTCCACAGATGCATTAAAATGGAGAGCGCTCTCCAAATGCTGAAGCCAATTATAGCCCCTTTTCATCAGGAACCCCTTTACATCAGTCTAGGCTGGGAAGAAAAAAAGAGCAGAGAGGGAAGAAGGGAGAGGTTCTCAGATTTGTGAGTCTAAAAGATACCCAAGAGCTAAAAATTGGTGCATTTAGTAATCTCCTGAACAGGGAAAGCCACGTGACAAGAGATACGATTTCAGGAGTTCTGGGAAGGCCTGCTACCTACTTCTCTATTCTTGGCTGGGCTCTAAAATTCCAAGCCTAGCTATTTATTTCTTTAAGATTTTTTTATTCCTTTTAAAATGTAAATGTCTTTTTTCTTTTCTTTTTTTGAGACAGAGTTTTGCTCTTTCACCCAGGCTGGAGTACAGTGGCATGATCTTGGCTCACTGCAACCTTGGCCTCCCAGGTTCAAGTGATTCTCCTGCCTCAGCCTTCCAAGTAGCTGGGATTACAGGTGCCCACCACCACACCCGGCTAATTTTTGTATTTTCAGTATAGACAAGGTTTCACCATGTTGGCCATGCTGGTCTCG
>NW_012120376.1:6086853-6105552 GCF_000951035.1 Colobus angolensis palliatus
GGGGTTTCACCGTGTTAGCCAGGGTGGTCTCGATCTCCTGACCTCGTGATCTGCCCATCTCGGCCTCCCAAAGTGCTGGGATTACAGGCTTGAGCCACCGCGCCTGGCCTTTTTTTTTTTTAATTACTGCTCCTTGTACAGCAGGGCTAACCCATGGGCAGTGTGCCCAGAGTAAACTGATCTTTTCATGAAAATAACTAGACCAGTGGTCTTCCACTTTTCCTGCCTTAGACATGGGAAGCACCACCAATATTTACAGATCTTATAACACACAATTACTCTGATCCAGACTGTAGTATGTTGTGGGAGGTTTCTTATCAGAATCTGGGGGAGTATATAGATAGTTAGCAAAAGCCGTATCTGATGTTCCTCTCCCCTGCCTCTGCCCGGGCCACTCCATGGACTGTGGATCACAACCTTGATCCAGATTTTCCTGAAGGCAGGGATTCCCTTTAAATCCCCAACACCAAACACAGTCCCTGGCCTATAGGATGCTGATGTAGTTTAGATGTTTGTCCCCTCCAAATCTCATGTTGACATTTAATCCCCAATGCTGGAGGCGGGGCATGGTGGGAAGTGCTTGGCTCAAGGAGGTAAATCCCTGATGAGTGGCTTGGTGCCTTCCCCATGGTAATGAGTGAGTTCTTGCTCTATGAGTTCATGTGAGAGCTGGCTGTTAAAAAGAGCTTGGCACCTCTTGCTTTCCCTCTTGTTCCCTCTCTTACCATGTGACTCCTGCTCCCTCTTTGCCTCCCACCATGATTGGAAGCTTCCCGAGGCCCTCACCAGAGCAGATGCTGGTGCCATGCTTCTTGCACAGCCTGCAGAACTGTTAGCCAAATATATCTCTTTTCTTTATAAATTACCCAGCATGGGATATTCCTTTATAGCACCATATAGAGGACTATGACAGATGCACTTCATAAATACTTGTTGAATAAACATAGATATTGACAAAGAAGGGAGCAAGAAGATACTTGGGATCTGGAGGTTTGGATGAAACAATTAGTAAAAAGGAAAAGTATTACCCACTTCCCAATTTTGTCAAAGCTAGCTTGTGGGGAGATAGCATACAAAATAGTGATAATATCTAACTCTTATTGAGGGTTTACTGTTTGTCTGCCATGTTACAAAGCAGTTTATATGCATTATCTCATTTAATGTTCACAGTAATCATAGGACATAGATACTGTTATTATTCCCACTTTATGGATGATGAAACAGGCTCAAAGAGGTCAGGTAGCTTCCCCACAGTCACATGGCTGAGAAATGGTAGAGCACAGTTTCAAATTCAAGCAATCTGATTCCAGACAAATCGATCCAAAGAACTGAAATGCCAACACTGTGTCAGAGCCTTATCAAGGCTTTTCCTTCCCCTCTTCCATATCTCCCCTCCTCGCATTTGGGCATTTTTCCAAGTATTTCCAGACAGAACTAAAGCCTTTCATCACTTCCTTTTTCCAACCTCAATCCCATTTTCAGAAGTATGTAATTCTCCCATCCACCCTCTCTACCTCTAGGTAATCGAAGACTCTGTGAGTTGTTAATGAGAAATAGTCATAGAGTCTCTCCTCCTCTTAGGAATGTCCCCGAGATCCAATCTCTCTCCCACCCCCAGCAGTCAAAGTGCTCCTTATAGCCTTCTCTGAAGGGCCTCTCTTCAGAGTCCCACAGTCCAGGGTTCTTTGTTCTCCTTTAATCACACTCCTTGACACTCCTTGATGTCTCCTCTTCCATTTGTGTATCCCAGTACCTTTCTGTACTTTTCTATCATGTGTGCTGACTAAAGCTAATTGGGGCTGGGGGTTTAAGATCAGAGGTCCAAAGATGACCAACCTGTTCAACCCTCAGTACAGCACTTGGTATAAGCTGAACTTCAAGTGCCAGGCCTGATTTCCATAGTGACACCCGTGGGGATTGTTGCCATGGTAATGCTGGAAAGACATTGGCCACTGTGAACGTTACTTCTCATCTCCATTTTTCTTTATGAGACTCCTCCAAAGCAAGGGAGAGCCCTGCTCCCCACTTCAGATATCAAATCCCAGGCCACCCCAAACAATACTGATTCTGCTCCAATAACCCTGCAGGTCCCAACCTAGCTTTGTCAAGTGAGGTACACAATGGTCCTAGCTTCTTGCATTAAGAACCCACTTAACCATCGGGAGACCTGAGGGAGGTAGCTGTGTACACTTGAATGAAGGGGAAAGAGAAAGAGTGTGTGTGTACATATGTGTTTCTTCACTGTCATCCCTCTCACATCTGGTACAGATGCATCCACCCAGACAGCAGGCATTGGGACACTGCTGAGAAAGACCAAGGCAGAGGAAGACAGAGAGACACTTAAATGGGTCTGGCGAAAAAGTCACACTGGATTCTGAGTGTGCAAAAGCAAAACAAGATGGGCACCACATATAGACAGTGACCCAGACACCCTTCTACTATGACTCAGGCCATTTACTTTGGCTAAGCCCCATCCCCCAGGTTCCTGGAAGAAGTCAGAGGAGTAGGGGAGAAAAAAGGCACACAGAGCTGTCTCTCCAGCTTATTCTCCTACCCTCTAACAAGCAGAACAAAGCCCATGAACAGAAGGGACTCTGAAGCTCAGCGCTAGCCGCAGTGCTGCAGAGGCGAAGGGGAGAGCAGTCACAGGAAGGAGTAGGGGCTGCACTGGGAAAGATTCTCTCTCCCACCTTCACTCTTCCCGAACCTTCCCAGACATCCTGAAGCAGCCTCCTCCATTAATTCCTAAGCCAGCTCCCAACCCAGTGGGCTCCAAAGAGAGCTAGAGGAGAAAAGAGAAAAAGGAGTCGGAGTTTCCCTCCCTTATTGGGACCCTCAAGGGTCTCCTAAAAATCATGCCCCCTGTAGCCCTCATTCCCTAAATGATGAATGAATATTAAGTCTGAAAAAGCAAACTCCAAAGATGTTGCCTGAGACAAAATGGCCCCCCGTAAGCATTTATCTTCAAGTGAGAGACTGACAGGGAGGGCTAGGGTGAGGGAAGATACGAGCAAACGAGACAAAGATACAGCCCTACAGATACCAGGCAAAACAGACAAGGAAGATCCAGCAGTGGAGCTGAGATGGAATCTGAATTGGCAGGGGGCCTTGGGCTTCTTTTCACCTCTCCTCCTTGCCCACCTCCCACTGTGTGTCTCTCCTGTTTAGCTGGGCTAACAACAGATCGACACCACACCCCTCTTCCCAACATCACCCCCTGCCCCATCCCACTACACCAGGATGGCCCAGAGAGCCTAAAGGAGTTGGTTCAGACTTACTGGAAAAACCTTCCAGAGCAAGGAAATAGGGCCTAAAAGTTCTGCCCCCCATCATCACCCCCCTCCTGTTTGTCAGCCTTTATGTCTCAAGGGGATCTTAAGCTCCAACTCTCACAACTAACGCTGGCTCTCCAGGACACTCTGAGAGGGGTCCTCCTGAGTTGATCCAGGAGTTGTTTTGTGGTTGTTTCGTTTTGTTTTGTTTTTAGCCCAGCCAGACTGAACAGTCTGCAGGGCCAGAGAGGTCCCTGAAGCAAAAAGAAACAGAGGCCCTCTTCATGTGACAAATACATACACACACACACACACACACACACACACACACACACAAACACAGAGAGAGAGAGAGAGACAAAAGCATCCATTTGAGTTAACAGTGTGGGTAAGGGTGCAAGGTGGTGACAGACTGGGGCCCTTGGAGACCAGTAAGCAGGTCTCCCCCAGGCATGTTTATTCAAAGTCCCATTCTCACTGACTCAGAAGGCCCAGACTTCCTCCCCTTCTTTCCTTCATTCCTTTAACAAGCATGTTTCCAGGTGCTCTGTGCCAAGCACTGTGGATAAAGATACATAAGAAGCACCTCTGACCTTGACTGCCCTCGTATATGCCCCTCCCTTCTCAAGCTAGTTTTCGTTTCCTGGCCCAGCACCCCTCAAGCCCTACAGGACTCAACCCCAGATCTTTTCTCCCCACACACAGCCTGAGGTCGCTACCAACCTCAGGGGGGTGGAAAAGGCCTAGAATTTCCCTTTGGGCCATTACAGATAAAGGTGCAGAACAGAAACCTGGGTAGGCAATGTGATAGGAAGAGATAGGAGGTTTGCAGTCACAGATTTAGGTTCAGATCCATGGATTAATAGCATGACCTTGAGAGTGTTATTCAAGTTCTTTGGGCCTCAATTTCTGCATCTGTAAAATGGAAATATTGATACTACTTTCGAATGCTGTATCGGGGGTTAAATAATATACATAGAGTAACAGGCCCACTGTAAATATTAGTTCCCTTAAGATATCCTCCTTGGGTAGGGCTGTCATGATGAGGTAGAGCTGGACGGCTACTTTCTCTTGGATCCTCAAGAGAAAAGATGAATAAGCAAGTACTTACTAGGATCTCAGAGTTTGAGCATTTTTCTTTCAGGGGGTCAGCTGGGGAATCTGAAACCCTCTTCCTACCGTAACTGGGAACGAAAGGCAGACCTGACCTTAGGATTCCAGAGGCTCCCCCCAAGATTGGGTGTGGCATCAATGATTTCTTTCCCGGTAAACCCTGCATCAGACCTGTTCCCCCCAACACACACACAAAAATCCAGGCTATAACTACTTTAGGGAATGATGGAAGGTTTGGTCTTAGAGCCCACTTCCATCCACACTCTGCAGAGACCCTAGACCGCTCACCTCCCATCTAGTCTACCCAAAAGTCTTCCCCCTTACCTTCTTGGCAGGTGGGGGTAGAGATCTGAGACAATAACAAAGGAAAGATGCGCTTTCTCTTGGTGGGGTGGGGGGAGGGTGGAGAAGGGGAAAACATCAGAAAAACATGGAACTGGTTCTAACGGGTGGAGACGCTGCAGACAGCAGCAAAGGGGAGTTGAGTCTCCCGAAGGTAGGGAAGCAGCCCCCTGCCACTCTGCAGAGACTCAGCCGCTGGCCTGGTCAGGCCACACCCAGCCATCCTGATGCAGGGGAGAGGAGGGGCTGCGGGGAAGAGGATGAAGGATGAGCGGCGGGGAGGGGACGCAGAGGGACCGGCAGAGACTAAGGTTCTGCGGGAGGCGGGGAGATTTAGCCACCCGCCCCCTCCCCGAATTCCCTCCTAGGCGACACTCACCCCAATAACGACGCTGTCGTCCCCTTGGAAAATGGGGATGAACTTGTCTCCCCGCAGAATCTCAGCCTGGTTTAGGGGCCGGAATCGGCAGAGCACCTTGATGCTACATTCGTTGTTGGTCTCCGCCATGGTGGTCGCCGGCGTGGAGCTGGAACACTTCTCGGGCTGCAGGGGTGGTGTGTGCTCCAGAGGAGAGGGCTCTCAGCTAAGACTGAGGCGGAGGACAGGTGCTCCGTCTCTAGGGGCAGAGTTGAGGGCGCCCGGGCGAAGCCTGGGGAGCAGGGCCGGGGCGCGCCGTCTCTCTCCTGCGGCAGCGGGATGCGGGAGACCTGGGCGTCTGGTCCTCTCGGGCGCGCTGCCTCTCCGCCCCTCGCGCTGCAGCGCCGCGCTGCGGGCCTGGGCGGGGCCGCGATGGAGGAGCGGGGGCGGGGCTCCCTCAGCTGGGGAGGCTGGCTAGACGTCGACCCCCGAAGGCTGGAACCTCACTGCTCCTCTCCTCCCTCCCCCATCCCTAACGTTCGGAGATAACCTTGCCCTCCACCCTTCCCCACCCAACTCACTGCATCCCACCCCTATACCCCCGATCTGTTTGTCCCTCCCTCAGACTCCACCCCCTGGAAGGGATAAGGAGACTGAGGTGGGCCTGTCGCCTGTGTAGCTAAAAGGGTCAGATCTCCCACTACCTTTATTCCAGGGCATCCCCCAACCCGTCACAAGCCTCTCTCCAAACTGGGATCACACTTCTCATTCTCGCCCTACGCCCATCCCATGCCCCACATGCAGGGAAGCTGGACTCCCAACCCCCTCAGCTTTCTGGGGGATCGCTGCCTGTACTCCTATGGAGGTGGGTGTCAGGGAGGAGTGTCATGGGAGGTTCTGGCTACTCCCTTCCCCTTCCACATCCAAAGGTGCACTCTACTGTCTCCCCAACGTACACAGCAGGTCACCAGTTTCAGGGAAGATAAACTCCCATTCTGGGTTATGGGAATTCAAAAGCAGACACAAACTTATTTTTGTGTCATAGGTTGAGGATGTGATGATGGGTAGGAAACATTTTTGCAAGAGAAAGGGAGTCAGAAAGCAGTGAAGGAGGGGCAATGATGGGGATGGGGAAGGCCTAGAGACTTTGAAGTCTAAGGCAAACACCTGCATTTGGGTTTCAGGCAAATTCAGGTACCTATGGGAGTGTGTGTTTCCCGTCTCAGTAACCATTGGAGGATAGAGTCCCAATACTTCAGCCCCCTTCCCTGGCCAAAAAAAGAAAAAAAAAGGTGTGGGGGAAGAAGAACGAAAGAAATGCCAAGCCCAGAGATTCCTTGTCCTTCCTCCCTTTGGGTCAGACTCCTGCTGCAGCCCCTGGAAAGAACCACCAAGAAGCTGGCCAAATTGATTTTTCTCCACGTCGCAGGCCTCTGCCGGCCAACAGAGAGTTGGACTGCAGGAGTTGAGGTTCTAGGCAAAGGGGAAGGGCAGGGTGGATGGGAGAAGGAGGAGGAAAGGAAAGTTCAGCTCAGCAATTGTCTCATGAGTGGTTAAGGTCACTTAAACACTATGGGACAAAAGCAAGAGATTGATAGCCTGGTCAGAAAAGACCTAACTACTCAGAACTCCGGGGGTTTCCCACGTTGGGGCTGCACCTCTAACCCACCTTGAATCTTAAGAGAACTGAAAGAAAAGAGTCCAACATAATGAATGGGATAGGAAAGCGGTAGGACTATGGAGAAAGGGATAGAGGCTTGGGGAGGAGCCAGGAGAAAGAAAGACAAAGAGTTCCGAACTCAGGAACTCTCTAGTCACTTGGTTTGGCACAATTTCTAAGTGTTGCAGCATCCTGCAAGCTCAGGAAACATCCCGGGAAACATCCCATCCTTGGGTCCCCAGGGCCTCCAAGGTGGCATCATTAGTAAAGGGGTTTCAAAATGCCAGTCCATGGAGGGTCACTGGTCAGAGACAAAAGTTCACTGAGTATGCCCTCACCTCCAAAAGAACAATGGTGAGTTGTTTTTGTTTTTTTTTTAATATAAAGCTGGATTTGATAAGTTTCAAAAGACTATCTTTTATTCTGAGTGTGTCCTTCCTGCTTTTCTACCAAGTAATGATTGTGACAGTAAACAGTAGGTTTTCTGTTTGTAATATACTTACTTGATAAGAAAGTAAATCTTCAAGGTTTGTAGTTGTTTTAATTTTATTGAACGATGAAATTTAAAAGTTTGAGAACGGGAGGTAAGAATGGTGAATAGGTACAAAAAATTAGAAAGCATAATAAGACCTACTATCTGATGGCACAATAGGGTGACTATAGTCAAGAATAACTCAATTGTACATTTTTAAATAACTTGAGTGTAATTGGATTATTTGTAACTTAAAGGATAAATGCTTGAGAGGATGGATACCCTCTTCTCCATGATGTGCTCATTTCACATTGCATGCCTGTATCAAAATATCTCATGTGTCCCATAAATACATACACCTACTGTGCTACTGTGTACCCACAAAATTGAAAAAATTGAAAAATAAATGAAAGTCTGAGAACTATTAACAAAGTGGTTAAGAGCACAGAGAGTGTTCAGACAGACATGGAGACAGCATTTATCTATTTATGAACTTCAGATAAGATTGCCAGATTTGAAAAACAAAAAACAAAAACAGGATGCCCAGTTAAAGTTGAATTTCAGATACATAATTATTTGGGGGTTAGTATACCACACACACCCACACACACCACACACCACACACACACACCTACTTATTATCTAAAATGCAAATTATCTGGAAGCCCTTACTTGAGAAGATTGCCTAACTTTTTCATTCCTAACATACACTAAGCGTTTACTAAATTTTACTTCTTGTTTTTATTTTGTTTTTATAATACACAGTATCAAGCAAACTTGTTGTTTTTGAAACCCTGGCTGTGTCACAATATGACTAACTGTATGATTTAATCTAGTCATTTTATTCCTGGGAGCCCAAAACAGGAATTATAAATGTTCTTTCACTGACTTGCTGAAATAGCTCCCCAAGGTTCGTTATTGTCGCTCCCCGCCCAAGCTCCGGTACACCAAAACTACACATCCCACAATCCTCGGCGGCGTCCCCTGGCCATTACCTCATTCCCTGGCCTCGTTCTCCCCAGTCCCGGCCTCTCCACTGGTGTGGCGGCAGGGCTGTTCTCGCGACTTTTGCTTTACCCTTCTGCTGTGCTACTGCTGTCGCGAGACTTCCTGCTCATCTGCCGCTCCCTTTGCCTCCGCCTTAGCCCGGGACCCGAACCCAGCCTCTCCCCTATCCGAACACCGGCCCCGGCTCCTCCGAGGCAACGGTCCCCCAGCCCTGTCTCGCCGCCGCCATGGCGGACCCTAAATACGCCGACCTTCCCGGCATTGTGAGTACAAGGCCGGCCCCGGCTTCCCAGGACCGCGCCCCCGACCTCCCAAGGACCCCCAACAGAAACCAGCCCGCGACCCCTCCCGCCTGCAGCCCATCCTCCGCCCAAGGGCTCCCGCGGCTCGTTCTCCGACCGGCCGCAGCATCCCCCGAACTCTTCTGACCCGACTGGGCCGGGCCGCCTGACGGCTCACCAGGCCCCCTTTACGGCAGTCGCCGGTAGCTCGGCGTACTCCGGGTACTGACCGCTTGTGCCTGAGTGTTTCCACCATCTGTGTCAGCGCCGCCCATGCCCCCCGCCAAATCTCTCCATAAGACCCCCACATCCCTACCCCAGACACACACACCAGACCACTTAGCGATTACCTTCATCCTGACAAGGAAAAGGTTACCATGGCAGAACCCTCTTGTGCCAGATGGGGAGCTCTATCCTTGGGGGAACCTGTGCCCTCCCCCACCTCCCACTCCCATGACAATCCTGGCGTGTACCTTTTGTGCTGCCCTGCCTGCTTCTCAAGGTGCGGGTTGGGACACAGGACTTTGAGTACTAAGGTCCTGAGTCACTCTCAATCCTTGTGCCAGGGTAGTGGTGTACAGGGCCTAATTGGAGGATAGCCCTCACCTTCTTCGGCAGTGGTGATTGCCAAGGTCCTGCCCGCTTCTAGATTTAGGGTAACATCGTTGCTATCACTTACACTCACCGTTTACTGTCAGGTCCCAGTTGTCTCCGCTGTCATCCCTACCCCTTGAGACATGGGAATTGACATACTGTTGACTCACGGGGCAGGTGGAGGAGAAAGGACAGAACCCTGGCATCACACCCTGCCTTCTCCGTTAGCTTATTCAAATGGAGTGGGGTAAGGGGTGTTGTGATGCTGGGTAGTGAGGTTGGGTGGTCACTGCTTCTACCTGCAGGCCAGGAATGAGCCAGATGTTTATGAAACCAGCGACCTACCTGAGGATGATCAAGCGGAGTTTGATGCGGTAAGAATGTGTGCTGCCACAGATTCCTGCGAACTCTGACCTTTCTCCCCTAGACAGGTCCTTCCCTTTCTCTGGGGAGCTACAGCAATAAGCGGGTATGCCAACCCCAGCCTGGGTGGTATATAGGTTGCAGGACTTGAAAAGACCTTGCTGGGCTTGCAGCCACCAATGAGCAACGGCAGGAGGGAGAGTCATGTCAGTGGAATTACAGCTAACAACATCTGTTTGCAAAGCCCTGATCCTTGGACCTTTTAAATAAAATTGAAATATCTCAAAACAGATTTGGGGCTAGTGACTTAGGCCCCTGGGTTCTAACCCATGGAAATGAATCATGAAGCCTGGGCACTTGTAATAAACTGCTACCGAGAACTAGACTTTGAAATATAGAGAAATACTTTTAAAATATGAATACCCAGTATCCACTGGGCAAGAAATTAAGAAAGTGATTCCAAGATTTTAGAGTAAAACAAATTTGAGGAAGAATTTCATATCAGCAGAGGTGAGACTGTGGTTGCAATTTTAGATCTGAGAACTCTGAGGATGGAGTACTTAGGTGCAGACACATTTTAACTGTGAGGGGAAACACTTAGCATGGTTTATTGAATGTGTTCATTCTGTGTTTTTTTTGTGTGTGTGTGCAATGCAGAGGAAGAAATGTCACTGCCCCCAATGAGCCCCAGACTAATGGGGAATTAGGATACATATAGGAAACATATAGAAGGAAAAAAAAAACAACAAAATTGAGTGAATGGAAATCAACATAGTAAAAACTGTTTAAGTGCCAAGGGGAGTGTTTATAGGATGTGTTTTAGGTTCTATTATTTCTGAAGAGAGCTGGGCTGGGATCACATTGGTGATGTGAGTTCTCAGTAAAGGTGTGTCCAAGAGTCATTGCAATATGCAGGCTCAGTTTGCTTGTCTGTAAGTCCTGTGGCTATTGTCTGTGGGGCTGGTTAGTTCTGGGGAATGCTGACTGCTGGCTTACAATGTATGGCTTGGCGTACTCACTTATTTCTTACTTGACCTCCCCCATGTGGAAGTGGTTCTTACATTGTGGGAAACACCTTCTCTGTCCCTTCTCCCAGTGGTGTGTTCCTTGTGGCTTCCGTATTTGCTGGCATGCCAATCTATCCCCCAAGCTTGAGTATCTTGGAGATAATGTAGATGATGTTGTTGCTCAAGGACCTGGGTGTGCACCTGTCACTCCAAGAGGCATCTTATAGGAAGCTGCCTCTGTCCTCACAGAATAGGAGTGTACACAGTTGGTTCTCTATGTTTATGGGTTCTAAAACCCATGGATTCAACCAACCACGAATGGAAAATATTTTTTAAAAATAAAAAATAGGCCTGATGCGGTGGCTCATACCTATAATCCCAGCACTTTGGGAGGCTGAGGCAGGTGGATCATTTGAGGTCAGGAGTTCGAGACCCCGTCTTGACTAAAAAATACAAAAATTAGCAAGGTGTGGTGGCGAGCACTTACAGTCCCAGCTACTAGGGAGGCTGAGGCAGGAGAATTGCTTGAACCCAGGAAGTGGAGGTTGCAGTGAGCCGAGATTGCGCCACTGCACCCCAGCCTGGGCAACAGCAAGACTCTGTCTCAAAAAAAAAAAAAAACCATTACAACAATAAAAAGAATACAATGAGATCACTTGGACACAGGAAAGGAAGCATCACACACTGGGTCCTATTGTGGGGAGGGGGGAGGGGGAAGGGATAGCATTAGGAGATATATCTAATGTAAATGATGAGTTAATGGGTGCAGCACACCAACATGGCACATGTATATATATGTAACAAACCTGCATGTTGTGCACATGTACCCTAGAACTTAAAGTATAAAAAAAAAATACAAAATTTAAAAACACAATATAACAACTATTTACATAGCATTTACATTGTACTAAGTATTTTAAGTAATCTAGATATGATTTAAAGTATACAAGAGGATGTGTAGGCTATATGCAGATACTGTGCCAGTTTATACAGAAGATGTGAACATACGCAGATTTTGGTATCAAGGGAGGTCCTGCAGCCAGTCTCCCACAGTTGCCAAGGGATAGCTGTATGCTGAGAACTTTACTGCACTACCACAGTTCCGACTATTCAACTTAGGCTTAGGCTTCTGCCCTTCATGGTGAGATAATGAATAGAACTCTTTCCTTTTGTCGCTGACTGTGATACAAACAGGTAGTTTCACAGTAATTCCCTTTCTAAACAAAAAAATATATATTGTCATTCCTGTTTGAAGATACTGGGATATCTCTTTTTTTTTTTTTTTTTTTTTTTTTTGAGACGGAGTCTTGCTCTGTCGCCCGGGCTGGAGTGCAGTGGCTGGATCTCAGCTCACTGCAAGCTCCGCCTCCCGGGTCGAGGCCATTCTCCTGCCTCAGCCTCCCGAGTAGCTGGGACTACAGGCGCCCGCCACCTCGCCCGGCTAGTTTTTTGTATTTTTTAGTAGAGACGGGGTTTCACCGTGTTAGCCAGGATGGTCTCGATCTCCTGACCTCGTGATCCGCCCGTCTCGGCCTCCCAAAGTGCTGGGATTACAGGCTTGAGCCACCGCGCCCGGCCAATATCTCTTAATAAAAAGGAGATGACACCCATTCCAGGTGTGGAAGAACCTGACTGTGCAGCTCTGAGTGGCTGTTTCTCCCCCAGAGCCTGAACAGCCTATTTTAGTAGCATCTAGTGGGGTGGCTGATGAGGAGAGGATACCGTGAGTGTTCATTTCCTGTGGCATATTGCCCAGGGTGCCAGTATAGAAGTACATATGAGCTAAATGGCAAATAGAAGAAGAGTCTAATTGTTTCTGTCACCTAAAGCTCAGCTAAGTGACTCTCTGTCACTAGGGAGGAATGGGGTGGGCAGACCTTCAGCCGCTTCAGGAGCCCTAAGAGCCAAGATGTTTCCTGATGTCAGCTAATGTCTCTGGCCCCGGCATGTCCCTTTGGGGCTTGCAGCTTTCGGGAAGTCAGCTGAGTAATGGCTCTGCCGCTGCTTTTAATACTGACGTAAATATGCAATTTGAGGAGCAGTGAATTCTATGCTTAGATAATCTAGAAATGTCATGTCCATGAGGCCTGGGATCTCACCAGCAGCCTGTCTGTTTCCTGCCTACCTGCCCAAGACCTAGTATGAGTGACAGTGCACATGACCTGTCTTGTGGCTGAACCATGAGATTTTCAGTCACCTTTTTTTGTGTGTTTTTTTGAGACGGAGTCTCACTCTGTCGCCAGGGTGGAATGCAGTGGCGTGATCTTGGCTCACTGCAAGCTCCACCTCCCGGGTTCACGCCATTCTCCTGCCTCAGCCTCCCAAGTAGCTGGGACTACAGATGCCCACCACCAGGCCTAGCTAATTTTTTTGTATTTTTAGTAGAGATGGGGTTTCACCATGTTAGCCAGGATGGTCTCAATCTCCTGACCTCGTGATCCGCCTGCATTGGCTTCCCAAAGTGCTGGGATTACAGGCGTGAGCCACCGTGTCCAGCCTCAGTCACCTTCTTAACCCCTGACAACAGCATTCTCTGCCTTAATCTTCAGATTATTTTCAACTTTTTCTCAGTTTTTAAAGTAGGTAAGATATGCACAGAGAACAGAGGATTCAAGGCTAAGTAGTGAAAAATCTGCCTCCCACCCCTGCCTACCACCACTCAGTTCTCTTCCCTAGAGACAACCGATATGGACAGCCTCTTGTGGAACCTTTCAGGGGGTCTCCAGATTTCTTTCTGTTTTTTGAGACAGTCTCACTCTTTCCCCCAGGCCAGAGGGCAGTGGCACAATCTTGGCTCACTGCAACCTTTGCCTCCCCAGTTCAAGTGATTCTCCTGCCTCAGCCTCCCGAGTAGCTGGAATTACAGGCATGCGCCACCACATCTGGCTAACTTTTTGTATTTTTAGTAGAGATGGGGTTTCACCATATTGACCATGCTGGTCTCGAACTCCTGGCCTCAAGTGATCCAGCCATTTTGGCCTCCCAAAGTGCTGGGATTACAGGCGTGAGCTACCATGCCAGCCAGGTCTCCAGATTTCTGTCTAAAGGAATAGTCAAGTTGTGTCGACCCCACTGCTCCATAACTTTCTTCCTCGGATTCCTCCACTGTGGAAGAAATTGGGCTACTGAAGGAAAAATGTCCTCAGACATCCCTTAAAGATTTAAATTGCTAATTTAACTTAAACATAAACATTTTCTGATTCCCATAGTGGGGAGGATGGGGGAGGAAAGCATAAAAGATTTAAAGTTTGCTACAGATGATCCTGAATTTTTTTTTTTTTTTTTTGAGATGGAATTTCACTCTTTTTGCCCAGGCTGGAGTGCAATGGCATGATCTTGGCTCACTGCAACCTCCACCTCCCGAGTTCAAGAGATTCTCCTGCCTCAGCCTCCCGAGTAGCTGGAATTACAGGTGTCCATCACCACACCCAGCTATTTTTTTGTGTTTTTAGTAGAGACAGGGTTTCACCATGTTGGCTAGGCTGGTCTCGAACCCCTGACCTCAGGTGATCCACCCACCTCGGCCTCCCAGAGTGCTGGGATTACAAGCATGAGCCAACTGTGCCTGGCCAATCCTGATTTTTCTACTATCCCTTTAAAACAATTTTATCAGGAAGTAAAATCTTCTAGAACCAGGAAAGTGCGCAGGCTGTAGCCCTTTCCTCCTCAATCTGGGAAGATCTCTTTGCACTTCAGACACTGCCAGGTTAATTGGGGCAATAGGCTTGCTTGGAGATTTCTCTTAAAATGTTTGGAAAACTAATTCCCAAATAGTATTCCACCCACACACACCCCCACTCTAACCCCCGGGCCCACCGCCTGCCTTGGGTCGGTAAGGCTTTCTGCTAATGGCTTTTGAACTGCTGGAATAAGGGAAGTAAATTAAGAAAAATCTCATTAGAAACAATTTAGCTTCTCTCTTTATGGCGTAACTACCCCCAGTAAAAGGGGAAAAAATGACCTAGCCATAGTTTGAGGTGGCCCTGGCAGAGGCTTCATTTCTCCAAAAGGTAGATATTACTGGACACTCCTGAGATGAGAAACAGTAGGTCTCTTCCTTACAGTTTAGAAGATCCTGGAGTATGCTTGATTGTGTTCATTGACTGTTGGCACACTTGAACTTACCTGAGTTTTTCCTAATGCTTCCCCCATCCTCCCTCCTCACCACCTTGCCTGGACACTAGTTTGCACAAGTAAGACCATTCAATGCTTCTTCTCTGCATGTTTTTTTCATCTGCCATCTCGCATGCAATGCTCTGCCACTGTGCTATTGTTGTAGCTAATCGTTTTAAATTCCAGTGAGTCCCTGGCTGGGTCACTGAGGGTCCTGCTGGCCTTATGTTTAAAGATCATTAATCAAGGGTTAGAAACAGCTATGATCCATGAATCATTGTCTCTTCCCCTTGTAAGGTCTGCAGAGTAAAACTGTCCAATGGAGGATGGGATAGAAGCATGGAGGCTATAAATGCTTTTGAACATGAGGCATTTAGGGGCTGGAGTTAGAAGAGAATTGCCTTTCTCCTCCTCAGACTAAGATCAAATGAAGATATTTTTTATGAAACGACTTTTAGCTATTCTAGACAAGGATAGAGAACAAAAGGGATGACAGCCACAGTCCTCAGTTCTTGGCTGTATGTGGATTATCTCTGGGAAAAACTCATTTTAATATTCCCCTATGCTAGGTCTTCAGAGAAATGTAAATGGGATCAGAAGGAGGTTTATATGCAATTGTAAGGTAATAACTTGGATTATTTGTGCTTTTGTGAGTCTTTCTGTTTCTGCACCCCTCCTTTTGCAATGGATGGATGGATGGTCAGCAATATATTGATCCATCCCGGACAGTTTTACTCTACAGCTCTGTACATCTTCCTTGTCATCATGGTTTTGAAGTCCCCTGGCTGCAGTGTTGGCAGATAGCCTGAATAGGCTCAGAGAATAGCAGTGGCCACTTTCCCTGTCTGATTTAGAACGTCAGGTCTTGCCCTCTGAGGCATAGCCACTTAGCCAAACAGCCCTGGAGGGTCTGGGAGTCCGTTAGTGAAAGAGACTGGGAGTCACATACTAGGTAAGCTGGCACCCGGGGTCAGGGCACTTGAAATCTTCCAATCAAGGTGACTAGTACTACTGCAGGTTATGCAGGAATCATGCCTAAAATCTCATCATCCTTCAACCCACCCATAGGACAGACCTGGAGGTGGTATATACTATCTGCAAACTAATATACCACTTTTCCTTTTCTTTGATTTTCTGTCCTCCCTGTTCTGCCCAGTTCACTTGGTTTGAACTTGAGCTTATGGCCCATTGTCTTCTCTCTCTCCTTGAGTTTCTCCCAAGCTGGTTTTAGCTTGGTGGGACAAATCAGAGAAAGGTACAGTGTGTGTACTTCTCCTTTGTGTTTGCATGTGTGCACCTATGGGTGCTTATGCCCACTCTATGCAGAGACATCCCAGCCTCGACCACAGGACAGGACCTGGAGCCACCTCTACCCTGAACTGAAAGAGTAATCTTTTTTTTTTTTTGAGACAGAGTCTCACTCTGTCGCCCAGGCCAGAGTGCAGTGGCATGATCTCGGCTCACTACAACCTCCGCCTCTTGGGTTCAACTGCAACTTCCACCTCCCGGGTTCACATGATTCTCCTGTCTTAGCCTCCCGAGTAGCTGGGATTATAGGCGCCCACCACCACGCCTGGCTAATTTTGTATTTTTAGTAGAGATGGGGTTTCACCATGGTGGCCAGGCTGGTCTCAAACTCCTGACCTCAAGTGATCCACCCGCCTCGCCTTCCCAAAGTGCTGGGATTACAGACGTGAAACACTGTGCCTGGCGGAAAGAGGAATCTTGGTGGGACCCTCGCATCATCTAGGGAACGGAGAGGTTGTGGGTCAGAGGTATCTGGATGAAATACTGTTGAAAGGAAGCACTTGTTTTTAATCCCACCATGTTTTTTCATATGCACACAACCATCCTCAACCTTCCATACTTCCATCTACCCATCAGCAGAGCTCCTAGAAAGGCCGGGCATACCACTGGATATCCCCTCCTGGCAGTTCTAAACCAGCCTTGCCTGGAAGTGGGAGCCTTATCTATATTGCCCAGACTCAAATAAGGCCTCTTGGAAATACTCTCACCCTTCCCCCTTGTCTACCCTCCAAACCCTGTGAATCTTGTGAACAGAGGGTTGAAGAAACATGTTCTGCACATGCACTGGTAGCTGTGAATCTTGGTGTCCCCTGGACCCATCATGGCAGAATTGCTCTGGATCCCTCGGAGCTGCGGGGTGAGTTATCAACCACTCAAGGTGGAGGTAAACATGTCAGGCTGCGTGAGGGACCAGGAGCAGCCCTGCCTCTTCCCTTGCAGGAGGAAATGAGAATGGATCTATACTTAGGTATTTCATCATTCCTTAAACTCACCATCTGTACCTGACATATTTTGTTCTGTCTCACCTAAAGTCTTATCAGACTTCCTACCTGATTGCTCTCATTGCGACTGATTCTGCCATCCAAATGTCTGATTTTTCACAGCTAGAGAAACCAAGAGATAGGAAGACAAGGGCCATGAACTAAGAAGGGGAACTCCTCTCCTGAGAATTATTGACCCTCTATCAGCTACAAGTCCTAAGAATCTCTTAAATTCTGCTTCATCTTCTGCCATTTCTAATAGCTTCCCCGCCACCTCAACCTTCTCTCCCCAGTTTCCTATTCCATGCCACTGGCTTGTAACATCTAACTCCTAGTTTTCAGATGATCCTAAACTGCTGCTGTTAATGGCAACGCTTCATGACATCCTCACCACCAGAGGGAAAAGGGTCTCATGCTGTTCTTTCTCTTGGGGTATATGGTGACCCCAGCTGAAATTTCTTGGCCCCTAAATTTCACTAGGCTCCCCTGGGGCCCTGTGGTGCAGTGTGTTTGAAGACTGTCATGTAGTGCATGTGACAATTTGCTAATAACAATTTTGTCTTTTTTTTCCCTCCCTCATCCCCATTCCCCCACTCCCTTTCCTTTTAACTCTTTTGATTTTCTCACCTCTGGGGAAACCACAAGGAGCTGGTAAGAAGCCTGACCTTTCATCTGCTTTTTAATGGGGTGTGCTATGATGAGCAGTTGTTTCTCTGTCCTTTAGACTCTACTAAATCTTTCGTTCCTCTATTCAGTCCCACACCCAGCCTTCTCCTATCTCACAAGTCACTGTAATTATACTGCCCCCAACTCATGCCCCAGATCTTCAAGACACTGCTGGAGTAGGTGCTACTGGAGGACTAGAGTGTGCCCCCAGGCCACAGCCTTGGAGAGGCTCCAGAGGATGCCAGCGCCAGGTAGCCCAACTGGCCCAGGACACTCTCCTATAGCAGGAATGAAAATGCTGTCTGTCCCTATGACTGTCCAGAACCTCTGAGACTCACCGTCTGTGTGTTGACCCTCTTTTACTCCCTGCTTTCACTACTTAGGAACATAAATAAGAAAGTAGGTTCCCATCTGCACAGTGCCCGCCCATAATAAGGGCTTAACAAATGGTAGCTCTGATTAATTTTTTTCCTGGGTCTGTAGGTTATGCCTCCCATTCCTCTTTTTTAAGAGGATTAAACAAAAGAGGATGGGTGGGATTGGCCTGGATTGGGGCTTTCACAGGGAGAAGTGGCATATTCCTGAGTATGAACTTCAGAGAAGATGGTTGTCTATCCTTAGCCTGAGCTCTTCTCAGTTGATAAGAGGCCAGAGACCACACAGCTATTAGATGGGTGGGTGTTCTGGCCGTAACATTTCAGAACAGGTTAAAGAGATAATCATTGGGGACTCAAATGTCTCTTCCCCCGGGCACTGGCATATGGGACATTGAGTCCTTTTGTTTTCCCTTGATCTATAGCTCTTGCCCCTTTGCCCAGTAATTCCCTGAGTAAGAGGTAAAGATCAAAGTTGATAATTTGTCCTTTCCCCCTTCTTCCCTTATTTTTAAAGCTGCCACCCACACTGATTCCTGTTCTAATAGAGCAGAAATGAAGGAAGGAGCTTCCTTCTATCTGCTTTTCTTTCTCAATGATGTCCCACCATGTCCGCCTCACACCCTCTCCCCACATACGTACACAGAGGCAGAGGTTCTCAGTCCTGGCTGTAGGTTAGAATCACCTGGATATCTGGCCCTACCCCAGATTAGAATCTCTAGAAGTGGGCCCAGGCCTTTTTCTTTTTTTTTTTCTTTTCTCTCTTTTTCTTTTCTTTTTTTTTTTTT
>NW_012120376.1:6105877-6119723 GCF_000951035.1 Colobus angolensis palliatus
AAAAAAAAAAAAAAAAAAAATTTCTAAGTGATTCTAACATGCAGCCTGGGGTGAGAACCGTTGTTCTAGGTGAAAGATGGAAGGTTCATTTTGCCTTCCTCCTGTAGATGGTGGAAATGTCATCCCCAACAGAAAAGGACTCCTGGGTCTCCCTTCTACTTCCATCAGTACTCTGTTGGGAGCTGTCAGGCTTCTGACAATTGAAAAAGGGACATGCAGTCAGGAGTGCTTGGTGCAGTCTTGCTGTTGTCGCTGGAATCTGAACAGCATGTAGATATCTAGTAAGGAGGGAACCTCTCTGCTTCAGTTTCTAGGGTGAAGTCTCTTTTACCACCTACTGTGTCCCCTGTTTTTGGAAGAACTTCAGTGCTTAAAGCACGGCAGAGGAGTCAGGGAGAAAAATCAGATGCTGCAGCATCTCTGAAGAGATGCTGCAGCATCTCTGAAGAGATGCTGGGCTATCTCCATTTCAGAGCTTACATGTGGCTCTTGCCCATGACTACTCTTGGCAAGCAGATATTGCCTATGTTAGTTGCTTCTGAGATGTCCCATAAAGATAATCCAGTAAGCCCTTGCCCCTTCTCCCTATCCCTGAATTTGCTGGCCTCATGGCAGCCTGGAAATCAGGCTTCTGGTCAGGCCCTCTGTTGGCCTTCTTTTTGTACTAAGAGCTTGTGTCTTACCTTCAGCAGGTTGAAAGTCCTAATATTCACACTCAGGGTTAGTGTCTTGATTATCTGCCTTCCCTCCTCTTTCCTTCTAGCAAGGATAGGAGGTTAGCATTAAAATGAACTTGCTCAGCGGGCAAGGAGATTTACTTTTGGGAGGGGGAGGTTAAAAGAGGTCAGGTTGGTTTCTTGCCTTGAGTGCATGGTGTGTGCCAGACAACTGGGAGGGGTAGGGTGGGGGGATGGGAAGGCTTATGTACAGAGAGGGTGGGGAGGTTATGCTCCCTCTGTTCCCAGTTGAATGAGGGTGTTAATATTTATACAACTGAGGCTCCAAATTTACCAGGAAGCTTCAGTTTCCTAGGTTGAGCCTGGGTAGGCACCTTGGAATAGAGCCACCCTTCTTTCCCCTTGGACAGGTAGGGCCCAGTCACCTAATGGTTTGGGGATTTTGTGGGGTAGAGTAAGTTCTAGAGTGGGAATGAGTCTGTCCGTGTCCTAAACTCCCTGTTCTTGCAGGAGGAGCTGACAAGCACAAGTGTGGAACACATCATTGTCAATCCTAATGCTGCCTATGACAAGTTCAAGGACAAGAGAGTGGGGACAAAGGGACTTGGTGAGACTGGACTGGAAGTTGGGTGGGGGGAAGACTGGAGGGTAAGCATGAGAAGTGGTTTCCTGTCCTAAGGTCTTAGTGACTTGTGCTCGGGGGAAGGGGTCCCTCATGGAGATCTTTTATGGAAGCCCTGACAGTCACCTAAGACCATGACTGCCTTGGGCCTAGATCAGGTCTTCAGTTCCATCTTCTTTTCTTGGCAGATTTCTCAGATCGTATTGGAAAAACCAAGAGGACAGGATATGAATCTGGAGAATATGAGATGGTTTGTTGTGTGTGTGTGTTGATGGGAATGGTGTAGTGACCCTATCTAGCAGACATGTAGTAGGGAGATCAAGGGATACAGGTGGGATTCTGTTTCTCCTCTGTTCCTGAGGAAGCAGCAGGATGCAGCCAGGGAACCTCTACCCCGCTGCTGTTTGTTCTGGAGAGCCTCCAGCCCTCTGGCTATCCTCAGTTCTTTGGTACTAGGGTGTTGTGGATTCTCAATTGGATATGATACCTTTATGACTTAGGCCCAGGGTGTGGATGAATTCTTGAGGCTCCCTATAATGAGATGTATAACATTACCCTCTGTGCTTGCTCTCTAGCTTGGAGAGGGTCTGGGAGTGAAGGAGACACCCCAGCAAAAGTACCAGCGCCTACTGCATGAGGTCCAAGAGCTGACAACTGAAGTTGAAAAAATCAAGGTAACCACAAACTCTCTTCTCCCCTCTCTGTTGTGACTTACACAGTAGAGGAAGACCTCAAGCAAGAAGAGAAAGATTCCCTGCCTGGCCGGGCACGGTGGTCACGCCTGTAATCCTACCACTTTGGGAGGCCAAGGTGGGCAGATCACCTGAGGTCAGGAGTTCAAGACCAGCCAGGCCAACATGATGAAACCCCATCTGTACTAAAAAAATACAAAAAATTAGCCAGGCATGGCGGCGCATGCCTGTAATCCCAGCTACTCGGGAGGCTAAGGCAGGAGAATTGGTTGAACTCGGGAGGTGGAGGTTGCAGTGAGCTGAGATCATGCCACTGCACTCCAACCTGGGCAACAGAGCGATACTGCATCTCAAAAAACAAAAGAAAGATAGAAAGATTCCTTAAGCTCCTCGATAAAGGGGCTAAGGTTTCCAGAGTTTAGAAATATACATCCATCTGTATGCAGTGCAACATACAGGTGGGCAGTCTGTCACGCTAAAAACCATCCCAGTGACCTCCAGCTACAACTACCTGTAAAGGGCTTGACCTGTTTTTTTGCTTTTTGATTCATTCTTGCCATCCCCCGATTCTACCTTTTTTCACACTAGACGACAGTGAAGGAGTCAGCCACAGAGGAGAAGCTGACCCCTGTGGTGCTGGCTAAACAGCTGGCAGCCCTGAAGCAGCAGCTGGTTGCTTCCCACCTGGAGAAGCTGCTGGGACCAGATGCTGCAATCAACCTTACCGACCCTGATGGCGCCCTGGCTAAGTGCGTACCCTACTTTGTTGAAAAATCATTGCTGATTGGGGTTGTAGATGGACTCAGCCAGCTACTGACAGGGGTGCTAAGTGGCACAGAAGTGGCCTAGATGTTTCTTAATGCTGATTATGAGCCAAAAGTGAGGGAGAGTGACTGACCCTCCTCCTTCCAGTCATGATATTATTACTCGGTCTCCTAACTAGGCGCCTACTGCTGCAGCTGGAAGCAACAAAGAACAGCAAAAGTGGCTCAGGGGGAAAAACCAGTGGGACCCCCCCAGATAGCAGCCTTGTCACTTATGAACTACACTCTCGGCCTGAGCAGGACAAGTTCTCTCAAGCTGCCAAAGTAAGTGTGGATACAGTGTTGGTTGGGAAGCCAAGGGGAGACGTGGCCCTAGAGATTTTCCTGTCTCTTTCCAAGGAGAGGGTGCTGGGAAGGCTTCTGATTCCTCTTGATTCCTCTTCTGATTCCTCGTTCTCTATGTTTCTTTCTTTTCTTTTTTTTTTTTTTTCCGAGACACAGTCTTGCTCTGTTGCCCAGGCTGGTGTGCAGTGGTGCTATCTCAGCTCACTGCAAGCTCTGCCTCCCAGGTTCACACCATTCTCCTGCCTCAGCCTCCTGAGTAGCTGGGACTACAGGTGCCCACCACCACACTGGGCTAATTTTTTGTATTTTTAGTGGAGATGGGGTTTCACCATGTTAGCCAGGATGGTCTCCATCTCCTGACCTCGTGATCCGCCCACCTCGGCCTCCCAAAGTGGTGGGATTACAGGCGTGAGCCGCTTTACCTGGCCTCATTCTCTATGTTTCCCTTGCCCATCTACCTTCGGTTAGGATTTTAAGATTGTGGCTAGGTATGTGTTCCAGGGAAAGGAGTCCCTTGGGGTGGCAAGTGGCACGCAGAGTAGAACAGGATCGTATTCCTCCCACTGCAACAGCAGGGAAGCAGATGGCAAATCTCACCTCCTTCCTCCCACTAGGTTGCAGAACTTGAAAAGCGCCTGACAGAGCTGGAGGCAGCTGTACGTTGTGATCAGGATGCTCAGGTCAGGTGTTCTCCTGTACATAATCTGAGCCTTAGACCCTGCAACTCTAGGCGTTAAGGTCTACAACATTCCACATAAGCCTGGGAGGAGTCATCAAAGGGCTTCAGTTACAGAGATCAGCTAGTGGGTTCCCAGCTAGAACCAGGAAAGATGGGAGAAGATGATAATCATGGAGATATAAGGACCACTGACTTCTTCCCTCCCTTTCCCACCAGAATCCCCTCTCTGCAGGTCTACAGGGAGCCTGTCTCATGGTGAGTTTGGAAGAAACTGGAGTGTTTGGATTACAGAGGGGATAATTGGGATTGGGTTTGCTTTGAGGATTATTTTTGAGTTTGTAGCTATGTATTAATTTAGTGAAATATGGGAGGCCTCTTCCTAGTCTGATCCTTTCCTCTTCATGATGCTTGTCCCAACTCCCATCCCCAGGAGACTATAGAGCTGTTGCAAGCAAAGGTGAGCGCCCTGGACCTTGCAGTTTTGGATCAAGTAGAGGCTCGGCTACAGGTATTAAATGGAGGGAAAATTAAATTATGGATAGCTTGGGACTTTGGAAGCCCTGGATGCCCTATCAACCTTAAAATCTGTGTTTTCAGAGTGTCCTGGGAAAGGTGAACGAGATTGCCAAGCATAAAGCCTCTGTGGAAGATGCAGATACACAAAGCAAGGTCAGGAAGACACCTTTCCCATCTCCTTTCCACTCCCTCAGGTTCTCCGAGTGGCAGTGTCAAAGCATGAGAACACACTGACTCCTCAGGTCCCCATCTTCATTAAGCTCTTATCAGCTGGGAAAGTCAGGGCAGTGCTTCCCTCTGCCCACTTGATCCTTTTCCCTACTATGGTGAATTAGCAGTCTGTGCTTACTGACCTGGCTACCTCAGCCATCCCCTGTGGGCCCTATTGTGTCCCTTCAGGTGCACCAGCTATATGAAACTATACAGCGCTGGAGCCCCATTGCCTCCACCCTCCCTGAGCTGGTGCAGAGACTTGTCACCATCAAGCAGCTGCACGAGCAAGGTGGGAGGCCAGCTGCCAGGAGTGCTAAGAGAAGTTGAAAAATGGGCAACTTTTGGTCCCCTCCCTCATCTTGGATTCTAGTCTCAACCATACTTTTCTTACTTTTGTAGCCATGCAATTTGGTCAGCTCCTGACACACTTGGATACCACCCAGCAGATGATTGCTAATTCCCTGAAGGACAATACCACCCTCTTGACCCAGGTGTGTGTCCCTTTGTTGATCTGCCTCCTTTTTCTAGCATGTACAAACTAGGTTCTCTAGTGTTACAGGGTTCTGCTGTAGCCTATTTTGTAGCATGGTGTTGTGGCAGGGGGTTGGTCTGGAGACCCCATCATGTTTTCAATGTGAAGGCCCTTCGACAACTTAACCTATGAACCTCCATCTTTCCATTTGGGAAATTATACCTCCCTCAGAGTTATATAGATGAGGTGAAATAATATGGGCAAATTGTTAGGGGCTAGTGAACACGTTTTCTTATAAAACCCCACTCTTTCCCTCTGTCGTCTCAGCTTTACTCTCCCTGATAAGCACAGTACACTGGAAGGAATCTGGGCTTTGAAGTTAGAAGCCAGGCCCTAATCTGGTTCTGTTGCTTCCTTTCTGACCCTGGACAATGAGCCTCACCTAGTTCCTTCGTTCTTTTAGTAACGTCTGGCACACAGCAAGTCCACAATTTTTTATTATTTTATTTTTTATTTTTAAGACAGAGTTTCGCTCTGTCGCCCAGGCTGGAGTGCAGTGGCGCGATCTCAGCTCACTGCAGCCTCCACCTCCCAGGCTCAAGCGATTCTCCTGACTCAGCCTATTGAATAGCTGGGATTACAGGCACACACCACTACACCTAATTTTTGTTTTTTTTAGTAGAGACGGGGTTTCACCATGTTGTCCAGGGTGGTCTCAAACTCCTGACCTCAAGTGATCCACCCGCCTCGGCCTCCCAAAGTGCTGGGATTACAGGTGTGAGCCACTGCACCTGGCCGCAAGTCCACAATTTCTGTTGGAGGCACTATTCTCAGTGTTGGAAGGAGCATTAAAGTCGAGAGACCAGCATCAATCACAGGATCACTGAGATAAATGACAAAATATATAAAGGACTTAGAATAATATCCTCTTTCTCCAGAGTAGTTTTCTAACATTTTGAACTAGTGAAATGCTCATTTCAACAAAATCTTATTTAGCTCTCATTGCATAAAACAGATTTTTAAAAACTATTCTGGTTGAAGTCAGGATGGGAATTCTCAAGAGTCCTGCCTCCTTGGCACACCTAGAGCTTGGTCTGTGGTACTCTAAGGGTAGCTTGAAAATTGGTGCTATAAACATCCCCCCTGTGGCCCACAAACTGCTTCCATTTCTTGTCTTCTCTCAGAGAATTCCTTCAGGTCCTCATCCAGTTAAGCATCTGGACCTGACAAAGAGTAAAACCTCTCTACCACTTTGTAGGTGCAGACAACTATGCGTGAAAACCTGGCCACAGTTGAGGGGAACTTTGCCAGCATTGATGAACGGATGAAGAAGCTGGGAAAGTGAGCACATTTGGGAGCTGGAGAACAGGGGTAATCCCTACCCCTGTGAACTGTTAACAGCTTACATAGGGTTTCCCCTTTACTATAACTCTAGCATCCCCATCCCATTTGACACTGGGGGCAAGGGTTCTTCTTGCATGTGGGGTTTATACCCCTCCCCTGATGAATAGAGTGGTAGCTAGCGGTTGATTATTAGAAGGTGGTCTCCCCTCAGGCCTGGGGGATAAGGAAGTGGGCCCAGCCACATGCCAGCTCGTGTCCAATACTGCTTTGCCTGGTGTGGGGAAGGATTGGGTCTTGTCCTCCAACACAGCTTCTGTGGCTGACTGTAATACTGTACAACTGTTTCTGACCATTAAATGCTGTTGTACTCTGTGTGGCCTCTGCTGTGTTTCCTGGGGAGGAAGCAGCACTAGGACATAGGCATTCATCATAACAGGCAGTCTAAGCCACTCTATACTACAACAGATGGATTTAAATTGTAACCTGTTCTTACCAAAGAACTAAATAAAAAATGAGTACAGAGCCAGAGCCAGAGGTTCAAAATATTCTCATCTGTTAAATTAAGAGTGTCTCCCATAGAAAAGCAGTGGAGGCCCCATAGGGCAAGTACAAAACAGAATTAAAACTCCCAAGGGTCTTGTCTTTACAAAAGAAAAGGCAGGAGGCAGCCCCTGGACAGCTGGTCATGCTGGCCGCTCCGGTTGGACCACGTTGCATAATCCTCAGTCGCATCATCACAACGTCTCTGAGCGTTTTGATGGGGGGAGAAGGGGCAGTGTAGTGTGTATGGGAGGAGAGGCCCAGAGGGCTCTCTTTGCCCCCTTACCCCCTTTTTTATATCCCAGAGGAAAGTGGGGGGAACCTGGCTACACCTTGAAATGAGGCTATGTGTTTCAAACCTGGGGACAGGGGTAAGAGGGGATCTGTGCTTTGAGCAACCTGAGCCAGAGGCAGAGGGGTGTTGGAGGGGTAAGGGGAGGATGCATGATGCTTATTGCTTTGTACCTTTCACTGGGAAGGAGGGCAGCAGCCAACAGTAGCTCACAGGTTTGTAAACTGAGCCTGTTGGCTTTAAGAAGGGAGGCAATGAAATCGAATTAAATATAAAAGAGTCATTTGTGCAAAAATAACTTAAACAAATAAAAGACCTGGGGAAGGGGGTGTTCCCCTTAGCGCCTGGTGGGGAAAGGGCCATATACCATCCCCCCCAGGCCTTTTCAGTGACATGGCTTGGGGGGGAGGGGGTGAACTTCCCTGCCCCCTGCAATGGCTCAGGATGGGATTGTAGGGAAGGAGTTGCATTTGTGCTCTGAGTGGGGAGTAGTGCCCCCACCCACTGTCCACAGGTGCAGGTGGCTGGCAGGGGCTCCCAAGGCTCAGCACTCAGCTCTCCCCAATCAGGGTTAGATCCAGCTCCAGGTATGGCTGCTATGGGGCCAGTTTCCTCCTCTTGTTTTTGGCAGGACGGCCAGGGCGGGCCCGGGGAGGCAGAGGGACAGCCGCCTAATACCAGGGGAGAAGTTGAAAGAAGTGGTCAATTGCTAGGTATCAGGAAGTTGTCTTTTCTCCCCACTCCCTCTAACTCTCCTTTACTCCTGCTGCCTCATCGCTTACACCCTACCCATACACCCACCCACCCACACACTTACTCGGACTGTAGGGCTGGGTTCCAAGGTAATGTCCTGGCGGGAGCTATTGCTGTTCCGCGTAGGGCTGCAATAAGGGGCACAGATGATCAGGAACGGCTCCCAAGCACCAGGTGAATTTCAGAAGTTTGGGTGGGAAACTTTTTACATTTGGATAGTAAAGGCATAATATTGTTACTCATATTCAAATAAGTATCTGCCCTTTTGAAAACCAAGCCACTATTTGGACATTAGAACTGTCCAAACCAAAAAGAAGTAGGCAAAGGCCAGCACTATAGTAGGCCCATCACTTACTTGTATTTTCTCCTACGGCCACGACGAGACTTTCTGACTACTCCCGGGGGCACCTGAGAAAAGATGGACTGTGTGTGTGGGAAATTTCAAAAAAGGTACCACAGCCCCAGCCTTTCCTCAGAGCCCCTGAGCCCAGACTGCCAGCACTCTGCACTCACCTTAAGGTCCTCAGAATGGGGCCCAGGAGGGGGTGGATCCTTGGGCTCAGCACCCCCTTCAGCCAGCTCCCCATTATGCTGCCAATGGTGGGTTCTTCTTGGGGACCTATCCATTTGTCCATTGAAGCCACCACGTGTCCCCCATTTGAGGGCCAGTCGGCCAGGCTCCCGCCTGCTGCCAGGCTTTCGGCCCCGGGCTGGCCTGGCCTCACCATTAATGCCCCTAAGTCCCCCTCCTCCCCTCCGGCCCCGTTTCCCTGACCCCCTCCCAGTGAGCAGCTCAGGGACTGGGGGGTCGGGAGAACCGTGGGGTGGGGCTAAGGCACTGAGGGGAGGCCGGGCAGGCTCTGGTTCGAGGGCTGAGGCGGGGCTCTCAGGGGGTAGACAGGGGGCTTCTGGCTGCTCTGGAGGGATCTGCTGGCAAAAAATAAGTTCTCAGTCAATCCCAAATATGGTCCCTCTTCTGCTATAACTCAGAAAGCCCTAACTTTCCAGTTTGAGAAAAAATTATCTCCCTGACAAATATATGCCCACACCCTCACCTGGAGACTCTGTAGCAGGCAGGCTAGGGGACTAGAAGCCTCTGAGAGGGGTGGAGGAGCTCCCCCCCCTGGGAGGAGCTGCAGCCCCAACTGGCCAGAGAGAAGAGGGCCAGGAGGCTGCAACAGGCCGGGGAGGGCTCCAGGGCTGCTGGTCAGCGAAGACAGGTCACCTGTTGAGAAATTATAGTCAGGGGTCTCTCCCTAGGCAAACCAATTAGGCTGGGCAGACCCTACTATTCTCTTCAGGCTTTATCCAGTGGCCAAAGACTTTCTTCCCCAATTTACTCAGCCACTACTCCCAAGTTTTACGGCTGCTTTTTCACACCAAGAGTGTGAATTCACACTCCCTCAGACTCACCCAGCAGGCTGGCACCCAGCAGAGGGCTAAGGAGTTGGGGGGGTCTCCCTGAGTTGGAGGGGGCCTTGCCCAGAGAGGAGGCTCCCGGGTCAGTAGTTGCCGTGGTGACACTGGAGGTAGGTGGTCCAGGTTGGGGGACACTCAGGACACAGGGCTAAGAAAAAAGAATGATTCTAACACGTGTGTAAAATACTCAACATATCTATAGTGCTTTCACATTCACTATCTGACTGAAGCCTCAAGTGAGATAGGCCATGCTTATTAAATACAAACCCAATTCTTGTAGTCATCCTACCCCCAGCCAAGAACTAAGGCCTCCCCAAAGGCCCCAAGGAAGAGCTCAGGAATGAAACTGAAAGCTTTTGATTCCCAGCTCCCATCTCTCATTCTACGTTGTGTTCTGTCCCAGCTACTCACCCCTATCCTCACCTGGGGGGGTGTCCCCGAGGGGGGATCCAGGCTGGCAGCCAGCAGCGCAGAATTTAAAGCTATGAGGGTAGGGGGGGCTGAAAGTGGGGGGAAAAGTAGGGGGGACAGGTCTCCCAAGCCTGAAAATGGCTCCCCACTTGGACCCCCGGCTCCCTCTGCAGATCCCTCCCCATCCCCAGCTGTGGGGCCCAGAGCCAACAGGGGCAGGAAAGAGGCAAGGAGGTTGCTGGGAGGTGCTGAAGGAGGTGGAAGAAGGTCTGAGGGTGGTGGAGGAAGCAAGGAAGCCACCAAAAGCGAAGGCCCTTCAGGCTCTCCTGGGGCTAGGGGAGGACCAGGTCCTCCTGGTGGGGGTAGCAGGGACTCAGGAGGAGGCTGTCCTCCTCCCCCAGCCAGCACACCAAATAAACTGTGGTTGAGCAATGGAGAAGGTGGAGGCTGCCCCAGACTCAGAGGGAGAGGCAAGGCCCCAAGCATCCCAGGGAAGCCAGCTCCACTCAGTGCCAGGCCCTGCTCCGGGCTGGGGAAAGGGAAAGCCTCTCCACCAGCCAGGGGAGGCAGAGGGCAGGCCGGGCCCGCCCCCATCCCCAGCCCTTCGGATGGGCTTTGAAGCACAGGGCTGGGGACTACCGGGGCTTTGGAGGCAGCTGGTGGGGCAGGGGCACCTGTAAAAGAGGAGAGAAATTCAGCTCAAGGGAGGCCCTTTCTCCCAGCATCCAAAGAAACCCTGCCCCCAACCCAGAAAACCCTCAAAGAGCTCTCTGAACATTCCCCTAAATGCTTTGGCTGCCTCTTTCCAGCCAGGATGAGGAAGGGCTCCACAACACTCACATACCTGGCACACTGCTGAGGCTGCCACTGGTGGTCCCAGGCAGGGAGGACTGGATAGGGTGCCTGGGCTGGGGAGGGCTCCCTGAGGAGAGGGTTGGGGGAGGAGGAAGGTGTGCATCTGACCCCAAAAGGTTAAAGCTTCCATCAGAGTGGGAAGGGCCAGGGGTGGGGAGTCCCAGCAGGGACAGCACAGAAGGGAGAATTGGTTGGGATGGCTCTGGGAGAGAAAAGGGTTGGGGGACAGGAGCAGGGGCCCGAGGACGGCTCCGTCTAGGGGTTTGAGGGCCTCTCCCTTCTAGCAATCGAAATACAGTAGGGGGTCTGCGGGGACGACGCTGAGAGGGACGAAGTGATGAGGAGTGGGAAGCTGAGGGCACCGGGGCACGGGGCCTTCGGCCCTGTAAAGTGCTGGGAGGGGGTAGTGGGGGATGCTGTGCCTTGGCCGCTGCAGAGAGTAGGCTGCTAGCAAGGAAGGGGGGTGCCCCAGGCCCCTCCACCGTGGGGGCCCCTCCCAGGGGCCCCAAGACCAGGGGCAGGTGCATAGTGGCTGAAGACACTGGTGGCTGAATGGCAGGACCAGGGTGGGCGGGGAGATTATTGCTCGGGGGCAGGGGAGGGGGTGTTAAGGCATCACTACAGTGGAAGAGAGGAGGGTCTGAAGGTGGTGAGGAGGAGGCATGAGGGGCCGGAGGAGCGCCCAGGTCAGAGGGCACCAGGCTGGATCTGAGGGCAGCTCCCCAGTTGTATGAGGGAGCATTGAGGCTGATAGCAGGTGGAGGAGGTGGGGCTGGAGAGGGGGCATTGCCCCTTGGGAGGAAACGGGGGCTGCTACTGCCTCCAGAAGGGACTGGGTCAGGAAGCCTTGGTGGGAAAAGCCCCCCAGGGCCTGCTAGAGTGGGGAAGGCCTGGGAAGTTGAGGGTGGTTCTGGGGGAAGGGAGCCAGGACCCCCATTAAGTGGAGTTGTAGGAGGAACTCGACAGGGAGGGCGGGCAGAGGGGGGCCCTGGGGACACAGTGTGGAACATTTGGGGGCTCGCTCCCTCTCCTGCAATAAATGAAAAATGAAGGGTCACCCTGTGGCTCCCCTTCCAAAAACTTTCTTTTGTCTTCTCTAGTCCCATCTCCCACAAGTTCCCAACCTCCCTGTGCCCTCCTCTCACCATGTAGCTCCCCACCCACTCCCCTTTCTCTTTGCTCCCTCTCATGGAACTCCTCCCACCACCAGCCTTCCAATCCCTTAGTCTTTCCTCGGTCTTCTGTAAAGTGGCAGAAGACTCACCAGGAGAAGAGTGTGAGCAGGTGGTCTCCATGCTGCGGTACAGAGTTGCCATAGCAACAGCTTTCCGCCGGTGGTTGCACAGCTTGGTCATGTCCTCCTCTGATGCTGGCCCCACCCCAGCCCCACCCAGGGTCACCGGGGCCAAAGGGTCAAAGTTGAAAACCTGTAAGGTGGAAAGCAAGGACAGGGACCCTGAGGGGCTGGAATCTGTGAGAAGGGCAACCTCAGTCAGTGATTTGCATTAAGGCTTTTAGCTTATCTCTGTACTCTCAGGCACCCCTCACCACTCTGACCTTGGGGACATTAAGTGGACACTCCAGACCGCACTTGCAGGTCCCATCGCTGAGGAGGTAGCTCCGGGTTTGCTCCAAGGAAGACAGCTCTGTGCCACTTGGACTGGAAGAGGACAGGGTCAGAGGACATGGGGTTAGCTGGCAGTGAATCAGACAATACTCCTAAAGCACAGTGCTTAAGTTACAGATCCTCCTAGAAGAACAGAGGGTAAGGAATGTGGGAAGACACAGAAAGAGGGAGAATGGATTCAAAGGCCCAGAGCTACAGAAAGCAAAAAGGCTGAGGAAGGAAGCGGAAGAGAGGAGAGCAATCGGGTACCAGAGAGCTGAGCTAAGAGGAGAAGTGGAAGAAAGAAAACCCGGGCAACTGGAGTGGCAGAGCTTGGGGACCTGAGAAGATCCGTACCTGATGTAGAGCACAGCACCCTCTCGCACACAGCGCTGCCAGCCGATGGGGACAGATGTGGCCACAGGGCCCCCAGCTCTGTCTGCTCCACTGCTCTCATTGCCCCCATTCATTGTGTGTAATCAGCTCCCGCGTGCCTGATAACACAGACATCCATGTAGGCACTAGGAGGATTAAACTGGGCGAGGTACCTGAGGGAGGACTCCAGGAAGGCAAAGGTTGTGGGGAGACCCAAGAAAACTCAGGGAAAGCCCCAGAGGAGCAAGGGGAACCCCTCAGAGAGCTGGGAGGGAGAATGAGGAGTCCTCTGCCGTATCACCACAGCTACCTGAACATCTCTGCAAACATTGTGGGGTCCAGTCTAAAGCCGGGGCCACCAGCTTAGCCCACACCTGCAACGCAAAGTAGAGAGAGGGGACTATCAGGAGTCTGCCCAACTCTGAAGAGCACCACAGCCCAGCAGCCTCTCAAGAGAAAGATCCTTAACAATGTGAGGCAAGCGCCTATAAAGATCTCAGGGATCTGCTGGCTTAGTCTACAACCATCCTTTCCAAGCCCAGTCCCTAGGGACCAGAGGGTCAGAACCTCAGCTCCCTGAGACCAAGAAAGTCTAGCACAATTCTTAGGGATATGAAGGGCAAGGCCTCCGTCCATTCGGAATTGAAGACTTCAACCAGGAGTATGGGCACATTCCCATAATGCTAGGCCACTAGGAAGTTTCCCAGAGTGTCTGGCTCCTGTCGTTCCCTACCCAGGAAGATGATATAAAAAGTACGGATTGCCCCACAGGTCACCAGGCAATTGCCCAACTGCCCGCTGGGGTGGTACCAGCAGAACTCCCCCCATGCCTGCTCCATCAGACAATCGCTGATCTAGTTCATTCGGGTCTTAAGAGGTGAGGATCACAGCTCAGTCTTCTCCCAGGATCCTCAGAAGCTCCTGATTTTCCCTCAAGCCTAAGGCAAAGAGATTCAGAATCTCCTATCCCACTGACTCCAAGAGAGCCTGTCCTCCGATATCTCCAAGAGAGCCTGTCCTCCGACAGGGGAAGCCCCTCCAACCTGCAGGTATCCTCCCCAGCCTCACCATCGCTCCCACTCCACACTGGCGGCTTCCAAACTTTCCCTCTCATAACAAGGCGCCCTGTCACCCAGACTGCTTCCCTCAGCTTGAGGAGGAGGGGAAGGCGCACGAAGTAGGAAGGAACTTGGGGAGAGGGCGGGCGGAGGGTGGGCGAAGCACTGAGGGGAGGGAGGTGAAGAAGGCAGAAGTCAGGCAGTGAGAGGGAG
>NW_012120376.1:6120288-6133099 GCF_000951035.1 Colobus angolensis palliatus
CCCCGCCCAGCGGACAGCGACGAGCCAACTGGAGGGGCCGCAGTGCGCATGCGGGAGCGCGCCTACCCCTCCCCCACAACCCCCCATTAATCCCCAAGAGAACAAACACCCCACGCGGCCCCCCTCCCTCCGCGGAAGGATCTGCGCCTCTTCCCAGGCCACTGGTGGCCAATCCCAGCCCTCCTCGGGGAGGGGCCCCTTCCAAAGCCACAGTCTGTTGCGGGAGCCAGGAATGCCAGGTCCGGGAGGGGCCAGGCCCGAAAGATGAAAGTCGCGACTTGCCCTGCCCCGCCCCAAAGGCTTCCCGGGTAGTGTGCTGAGACTTGACCCGCCTCTCCAGGTCAACATGTCACAACACGACCTCGGCCTGTCAAGTCACATGACCTCTGCCTGTCACTGACAACCTGGTCTGTCTTTAGGCCAGGAGAGACCATCTGGTCCACCCCCCACACCACCCCCATTTTCAGAGGGGAAATGGAGGTGTGGAGCAACGGAGCAGCCTAACCAAAGACCTGTCACAGACACACCACTACAGTCACAACCGGCCTTGTGACAGTTTCTACTTAAACTCTGGCTGCCCCCATGAGGGTATGACAGGATATGTAACAGGCCACCACATGGCCTCTGTTTTTAAGGCACAAGAAAAATACTTTGCATTCTGCGTGGTGCGTTTTACTTTTGTTCAAGTTGCCTCCAAGTTCATGGTTCTCATTTTACAACTCTTTAATTTACAAACAAGGACGGTAAGATCCCTTGGTAAGTGAGGGGGAGTTGAGGCTAAAATCGCGGCTCCGGTCTCCCCAGTCCAGGGCGGTCCTGCGCTGAAGTGCACTTACACGTCCCAGGATTAGACTCCGCTGTAAATCTCGACCCGAACACCTAGGAGGCAGGCCTGTGCCGCGCTCCTCACAGCAGGGAGTCACAGGACTTGCTGTCTGGTACAGCAAGAGAGGGTCTTGGTCTTGGAGAAAGCCGTAAGAGTACAGTGGGGGAAAATAGGTGGCCAAACAATCGGGTCCACTGGGTAAAACACATGACTTCTGGCAGGCTGAGGGCTTAGCAACTCCAAGGTAAAAGTCAAGGGCGCTGTTGTGAGAGAAGCGGAAAATGACTACCAAGGGATTCCAGTACCTAGGCCCCTTCTGGGAGATTTACGGGGCTAGACCACCCCCGTTTTTTTATTTGTTTTTCGTTTTCGGTGAAACGTAGTCTCGCTCTGTCACCCAGGCTGGAGTGCAGTGGCGCAATCTCGGTCACTGCAACATACGCCTCCAGGGTTCAAGCGATTCTCCTGCCTCAGCCTCCAGCGTAGCCTGAGGATTACAGGCGCGCATCACCACACCCGGCTAATTTTTGTACTTTTAGTAGAGACGGGGGTTTCACCATGTTGGTCAGGCTGATCTCGAACTCCTGACCTCAAATGATCCGCTCTCCTCAGCCTCCCAAAGTGCTGGGATTACAGGCATGAGTCACCGAGCCCGGAGAGACCTCTTTAAGAAGACTGGAGATGTCGACAATCCCAGTGGATGGATACCAACTTTCAAAGGAAAAGTTCAAAAGGCCTATGTGCCCATTAGCTGGGAGGGGCCAAGGAAAATGGGAGTCCCTTATAGTGGAGGTAAAACGGCGGCTAAAGCTAGGTGGGCGGAACAGCACCTTCTGGGGGAGACAAGCCGCAAAGAGACTCCGCACTACCGACTAAGGACGGCCAACGCTGATAGCCGTTGGGGCCGTTGGGCGCCGGGAGCTGGCGCCCCGCCCTCTCTCCTTTTCCCCCACCCTCCGCACCTCCCACCACCCTCGTAGTCCCCGGCGCGTGCGCGTGCAGACACCGGTTGCCAAACATTGCATCATCCCCGCCCCCCTTTTCTCCCCTCCCCCCGCTACACTCCCCTCCGCGCGCGCGCATGACTCACCCACCGCCTCCGTGAAGCCTCGTGACCCAAAGCCACTTCCGGGTCCGACACTACGTCGACCCCCTAGCGAGAGGGAGCGACGGGGGCGGTGCTGCGGAGCTCCTGAGTGGCGGATACGAGGGATGAGGCGGGGCCAATGCCGGCGTGCCACTTTCTGATTGGTAGGTTTTAGGGTCCCGCCTCTGAGAGGAGGGCAAGGCCATGGTAAAAGATAACAGCTAGGCGCTCCCGAGGTCAGAGGCTTAAGTCTAAGGCACTGAGTGTATAATGTTGAAGATGAGCGGGTGGCAGCGACAGAGCCAAAATCAGAGCTGGAACCTGAGGAGAGAGGCGAGTACTGACTCCCATCTGCCCTTTACCCTCCCGTCTCCTCAGAGTTGGGGCGTCCGCTCTTTAGGACTGGCCTTACTCCTCCACAGTGAAGTCAGGGACCGTCCGAGAGAGCAATGGGGAGAGTCTCTTATTCTGGGGTGGTGCATACAAACCCCTATTGCTTCGGACGACAGCGTCTCTCCACCCCTGCCCGGAGTCGGAGCATGGGCCCTGCTCTGTGCTGCTGGGCAAAGGGACCTCGGCTGCCCTAGGGAAATTCATTCTGTCCCGTAGCCAACTTCAGGCCACCTCGTCAGGCCTGTCCGGGGGGAGGCAGCAGGACACACCCCCGCTCTAAGACTGGGTTACCATCGCTCAAGCCGTTTCCGCCCGTTCGCCACCATAGGCCTTCTCCCTACCCTACCCCCAATCCTGTCTCAGTCTCAGCGTCTCTGGTGTCAGCATGGCCACCTCGGTAGCTGGGGCTACTGGACCCTGCAGGGCTGATAGGGGAACCTTGACACAAGCCTTTGGGAGGGGTGCCGATGGACAGGGAGCGGTGTGTTTTCCCTTTGCCGTTAGAGGGAAAGGTCTCTGGGCCTCCCGCACAAGAGAGCAGCCTGGATCTCTTAAGTGTAGGAGGCCATTTGGGGTCTCCCTAGGGTATTGTCCTTCCCTCGGGATTAGTCCCTGCCTCTTTAACCAGGTCCTGTCTCCCAGCTAATCTCTGTGTAACCATTGCATCAGGCCAGCCCCCTGTTTGGCTCTGCAGCTTTCTGACCTGAGGCTTCACTGCTGATGAAAGCCAAGTCCCACACACTGGAAGGCAAGGGAGGGTTCCCCAGGGAGGACAGCCCTGCAGAGAAATATTTCGGGCAATATTGCATCTCCAGTCCCTAGGGATCGGCAGCTGCCACTCTGCGTGTGCCCCTTCCCTATAAGAAAGATAGGGGGGGAATTCATTCATTCTTAACAAATACGTAATGAGGACCTACTGTGTGCCAAACAGTTTGGGGCTCAGGGAACATCCGTGAGCAAGAGGAAAAAATAATCTCAGTGGGAGGCCTACAGTAAACAAAATATAAGTGCCATGGAGAAAGCTAAAGCAGAGAAAGGAATGGAGAATGTTCAGGATGGAGGTTACTGTGTTACATCAGGTGGTCAGGAATTACCTTAGGTAATTCCTCTGCTCAAAACCCTCCAGTGACTTCCATGATATGAATTAGGAAGTCATTGGAGGGTTTTGAGCAGAGGAATGACCTGTTTTAAAAGGTTCACTCAGGCTGCTGTATGGTGAATAGACTTACGGAGGGGTGGCAAGAGAAGAAATGGGAAGACCTTCTGCAATCAGGAAGTTTCTGCAGTAATTGAGAGATGGTGGTGAATTGATCTAGATTGGAAAGAATGGAATTAGAAGTGTTTAGATTCTTCTAAGCAAAGTTTTTAAAACTCATTTTTAAAGAATGAGTTAAGGGCTGGGCATGGTGGCTCATGCCTGTAATCCCAGCACTTTGGGAGAACAGAGTGGATCACACGAGGAGTTCAGGAGTTCAAGACCAGCCTGGCCAACATGGTGAAACCCCATCTTTACTAAAAATACAAAAATTAGCCAGGCATGGTAGTGCATGCCTGTAATCCCAGCTACTCAGGAGGCTGAGGCAGGAGAACCGCTTGAACCCAGGAGGCGAAGGTTGCAGAGCCAAGATTGCGCCACTGCCCTCCAGCCTGGGCAAAAAGAGTGAGACCCGTCTCAAAAAAAAAAAAAAAAAAGAGTTAAAATTTGCTAGTAGTTTGGATTCCAGGGTGTGAGAGAAGAGGAATGAAGGATGATACCAAGGTTTTTAGCTTAAGCAACTAGAGTTGTCATCTGAGATGGAGATGACCTTGGAAGGGAAAAATCAACAAGTTTGCACAGTCTTAGGTGCCTATTAGACATTGAAAAAGAAATGGCAAGTAGGCAGTAGACAGCAGAGTCAGAAGTTCTGGAAGAGGTCCAGACTGGAAATGTACATTTGGAGGATGTCAGTGTGGAAATGGAGTTAGGAAAATGCTACGATTTGTTCCCTTCCCTGTAGTTTAGTCTTTACCCTGGTAGGTTTAAGGCCTGCCTTGAATTTAGAGAAAGCTGAGTTGGCCAGAACTTTGCTATTATGTAACCAGGATTACAAATGTCAGCAACTAAAAATAAAAAAAGTCAGGCCCTCTTCTGCCCTTGGAAATGGCTACAGGGACCAAGTATGCATACCCTACGAGACCAGAAGTAAGGACGGACCAGTAGGAGGCTGGAGATAAAAGAAAAATAAGGGCGCAGCACGGTGGCTCACGCCTATAATCCCAGCACTTTGGGAGGCGAGTGGATCACGAGGTCAAGAGATGGAGACTATCCTGGCCAACACAGTGAAACCCCATCTCTACTAAAAACACAAAAATTAGCAGGGCGCGGTGGCGTGCACCTGTAGTCCCAGCTACTTGGGAGGTTGAGGCAGAAGAATCACTTGAACCCTGGAGGCAGAGGTTGCAGTGAGCCGAGATTGCGCCACTGCACTCCAGCCTGGCAACAGAGCGAGACTCTGTCTCAAAAGAAAAGAAAAATAAGTTGCCTTTCCCCCTTCCAAAAATGGCTAACATTTCTCTTTGTTGCCCACAGTGTTCAAGAAGGAAGTGTATCTTCATACATCACCACACCTGAAAGCAGGTAAACTTAACCTACCCTTTCCCAAAACCAAGTCCTAAGAGATGCTGCTTAGCCTCCTTTTGCTGAGACCCTAAGAGATTATGAAAAGACCTAGAGAAGGTGGGAGAGGAGGGTTTGAATCTGAGCAAGCTTTTGCTATCAGGCTGTCTATTCTTCTGGCTTGCTCCTACAAGGTGAGCAAACCACTTTTCTTAAAGAATGTCCTAATGGAAGGATGGTCCTCAAAGAAAGCCCCAACAAAGACAACTGGTTTGCCTTACCAGTTTTCAGTCCCCATCAGGGTTAAACTTTCACTAGTCTTCAGTCCCACTTGCGAACTCTATTGATAGTTTCCAGGAGCAATTACCAGGTCATTTGTGCTCCCTTCTCCTGTGTGGGGAGCTCAGACAAATAGTCCTTCAGCTCAGCCTAACCTTGATGGGGACTGAGGAATGACTAGTCCTCCAGATCCCCTAAGCATGGATATCCAGGCACTTTGCTTCTTCAAGTCCTGGGCAAAAGTAAGGAGGGAATATTAATATAGACTAGGGGTTGATAAATTTTAAAGGGCAGGATAATAAATATTTTAGATGTTAAGAGCCCTATAGTCTCTAGTGTGACTCTTCATCTCTGCCACTGTAGCACCAAAGCAGCCATAAACAATATGTAAATAAACAGATGTGGCTGTATTCCAATACAACTTTACCTACAAAAACAGGCATCAGACCAGCTTGCCAACCTGTGGCATAGACTGTTTGCTACATGGAGCTTGTTCCAGCCACTCCCCATTACCCTGCAAATGTGCTTTTCCAGACGGATCCAACTGCAGAGATGGCAGCTGAGTCATTGCCTTTCTCCTTCGGGACACTGTCCAGCTGGGAGCTGGAAGCCTGGTATGAGGACCTGCAAGAGGTCCTGTCTTCAGATGAAAATGGGGGTACCTATGTCTCACCTCCTGGAAATGAAGAGGTAAGAATGCTAGGCCTAAAGCTAACGGGGGATGTTACCTTTTCCTTCTCAATTAATATCTACGTTCCCTTTCCTCATTTCCTTGAAGGAAGAATCAAAAACCTTTACCACTCTTGACCCTGCTTCGCTGGCTTGGCTGACTGAGGAGGAGCCAGAACCAGCAGAGGTCACAAGCACCTCCCAGAGCCCTCGCTCTCCAGATTCCAGTCAGAGCTCCCTGGCTCAGGAGGAAGAGGAGGAAGACCAAGGGAGAACCAGGAAACGGAAACAGAGTGGCCATTCCCCAGCCCGGGCTGGAAAGCAGCGCATGAAGGAGAAAGAACAGGAGAATGAAAGGAAAGTGGCACAGCTAGCTGAAGAGAATGAACGGCTCAAGCAGGAAATCGAGCGCCTGACCAGGGAAGTAGAGGCGACTCGTCGAGCTCTGATCGACCGAATGGTGAATCTGCACCAAGCATGAACAATTGGGAGCATCAGTCCTCCACTCGGGCCACACTACCCACCTTTCCCAGAAGTGGCTACTGACCACCCTCTCACTAGTGCCAATGATGTGACCCCCAATCCCACACATTCAGGGGGAAGACTTGGAGTAGACAAAAGGAAAGGGTCTCAGCTTGTATATAGAGATTGTACATTTATTTATTACTGTCCCTATCTATTAAAGTGACTTTCTATGAGCCAAGGTCTTTTACTTTTTCTTCTTGCCTTTAGGGGCTTCAGGGGGTTTCCCCTCAGCTACAGCCAACTGTTTCTTTAGATCCAAGAGTTTCGCCACCTCCGCAGCAACCTGGTTCTTGTCTGCCTTTTGTGCTTTCAGTTCTCGGACAATGTTGCCCTAAGATAAAGGGGGGTGGGAAGGGTAACAGTGAGGCAAGAAAAAGATCTATTTAGGATTCAGCTTGTCCAGTCTCCCACAGGGCTTAAGCTTCATACTTGTTTTGTCACTTCATCCATCAGCGCTTGTATCTGCTGTGGCCCGGCTGTTGTAACAGTCTCTATAACTGCTGGCTTTGGGGACGTTTTTGCCTGGAGGACAACAACAAAGTTATCACCAGCAACCATAAATATCCCCTAACCTCCAGTTTTATACAGCATCTCAGAGGGAAAGTGATTACCTTTAAGTCGAAGGTCTCTTCTAGCTAAGACAGGAAAGAAAAACTAAGTGAGGAAGCAGCAGGGCCAAAAGATAGAGTGATGGGTGAGGACTACTTAGGGAAATTAAGGGAGTGATGCTGTGGCTGTTGTGAAGCGAGGGCACAGCCTTTAGCTTTTCTCACCTGGCCCCCTCCAAAGCGCTGCCTTAAACTTTCAATCTGGTCATTTTCCAATTTTTGGAACAAGGGACTGACCTGTAAAAAAAAAGTTCCAGAAACATCTGCTGATTAGATAACAGACTCTACCAGACTATACAGATGACCTCTCCAACCCCAATCTCTGATATGTTTTAGAAAGAATGAGCATAACACTGAGCTAATATCTGCTGATTTTAGGAAATCGGCGGTAGCTTTCCCTATGAAACCCCAAATAATTTATAGGGTCAAAGATTCTTTAAGTGCTCTAAGGATGCTAGGCTGATCCAGAAGTTTAGCGATGTACTTACTTTTTCATTTTGTGTCAAAGAGGAAATGGCTATTTCCTCTTTTTCACTGCCCACTATCTGCTAGTATTGTGGAGACTAGGTGACCAGTGTTTCTGCAAATATCTGTTTACCAGTTAGTTTTGTGTGCCAGGTTCTGGTTTCTGGCATGAAGAACAATGAGGATGTACAGATAATTCTGGACTTGTGAATGACTACCAAAGACTTTATATCAGAAACTTGAGTCCCATGACCAAAGTAACACTGGAGAGATGTTAGGTCTTCTCTCACCCACTCCAAAAGCTGCATAGCAAAAGTATCAATTTTAAGACAGGCTGGCTCTTCCACCTACTGTGCCAATCTGGTGTCCTGCTGGTAAGGTACACAGGAAGTTTGTCAGCAGGATACTGCAGGCTGGAGGTGGGAGCTGCAGCTGGGCCTGGATTGTGGCACTAACCGTGGGCATGTAAGGCTGAAGCATGACAGAGAGCAAGGCAGCTATATTTACTGCCAAGCCAGTCACTGTGCCTGCCCGTTGCCTGAGGAAGAAGAGATATTAGTCAAGACTTCCAGGAGGATACAGCTTACAAGCCACTTTATTCCTTTAGCCAACCCTCCCCGCTTACCTACCTGTCAGCCTCACTGCCTTTAATCCGCTTCCAGGGCTCATTCACCTGAATGTATTGGTTGCCATGTCGAGATATGGTGAGGATACTGCGCAAGGCATCCCGGATCCTGGGAAGGGAGGAAGCAGGCCAAGGTGTAATGTCCTACAGGGACCCATACAAGGCTCTCAACATGCCAGCAGATGACACAGAGATGTCACTTACCGAACCTTCTCAAGCAGCTGGTGATAGTGCTGGAGCTCCAGGGTGACATGCGCCAGTAGGCGCTGATCATCAGGGGTGAGCACCATCTCAGGCACATAGCCCCCAAAGAACTTAGACACAAACATCCCAGCTCTTGGTTGGGAGTAGGAAAGGAGAAGTGGAAAAAAGAGAGGAAGTTATTATCCAGTCTCCTCCTTAGAATTTGACCCCATTTCCACAACTGTACATTCTCTCAGGATTCCCGCCTAGAACAGGTAACTCCTGGCTCCCTCAAGCCAGTAGACAAGGCTTAACAAATTAATTATTTACTCTCTCTCCCCTAAGAATCTGACTCTGCACATAAAAAAAACCTGATTAAGTTAAACAACTCTATTTCTTATTTTTAAGAAGTCATTACTCGGCCGGGCGCGGTGGCTCACGCCTGTAATCCCAGCACTTTGGGAGGCCGAGACGGGCGGATCACGAGGTCAGGAGATCGAGACCATCCTGACTATCACGGTGAAACCCCGTCTCTACTAAAAATACAAAAACTAGCCGGGCGAGGTGGCGGGCGCCTGTAGTCCCAGCTACTCGGGAGGCTGAGGCAGGAGAATGGCGTAAACCCAGGAGGCGGAGCTTGCAGTGAGCTGAGATCCGGCCACTGCACTCCAGTCCGGGCGACAGAGCGAGACTCTGCCTCAAAAAAAAAAAAAAAAAAAGAAGTCATTACTCAAAATGACCAAGCCGAAATATGTGTTAATTGCTATCAAACAAATACTCTAGGTAAGGACTTTTTTTTTTTTTTTTTTTTTTGAGGAGTCTCGCTCTGTTGCCCAGGCTGGAGCACAGTGGCATGATCTTGGCTCACTGCAATCTGCCTCCAGGGTTCAGGTGATTCTCCTGCCTCAGCCTCCCAAGTAGCTGGGATTACAGATGTGCGCCACCATGCTCAGCTAATTTTTGTATTTTCAGTGGAGATGGGGTTTCACCAGGTTGGCCAGGCTGGTCTCGAACTCCTGTAGGTAACGACTATTTATTAAATGTGGTTAATGACCAAACCTGAGAGTGAGTAGCAGGACTGACCTATAAGGGTCCAGGGTTCAGAGAGCGTGACTAAAGAATCCTAAGCTACGGAGGATACTGCTTTAGATTGCAGAAGAGCTGAGATAGGCACCAATGATAGAATGTGAGCCTAAGGTAACAAAAACTCTGAGTACAGCAGAAGCTTTTTTTTTTATTTTGAGACAGGATCTCCCTCTATTGCCAAGGCTGGAGTGCAGGGGTACAAGCACTGCTCCACTGCAGCCTCAATCTCCCAAGCTCAAGAGACTATCCTGTCTCAGCATCCTGAGTGGCTGGGACTACAGGTGTGCGCCACCACGCCTGGCTGATTATTTTTGTAGAAATGGGAGACTCATTTTTTTTGTTTTGTTTTGAGACGGAGTCTCGCTCAGTCGCCCAGGCTTGAGTGCAGTGGCGCGACCTCGGCTCACTGCAAGCTCCGCCTCCTGGGTTCACGCCATTCTCCTGCCTCAGCCTCCCGAGTAGCTGAGACTACAAGTGCTCGCCGCCATGCCCGGCTAATTTTTTGCATTTTTAGTAGAGACGGGGTTTCACTGTTAGCCAGGATGGTCTCGATCTCCTGACCTCGTGATCCGCCCGCCTCGGCCTCCCAAAGTGCTGGGATTACAGGCGTGAGCCACCGCACCGGGCCGGGAGACTCATTATGTCGGTCAGGCAAGTCCTGGCCTCAAGTGATCCTCCTGCCTTGGCCTCCCAAAGTGCTGGGATTACAGACGTAAGGCACCATGCCCAGCCCACAGAAGCCTCCTACCCCGACACCAAAATAACCCCTTTCTTCAGCCAAACTTTTCAATGATCTGCAGGTGAACTATTTTGCTAGGAGAGAATACATCTTCAATTCTACAAAGAACAGTAATAAGAACACAATTTACAAAAACCCACTTTATAACCAACTTTGCTAAATCACATCTCTATAGCTAACTGTTCCATCAAGCATACATAGCCTCGTATGTGCTAGGAATAGGTCCCAATTAATAGAAATCAACTTTCCACACTGTCCTCACAGTCTCCTGCCCATTTTCTAGTTCTCGCCACATTCCCATCTCCTGAGGGAAAATGAGCTCCACCCCAGCTCACTGCTAACTCTGACCCCTTACCAATTCCCACCTGTTGATGAAGTTGCCCAGGTTGTTAAGCAGCTCAGAATTATTCTTCAGCAGCAGGTCTGTCCAGGAGAAAGCACTGTCCTGGCCCTCAGGCCGAATGTACAGCAGATAGAAGCGCCAGATGTCGGCAGGGATCCCCGTGTCCTGGGCCATGTCCCCAAACACTCCCACACCCCGGCTCTTAGAGAATTTCCCATCCTCATAGTTCAGGTACTCTGGACAGAGGAGAATGAGAACCATCTGCTCAAATCACATCCTTCCCCTCTCTAGCCCACTAACTCTTCCTTCTTTCCTCTTTCTACCTCAAATATGGTTGTCTAGCAACATTTCTCCTTAAGGGGCTGGTATGCTCAGATTTTGGGAATCCCTTCCTATCCATTCTGGCCCTTTTTTGTCTTTGCTTGTATCTACTACAGAGTTTTAGCTTTGGATTTTTGCTTTCTTCAGGTTCTTGTTTCATTTCTCTAGGTTGAGTTCTCATTTTAATTATTTCCTATTTCATCTCAACTCCTAACTCAAGACAGCAGCTCTCTAAGATCTTTTTCCAAGTACTGCCTCAACCCTCATTTCCTATGAACACCCCCCATCAGTAGTCTTCCAGGGTACTTACCTGTAGCAATGAGGTGGCTGACCAAGGTATAGTTATCCTCAGCTCCTAGGGCTGAGCAAGGAAAGACTATGCCATGGAAAGGGACATTGTCTTTGGCCATGAACTGATATAGGTCCACCTAAGGGAATGTAGTTAGGAGAGATTTCCTGAGACCTTCTTCAAAGGCCCAAGGAAGACCGGACACCCAACCCTAACACCCACACCCTACCGCCTACCCTCCCCATGCACAGCCTAACCAAGAACTGCTCACTTGCTCTGGGTTCTTCCACCATCTCTCCCACTGGTCTGTGTAGTTGGCTGTGATGGACAAATAGCCAATAGTGGCATCAAACCAGACATAGAATACCTGGAGGTCAGGAGGAGGTAAACATGTTAGGGACCAATCCAAAGTCTCAAACTGAAACAAGACAATCAGCAATCTATTCTGCTAGCCCAGGGTCTCAACACCAAAGCTGAATGATATGAATAAAAAACGGTTTTTACCTTGTCTTCAAAACCTTCTAAGGGTACAGGGGTTCCCCATTTGAGGTCTCGGGTTATGCAGCGTGGCTTGAGGCCATCCCGAAGCCAAGAGCGGGTGATAAACCGGGCATTGGGAGTCCAGTCACTGCCAGGCAATGTCCTCCCCAACCACTCCTCCAGTCGCTTCTCCAACTGAGATAACGGAGAAAGACAAGAGGGTTGATTTAGGAAAGTCTCGTATATGGTTAGCATAAGGATAAACACATACAACCTTTTTGGAGCACAATTTGGCAATATATAACTTTTTTTTTGGAGACAGAATCTAGTTCTGTCGCCCAGACTGGAGTGCAGTGGTGCAATCACAGCTCACTGCAGCCTAAACCTCCTGAGCTCAAGCAATCCTACCTCATCCTCCCCAGTAGCTGGGACCACAGGTGCACACCACCATGTCAGACTAATTTTTGTAACTGTTGTAGAAACAGGGTTTTGCCACATTGCCCAGGCTGGTCTTGAACTCCTGAACTCAAGCAATCTGCCCACCTCAGCCTCCAAAGGGGCTGGGACTACAGTTGTGAGCCACCATGCCCAGTCTTAACTAGATTTTTAACACACAGCCAGTGGCTTGCACCTGTAATCCCAGCTACTCTGAAGGCTGATGCAGGAGGATCACTTGAACACGGGAGTTCATGACCATCCTGGGCAACACAGCAAAATCCTGTCCTTTGGGAGGACAGGATTTTTTTTATTTTTAAAAATTTTTTTATTTTTAAAAATATGGAACACTTCACAAGTTTGCATGTTATTCTTGTGCAGAGAACGTGCTAATCTGCTCCATATCAGGGTCTCACTGTCACCCAGGCTGGAGTACAGTGGCACATCATGGCTCACGGCAGCCTCAACCTTCCGAGCTTAAGTGATCCTTCCACCTCAGCCTCGAGTAGCTGGCACGACAGGCACGTGCCACCACACCTGGTTAATTTTTGTATTTTTAGTAGAGATGGGTTTCACTAAGTTGCCCACCCTGGTCTCAAACTCCTGGGCTCAAGCAATTCTCCCGCCTCAGCCTCCCAAAGTGTTGGAAGTTGGAATTACAGGCATAAGCCACAGTGCCCAACCAATTTTTTCTTTTTTTTAATAGAGACAGGGTCTTGCTTTGTTGCCCAGGCTATTCTTGAACTCCTGGCTTCCAGCGATCCTCCTGCCTCAGCCTCCCAAAAGTGCTGGAATTATAGGCATGAACCACCATGGCCAGCCGAGGAAGTGCAAAACAGAAAAAAAAAAAATTTTTTTTTTT
>NW_012120376.1:6133750-6134641 GCF_000951035.1 Colobus angolensis palliatus
GATAACTGGAGCCTGGGAGTTTGAGGGTGCAGTGAGCTATGATTATGCCACTGCACTCCAGCATGGATGACAGAAACCCTGTCTCTAGAAAAAAATTTTGTTTGAACACACTTGACTATATACCCTTAGTCTAGGGGAGGAATCAGGATTGTCAACAAATCCTAAACTCTATTTTTTTTTTGAGACAGAGTCTCGCTCTGTAACCCAGGCTGGAGTGAGTGCAGTGGCTGGACCTCAGCCCACTGCAAGCTCTGCCTCCCGGGTTTACACCATTCTCCTGCCTCAGCCTCCCGAGTAGCTGGGACTACAGGTGCCCACCACCTCGCCTGGCTAGATTTTTTGTATTTTTTAGTAGAGACGGGTTTCACCGTGTTAGCCAGGATGGTCTCGATCTCCTGACCTTGTGATCCGCCTGTCTCGGCCTCCCACAGTGCTGGGATTACAGGCTTGAGCCACTGTGCCCAACCACCTAAACTCTTTTTAATAGGTTATTTTTTTTGTAGACGTACCAGCAAAGCAATTCTGAAATTGTTTTAGGTGTATTGTAGGATTGAGCTAATAAGTAAATGTGCTGATGCTTATTGAGAACCAGGACACCTACAGTGGAAGAAGGTAGATAGAGACATGAAATAAATAAGAGAAAGTGACGAAGAACTCTGTGGGGATGGACTGAAATTGCAGGTGTCCATGTGAACCTAAAATAAATACCAACTGGCCGGGCACAATGGCTCACGCCTATAATCCCAGTACTTTGGGAGGCCGAGGCAGGCGGATCACCTGAGGTCAGGAGTTAGAGATCAGCCTGGTCAACATGGTGAAACCCCGTCTCTACTAAAAATACAAAAAAAAAATTAGCTGGGTGTGGTGGCGGGTGCCTGTGATCCCAGCTAC
>NW_012120376.1:6141976-6144404 GCF_000951035.1 Colobus angolensis palliatus
AGAGGAGGAGCTTGCAGTGAGCTGAGATCTGGCCACTGCACTCCAGCCTGGGTGACAGAGCAAGACTCTATCTCAAAAAAAAACAAAAAAGAAAAGAAAAGAAATTTAGGACAGGAAAGGATTATAAGAAATTGAAAAAAATAGGAATCCATGAGTCTATACTGATAATAAACAGCTAACTAAATTTAAAAATAAATGGAGGGAGAAGGATAAATATAGAGGGCAGTGGTAGAGTTGGAAAATCACCATAATAAAGGTAAAAATTATCAATGAATGCTAAATTTAGAGGGAATATTTTGTTCATGAAGAGCAAAGTATTGCATTGTCTTAAAGTGTATTCCCACAAGGCTGGGCGTGGTGGTTCACGCCTGTAATCCAAACACTTTGGGAGGCCAAGGCGGGTGAATCACTTGAGGTCAGGAGTTTGAGACCAGCCTGGCCAACATGGTAAAACCCTATCTCTATTAAAAATACAAAAATTAGCCAGGCATGGTGGTATGTGCCTATAATCCCAGCTACTCAAAGGCTGAGACAGGAGAATCGCTTGAACTTGGGAGGTGGAGGTTGCAGTGAGCTGAAATCATGCCACTGCACTCCAGTCTGGGCGACAGAACAGGACTCCATCTCAAGAAAAGAAAAAAACAAAGTGTATTCCCAGACTGCTCATAAGTTGCAATGGGGAAAATAGTAATTACACAGTGGACAAACTGAGTAACACCTGACCAAAGTTAAGATTCCCAGTGAAGGGAATGGCCATCATGTGCCTCTGAAAAGGACACAATGTCATTTATGTAGCATTCCAACCAAGAATGCATAGCCTGAATCTAATCACGAGGAAACACCCAACAAACCCAACATGAGGACTATTATATTTTATGTATTTATTTATTTTTGAGACAAGGTCTCACTTTGTTGCCCAGACTGAAGTGAGTGGTGCAATCATGGCTCACCATAGCTTCCAACTCCTCGGCTCAAAGCAAGCCTCCTACCTTAGCCTCCCAAGTAGCTGTGGCCAGAGATGTGCACCACCATATTTGGCTAAATTTTTTTCTTCCTTTTTTTTTTTTGAGACAGGGTCTCACTCTGTCGCCCAAGCTGCAGTGCAGTGTTTCAGTCACGGCTCACTGCAGCCTCAAACCTTCCCAGGCTCAGGTGATCTTCCCACCTCAGCCTCCTCAGTGGCCGGGACTACAGCCGAACACAACCATGCCCAGTTAACTTTTGTATTTCTTGTAGAGATAGGGTCTCACCATGTTGCCCAGGCTGGTCTCAAAGTCCTAGGCTCAAGTCATCCACCTACCTAGACTTTGCAAAGTGTTGGGACTAACATGTGAGCCACTGCGCCCAGGCCAGGATAATTGTTTCACGTTTGTAGAGTCAGGGTCTTGCCAAGTTGCTCAGGCTGGTCTCAAACCCCTGGGCTCAAGCAATCCTCCTGCCTCAGCCTCCCAAAGTAATGGAATTACAGGCGTGAGTCACTGCATGTGGCATTTAATTTTTCTTTTTTTTGAGATGGAGTCTTGCTCTGTCACCCAGGTTAGAGTGCAGTAGCACGATCTCGGCTCACTGCCAGTTCCACCTCCCGGGTTCAACGCCATTCTCCTGCCTCAACCTCCCAAGTAGCTGGGACTACAGGCGCCTGCCACCACGCCCGGTTAATTTTTTGTATTTTTAGTAGAGACGGAGTTTCACCATGTTAGCCAGGATGGTCTCGATCTTCTGACCTCGTGATCCACTGGACTCAGCCTCCCAAAGTGCTGGGATTTACAGGCGTGAGCCACCACATCCGGCCTCGTGAGCCACTACGTCCGACCTAATATTTTTATACTTTAGAGATAGGGTCTCACTCTATTGCCCAGGCTGGAGTGTAGTGGCACAATCACAGCTCCCTGTAACGTCAAACTCCTGGGCTCAAATGATCCTCCCACCTCAGCCTCTTACATAGCTGAGACTACAGGATCGCACCACCATACCTGGCTAATTTTTCATTTTTCGATTATTTTGTAGAGACAGTGTCTCACTATGTTTTCCAGGCTGGTCTCCAACTCCTGGCATCAACAGATCCTCCCACCTCAGCCGCCTACAGTGCTAGGATTACAAACATGATGAGCCACTGTGCCCAGCCTATTTTTTTTTTATTTTTTATTTTCTCCAAGCCCAGGGTACAGAAGGAGGAACACTGTATTTTAAAAAGGAGGTCAGGCTGGGCATGGTGGCTCACACCTGTAATCCCAGCACTTTGGGAGGCTGAGGTGGGCGGATCACCTGAGGTCAGGAGTTCCAGATCAGCCTGGCCAACATGGTGAAACCCCGTCTCTACTAAAAATACAAAAATTAGCCAGACATGGTAGTACACGCCTGTAGTCCCAACTACTCAGAAGGCTGAAGCAAAAGATAACTGGAGCCTGGGAGTTTGAGGGTGCAGTGA
>NW_012120376.1:6147959-6149682 GCF_000951035.1 Colobus angolensis palliatus
AGCCAAGTTTGCGCCACTGCACTCCAGCCTGGGCAACAAAAGCGAAACTCTGTCTCAAAAAAAAAAAAAAAATCAGTCAGGCATGGTACTTGGGAGGCTGAGGGGAGAGGATTGATTGGTCCCAGGAGATCAAGGCTGCAGTGAGCTATGATCATGCCACTGTATTCCAGCTTAGGTGACAGAGTGAGAACCTATCCCTTAAAAAAAAAAAAAAAAAGAAAAAAGAGAGAGACATAAAAATACTTTTACATGCATATGACATTTCTGAATAGACACAAAGGAAAATGAGTAGTAAATACCTCTCGCAAGTGGGCCTGGGGCTTTCACTTTGTGCCTTTTAATCTATTTCATCTCTTGACAATAATATGTACAATTATTCATGGAAATTTAAAACATTTAAGAGTAATCTGCTCTCAGTATCTGTGGCTAAGGCAGAGGGGACAGAAGAGGCCTCCTGAAAACTAGGTTAGAGAGAAAAGCTCACTTACCTTAGGCAGGTCCAGAAACAGGTGATGGGTCGACTGCACCACAGGGCATGATCGGCAGACTTTACACTGAGGCTTCTGCAAAGGAAAATTCCAGAGGACAGATCAGGCCTGCAGGCCAGGGGAGCGGTCCAGGCAAGGGGAGGAGCAGAGAGGGATGAGCTCCTCAATCTGCCATCTAGTTTAGCTTCATGCTCACACCCCAAACTATGTGGCCTGCTCTAAACATGGAGACTCAAATCTTCTCAGTATAACTCCATTTGTTACTCAGAGTTTCAGATCTCTGTCCCATCACACCAGAGTAGAAAAAGCATTCTCTGAGCACAGGCTAGGTACAGAGCACTGCACTGTACTTGACAGTTTGAGGCGAGGAAGGAGTGATAAAGTGAAAACACAGCCCCTCTCTTTGAGGAAGCTACAAGTGAGGGAGAGATGACTTGTATAAGAAACAAGTGTGGGCCGGGCACGATGGCTCACGCCTGTAATTCCAGCATTTTAGGAGGCCGAGGCGGGGGGATCATGAGGTCAAGAGATTGAGATCAGCCTGGCCAACATGGTGAAACCCCAGCTCTACTAAAAATACAAAAATTAGCTGGGCGTGGTGGCGTGTACCTGTAGTCCCAGCTACTCGGGACACTGAGGCAGGAGAATTGCTTGAACCTGAGAGACGGAGGTTGCAGTGAGCCAAGATCGCGCCACTGCATTCCAGCCTGGTGACAGAGCAGACTCCGTCTCAAAAAAAGAGAAAAAGAAAAAGAAGCAAGTGTGGCCAAACACCGTGGCTCACGCCTGTAATTCCAACACTTTGGGAGGCTGAGGCAGGTGGAACACCTGAGGTCAGGCGTTCATATCCAGCCTGGCCAGCATGGTGAAACCCTGTCTCTACTAAAAATACAAAATTTAGCCAAGTTTGGTAGTGTGCGCCTGTAATCCCAGTTACTCAGGAGGCTGAGGCAGGAGGATCGCTTGAACCTGGGTGGTGGAGGTTGCACTGAGCCAAGATCACGCCATTGCAGTCCAGCCTGGGCAACAAGAGTAAAACTCCATCTCACAAAAAAAAAAAAAAAAAAAAAAAAAAAAAAATTAGCCAGACATGGTAGTACACGCCTGTAGTCCCAACTACTCAGAAGGCTGAAGCAAAAGGATAACTGGAGCCTGGGAGTTTGAGGGTGCAGTGAGCTATGATTATGCCACTGCACTCCAGCATGGATGACAGAAACCCTGTCTCTAGAAAAAAA
>NW_012120376.1:6151027-6153808 GCF_000951035.1 Colobus angolensis palliatus
TGAGCCACCGCACCCAGCCCCAGCTAATTTTTGTATTTTTAGTAGACGTGGGGTTTTGCCATGTTGGTCAGGCTGGTCTGAACTCCTGACCTCAGGTGATCTGCCCGCCTCAGCCTCCCAAAGTCCTGGGATTACAAGTGTGAGCCACCACACCTGGCCCCAAGTGAGTTTTGATCTGAGTTTCTGAAGGTGAGAAATTATAATTCTCTCAGGACCTCCCTCCTGAACTCCATATGCCTAATATCCAACTGTCTACCTAACTTCTCTGCCTGGATATCTAACAGGCATCTCAAGCTTAACAAACCCAAACAGTATGGCTGCATCCCACCTGAAAGCCTGTTCTCCTCACTCACGTTCACAGATGGTACTACCATCTACCCAGGCCAAAAACCTACAAGGCATCTTTTTCCTGACCATCCCAAATTCCAGTCTATCCAACTCCATAGAGTTTACCTCCAAAAATATACCTCAAGTCTATTTTTTTATTTTCCATTTCTAGTGCTACTAACCTAGTGTAAGCCACCATCATCCCATTTCTGGGTTGTAGCCTTGTAGCCTCCAAATCCTTCTCCATACTTTTTTTTTTTTTTGGGAGGAGGGAGAACAGTCTTGCTCTGTCACCCAGGCTGGAATGCAGTGGCAATCTTGGCTCACTGCAACCTCTGCCTCCCAGGTTCAAGAGATTCTCCTACCTCAGCCTCCCAAGTAGCTGGGATTACAGGTGTGTGCCACCATGGCCTGGATAATTTTTGTGCGTTTTTTTTTTTTTTTTTTTTTAGATAGAGTCTTACTTTGTAACCCAGGCTGGAGTGCAGTGGCGCAATCTCGGCTCACTGCAACTTCTTTCTGCCTCCCAAGTTCAAGTGATTCTGAAGCCTCAGCCTCTCAAGAAGCGGGGATTACAGGTGTCCACCACCACACCCAGATAATTTTTGTATTTTTTTAGTAGAGACGGGGTTTCACCATGTTGGCCAGGCTGGTCTTGAACTCCTGACCTCAAGTGATCTGCCCAACTCAGCCTCCCAAAGTGCTGGGATTACAGGCGTGAGCCACTGCACCTGGCCATTTTTGTATTTTTAGTAGAGACAGGGTTGCCATGTTACAGCCAGGCTGGTCTCGAACTCGTGGCTTCAAGTGATCCACCTGGCTTGGCCTCCAAAATTGCTGGCATTATAGGTATGAGCCACCATGCCCAGCCTCTTCAACATACTTTCTTGCTTGCTTCCCTGCCATCCATTTTCCACAGAGCAGCTTGTCATTCAACCAGAATAAAATCTAAATTCCCACAATGGCTTCATAGGCCCTGGTGATCTGGCCTCTGCCTGACTCCCACCTCATCTCAGTCTACCCTCCTCCTCACTCACTGTGTTACTGCTACACTGGCCTTGCCAATTCTGCCTTTTCAGCTCTTAGCTGCCTCATGGCCTTTGCATTTCCTAGTCCTCCTTCTGCTTAGAACATCCTTAATCTCTTATTGCCTGGCTTGCTCCTAATTCTTTGGTTAAACTCTCAGTTCAAATGTTACTGCCTCTGAAAGGCCTTCCCTACCTAAGTTAAATCTTCCCCCAGAAGTCACTCTCTATCACATTTTCCTGGCGGTTTATTCTATATCATTTCCTTATTTAGTGTCGGTCTCCTGACCATACTAAATAAAAGTCTGTCTTGTACATTGCCATATCACCAGCACCCAGAATTGCAACTGGCCTATTCTAAGGACTCAAAAAATGTATGTTGAATAAATGAATGAAGAAATAAATTAACAAATGGCTAGAAGAGAAGGTATTTATGGAAGAGAGAAGGATCTAAACAAATGTAGATCAGGTGGTGTGATGCAAGACCAAAGGTTGGGAAATAGAAACTCAACTTGTCCATTTCTTAGCACAGTGCTCAGCACATAGTAAGTGCTCAGGGGGTATTTTTCAAATGAACTAAATGATGAGTTGCTGAGATGGGGCAGAAAGGGCCACTGGTTCAAGGTCTAGAATGCTAAAATAAAAATCCTAAATGGGACAAGAAGGGAGTCCCTTAAGAATAAGGACTGTCTACTTCCGGGCTCCCATGGAGACCCTCCTCTCACCTTAAGCTCGACAGCATTGATGAGCTTGCCACACTTGTCACACTGGTCACCCCGAGCCTCCTCATAGCCACAGAAGGGACATACACCCTCCACGAAGCGGTCGGCCAGGAAGCGAGCACAGTGCTCACACCGCAGTTGCTCCACAGTATCTTGCAGCACAAAACCTCGTGTCAGCAACCGCTGGAAAATGTCCTGGGTAATTCTGGTGAGGCAGGCCAGGGATCAGGAAGAGAGGGTCAGAAGACGTGGTGCACCCCTTCCTCCTGCCACTCCAACTAGGGACCCAAACTCAGTGACAAAGAAATCGGGCAGAAGGCTCCTCAAGGAAAAGGCCATCTATTCATCTTTTGAGAGTTTTACTGGATGAGCCCAGAACCCTCATACATATTCCCCAACTGCCCACACAGTCTCTCCCCTCAACATTTTAGAATTCACTTTTGTTGAATACAGATTTATCTGTTTTGTATTTTTCATTAACAAAAATCTCCAATAGGATAGGACTGTCTGTTCTTTAACATATCCTAAAAATTAAATCAGTCCAAGTGCTAAACTAAACTGCATAGCACTATCAGTTGGCCGCCTGTCTACTATGCAAAGTTTTGGGGGATTTTTTGTTTGTTTGTTTTGAGACAGAGTCTTGCTCTGTTGCCCAGGCTGGAGTGCAGTGGCGCGATCTCAGCTCACTGCAACCTCCGCCTCCCGGG
>NW_012120376.1:6154458-6155786 GCF_000951035.1 Colobus angolensis palliatus
CCATGTTGGTCAGGCTGGTCTTGAACTCCTGACCTCAGGTGATCTGCCCGCCTCGGCCTCCCAAAGTGCTGGGATTATAGGTGTGAGCCACCGCTCCCAGCTATGCAAACTTTTTATAAAGATGAGTATTAGGCAAAGGAAGAATGAGTTTATGTGTTATAAATGCATACAGGAGTGGGAAGAAGTGTCTTAGACTCCAGGAGAGCCAGACAGGAAGGGAAGCACTAGAGGGAAGACAGTTCCCATGAGCCTGCGTCTGGTCTCTTGCCTCCCTCAGCTGCTCCTTCAGTCCCTGGTCAGGCTTCTAAACACACCGTCTTCCCTCAAAAAGGCCTGGATAACTGCCCAGGGTGATACTGAGATCCTAAGTTTAGGAGTGCCCAGACAGTCACCCGGGTTACTTCTGTCTCCAAGATACTCTCACTGTTCCCAGTCCCAGCCTTCAAGCCCCATTTCTGCCTCATTAGAGGAAACTTACTTGGTCTGCTGTGGAGTGGTGGTGCGACCAAAAGTATCAAATGAAATGTTAAACCAGCGGTAGATGTCAGCATGGATGATGTGGTACTTGTCGCAGATCTCCTGGGGGGTTAGTCCCTCCTCCATAGCTTTGGTCTCTGTCGCTGTACCATACTCATCTGTCCCACACAGATAGAGGGTGTTCCACTGGCGGAGGCGAGAGTACCTGCAAGGGAACATGGTGACTGCTAGGGGGCCCCGCCTCAGTGCTCCCTTGTCCTTGGGATCTCACCAGCCCCACCCCTGAGGCATCCTACTCCCCTGGGACCCGCCCTTCCCTTAGGAGGTCTCTCCCCCAGCAGCTGGCTCCACCTGGCAAAGACATCGGCACTGAGCACGCAACCAATGATGTTCCCAAGGTGGGGGACATTGTTGACGTAAGGGAGGGCACTGGTGATGAGCACATTCCTTTCCCCAGTCACAGGCAACCTAGCAAGGAAAGAGGAAGAGAACAGTGCATGGGGGGATGTGAGGGTCAAGAGGGACCCAAAGTGCACAGAACACCCAGACACAGATTTGTTCTACTGTCGTGTGTTCATGTACACTCGAAGTCTTTCTGCACACGAACCCACAGGATCACAGCTCCCCCGGGGACCCTAAGATCCCCTATAGCTGCAAATACAGGGTGCTGCCACAGTGAGGAAGTCTCCTATACTGCTATGGAGGAGTCTTGTTCCAACACCAATTTCTGCCCTTTTACTATCATGACTGCTTTTCTATTTTTTTTTTTTCTTTTTTTTTTTTGAGACCGAGTCTCGCTCTGTCGCCCAGCCTGGAGTGCAGTGGCCGGATCTCAGCTCACTGCAAGCTCC
>NW_012120376.1:6156311-6159893 GCF_000951035.1 Colobus angolensis palliatus
GTGCCCACCACAACACCTGGCTAATTTTTGTATTTTTAGTAGAGGCAGGATTTCACCATGTTGGCCAGGCTGGTCTTGAACTCCTGACTTCAAATGATCCAGCCACCTCAGCCTTCCCAAGTGCTAGGATTACAGGCATGAGCCACTGCACCCGGCCTGGACTTTTCAGAACATATAATTGTACATTTGTGTGACAGTTTTTAAAATACCTGTCTATCCTACCAGACAGAAAGTCCCATGACAGCAGAGATCCTGTCTGTCTTGCTCCCCTCAGTATACCCAACTCCTAACATGCAGGGACTGGCAAGGAGTCAACACTCAAATCTTTATTGAATGGCAACATACTCACAACTATAAATAATTTCATTTTGATGGAAAAATCTGCATATGCATAAATATTATCTTAGTGTAGCAGGAGAGGGACAAAATATGTTACTGAGCCTGCAGTCGGAGGCCTTGCAAATTACACAAAGGAACCCTCGATAGAATTCTAAAGAGGAGTGATAATAGTCTGTGCAGTTTTAAGCAGTCACTCTGGAGCAGTGTGGAGTACAGAGTGGCAGGGAAAGAGGGTAAGAGATGACAAGGTTTGCTAGTATCTGTGTAGTGACAGTGACAATACAGAGGAGAAGGGGTGGATTCAAGGACTACTTAAGAGTTAGAATCAATGACTTGGCAAGGGAATGAATAATACAGCTAGGGAGAAAGGAAGAAGTCTAGATAACACCAAGATTCCTGGCTTGGATTTTTAGGTGGAAAGTGGAGGCTGTTCAACAAAGGCAGGTGAATAAATAAAAGGGCAGTTGGCAGGGAAGATAACAGGTTTGGTTTTGGACATGTTGAATTTGAGATGCCTGTGGAGGTAAAGGAATCTAGGATGGTATGGCAAATGTGCCTGGAGTTCAGAATACAGATCTGGACTGGAAAAATAGATTTAGCTCCATCAGTGGGTAAAAAGTAGCTGAAAAACATGGGTGCAGGGCCAGCACGGTGGCTCATGTCTGTAATCCCAGCACTTTGGGAGGCTGAGGCTGGTGGATCACTTGAGGTCAGGAGTTCGAGACCAGCCTGTCTGGGCAACATGGTGAAACCTTGTCTCTACAAAAAATTAGCCAGACGTGGTGGTGCACACCTAATCCCAGCTACTTGGGAGGCTAAGGCAGGAGACTCGTTTGAACCCGGGAGGCAGAGGTTGTAGTGAGCCGAGATCACGCCAATGCACTCCAGGCTGGGCAACAAGAGCGAAACTCCATCTCAAAAAAAAAAAAAGAAAAAGAGGAAAGAAAAGAAAAACATGGGTGCAGATGGGACAGATAAGAGTGTCCAAAATGATAAGCTAAGAGAAAATGTAAAAAAAAAAAAAGAGGTGTAAGAATTAAAAGGAGAGGATGAAAAACTTAAGAGAGATCAGCACACGGGACCTAGCAGGCAGGTTCTGGCTCTACCAACAATTTCCACTACAAAATCAAGCCCCACTCACATGTGCCATGTCTACTCACACTGGACTCTGCTGGGGCCGCAGCGGGGGCAAACTTTCTAGGCCCTTCTCCCAGGCAGTAACAGCCATAGCAATCTCCTCCTCAGATAGGGTAGCCAGCTCCTCCTCCTATGAAGAGTGGAGAGAATCCCTTACCAGGTGAGGGGGGCCCACAGGGTAAAGACACTTTCTGCTTGCTACTACCTGAAAAAGTTGGTGCCCATGCTCAAAGTCCATCTCCTAGCCACCTCCCACCTCAGGCCCTGTTCCAAACCTCAGGCTCATTGGTGACAGCCCTTCCCTCAGGGGGGCTGGGCTGGGGCTGCTTTTGGAGGTAAGGCCGGAAAGCCAGGACACCTTGCTGTTTCAGTACAGTCTCTGCAGCTCGCTGACATGGCTCCTGAGTACTCAGTGTCTGGAACCAGCTGTGCAGGGCACTCAGCTCCTCTGTGGGTATGGGAGAAAAGAAAATCAGCAAACATAAGGACCTGGTAGGCAGGAGCGGGCCTCTTCCCCCTTTCTTTGTGAGGTTTCTCCAGTTGCTTTCCCCAGTTTCCTCAGCCATCTCCTGCTATAGTTACCCAGTCTAGCTGCACCTTGAAGGGAGTTCTCAGTATTCTACTGCCCATTCTATAACCCCCTACACCAAGCTCCTAGGGTTGGAGTGATATGCACAGTTCTCACCAGGGAGGTAGGCAGGATCTTGCAGTAATGGGTATAGGGCTCCCCACAAAACAATGTCAGCTAGAGATTCCGTCTCCTTTGTTGGGGATAGAAAAGGAAAACGTACACAAATGAGACACTCAGTTTCTTCCCAATGGTAATATCTAACATTTACTGAGCACTTACTATGTGTCAAGGACTGTATTAAGCACTTTATATGATCTCACTTAATCCTCACAATAACTCACTGAGGTAGGTACTAATACTACCCCTATTTCACAACTGAAAAAAAAAATTGAGGATTAGAGAGATTAAGTGATTTGCCAAGATTACACTACTAGTAAGTGGCAGTGTTGGGTTTGAACACTCTGAAAACAGTCTTCCCTCTTAATCCTTACACCATAAGCCTTCCCCAATCCTCATCTCAAGACCCAACTCACCCCAGCCAGGAAAGGACAGTTCTGACGACTCAAGCTGTGGTCAATGTGAGTCAGGGCTCTCCGCACTGAACCAAGAACATCTTCCCCCTTCTTGCCTTGGACCACTAAATAGTACAGGGCAGCAGACAAAGCTGGCTAAAATGCAGGGGACATGAGTCAGGATGGCCACACAGAGCAAGGGCCTGCCAGACATCTCCCATACCTTAGTCCTACCTGCAGCTCTGTCGCTTCCCATTCCAGCCACTGGTTAGTGAGGTCATCTTGCTCCCAGCCAGATAACAAAAAGAAATACCTGCCCAGAGAGACAGCAACAGATGATGGATTTAGAGGGGCCTGTTTATCTAGCCCATTTCTCATTACAATGGCTGCAAAGAAAGCCACACAAAGGACAGTGCGGTCTGATTTGATTCAGCCACCTCCCTACACCAAGGGCCAATACTGACCGGCAGATTGCACTAGTGGAGAAGAGGTAGTTGCCACTATCCAGCTGCAAGACAGGGACCTTAGGCCGGGTCAGGAACGGGACCACACAGTCTGATGCAAAAATAGAAAATGGGTTAAAAAAAAAACGGAAAAGAAAAGAAATGCTTTGTCAACTTAGGATAATCTTGCATTGTTCAGTGAGTTAGAAAAGAAAGATGGGCAGTCTCAACCCAGAAGTTCCAGGAGAGGACCACTGAAAGGGGGTAGGTCCGGAATGGGCTGGAGAGGCCAGCAGGTGTTCAGCTGAAACTGCCAGCTGGAAGCAACAGATGGGGACTGCAGAGGAGGTGGTGGTATTGGGATAGTGCTGCAGCCAAGAACTTAACGACTGAAAGTAACTGGGATATCTTAATAATTATCTGAAGGTCACAGTGGGAGAACAAAATTAAAAGAGCTGAGAAGACTGACAAGAGAACCTCATAAGAGTCACCCAAACAATCGGCTTAGAATGAGAAGAGGTAAACAGAAAGAAATGTGTGTGTGTGTGTGTTAGGAGGGGAGAGAGGGATTTCCTAAGAA
>NW_012120376.1:6160233-6162829 GCF_000951035.1 Colobus angolensis palliatus
CCCATCCACCGCCCACCAGCACCAGCACGAGTACCTTCGGGGCCTACAGTGCTGATGAGCAGCTCTGCTCTGCCCCGGGCTCTCCCGGCCGCGGCCAGCACCGGCAAGCAACCCGGGGCACCCTCGCTCAAGAACAGTCTCATTTCGCCGTGAATCCCACGCTGATGCAACCGGAACCGGCCTTCCGCTGTTCAGTTGAGCGGCCTCTGCGAGGCACGCCGGGAAATGGAGTCCCGTGTTAGGCCACTGCCCGGGCACTGCTACCGGAAGGTAGACTATTTCTCCCATCATGCAACACTAGGACATAGGAAAAGACTATCATCGAGATGAAGAGGCCGCAGATGCGCGGCTTGAGCGCGCTGTGTGTGTGTGTGTGTGTGTGTGTGTGTGTGTCTCCTGTTACCTAGGCTGAAGTGCAGTGGCACGATCTTGGCTCACTGCAACCTCTGCCTACTGGGTTCAAGCGATTCTCCGGCCTCAGCCTCCTGTGTGTGTAGCTGGGACTACAGGCACGTGACACACGCCCGGCTAATTTTTGTATTTTTAGTAGAGGCGGGCTTTCACCATTTTTGCCAGGCTGGTCTCGAAGTCCTGACCTAAGATGATCCGCCCGCGTCGGCCTTCCAAAGTGCTGGGATTGCAGGCGTGAGCCACCGCGTCCGGCCTAGAGCAGCACTATTTTTCTGGAGGTCCAGAAGAGACGTTTAGGTTTTAGGGCAAGTCGCACTTTTATCCTCTTACGCTGCTGGAGGGCGATGGCTGAAACCGCGGCTTCTTCTCTTCTCCTGAAATGGCCATGTCATAACAGCGGCTATTCTTAGTGGCTCTGGATTCAAGCTCTTAACTGTCAGAGTTTTAGAGTTCGGAGTTACCATGTGCGTAATTATTTTAGTGACAAAGAGGAAGTTAGTGTACACATCCATCCTATCAACAACAACAACAAAAATGTAGATAGGCCGGGCGCGGTGGCTCATGCCTGTAATCCTAGCACTTTGGGGAGTCGAGGCGGGTGATCACCTGAGGTCAGCAGTTCGAGACCAGCCTGGCCAACATGCTGAAACCCCGTCTCTACTAAAAATACAAAATTAGCCGGGCATGGTGGCAGGCGCCTGTAATCCCAGCTACTCGGGAGACTGAAGCAAAAAAATCGCCTGAACCCGGAAAGCGGAGGTTGCAGTGAGCCAAGACCGCACCATTGCACCCCAGCCTGGGCAACAAGAGGAAACTCCGTCTCAAAAAAAAAAAAAAAGAATGTAGATAGTAAAATATTAATACCAGTTTGAGCTCATATACAGCTCGACGTCTCATCAAAGGGGTAGAAGAGCATCTCTCTTTTTTTTTTTTTTTTTGAGGTGGAGTCTTGCTCTGTCGCCCAGTCTGGACTGCAGTGGCACGCTCTCGGCTCACTGCAACCTCCGTCCCCCGGGTTCATGCCATTCTCCTGCCTCAGCCTCCCGAGTAGCTGGGACCACAGGTGCCCGCCACCAAGCTCTGCTAATTTTTTGTATTTTTAGTAGAGACGGGGTTTCACCGTGTTAGCCAGGATGGTCTCGATTCCCTGACCTTGTGATCCGCCCACCTCGGCCTCCCAAAGTGCTGGGATTACAGGCGTGAGCCACCGTGCCTGGCCGAACATCTCTAGGGACAAGATCAAATTGAGAAGTAAGGCCGGGCGGGGTGGCTCACGCCTTAACCCCAGCACATTGGGAGGCTGAGGCGAGCAGATCTCTTGAGGTCGGGAGTTTGAGTCCAGCCTGGAGAACATGTTGAAATCCCTTCTTTACTGAAAATACAAAAAAATTAGCTGGATGTGTTGGTGGGCGTCTGTAGTCCCAGCTACTCAGAAGACTGAGACAGGAGAATTGCTTGAACCAGGAGACAGAGGTTGCAGTGAGTCGAGATCATGCCTCTGCACTCCAGCCTGTGCAACAGAGTGACACTTCATCTCAAAAAAAAAAAAAAAAAAAATGAGATGCAAGATGGCTAAGAGTTTGGCAATAAGTATATATTATGCAAGGAAGCACATACCTGTTATTGAGAAAGGGATGCTTCTTATTCATCTTCATATGATTTTAAGAATAATATCTAATGGTACTTATGAGCTAGGCATTGTTTTAAGCACTTTACATTTGATCTCAGAAAATTCTATGGAGGTTCTGGGCCTGTTGAAGCCAGGCCATAAGAAGTTTTGCAGCTTCAGTTGCAGGCTATCTGGCACACTGGTAGCTTTGAGCTGCCATGTAAGAAATCCTACCACTTTGAGCTGCCATGCTAGAGAGGTCTCATGTAGATATTCTGTCTGACAGCTCCAGCTAATCCCAGCATTTCAGTCATCCTTACCAAGGTGTCAGACATGTGAGTGAAGCCTTCCAGACCAGCCCATCTGCTCACTGAAAACTCTTAAGTGACCTTTGGTCAAGGCCACATGAGACAGAAGAATCACCCACCTAAGCCCTACCCAAATTTCTGCTCCATACCTGTACAATTGTTAAACTATAATAAAATGGCTGTTGGCCAGGCACGGTGGCTCAAGCCTGTAATCCCAGCACTTTGGGAGGCCGAGACGGGCGGATCACAAGGTCAGGAGATCGAGACC
>NW_012120376.1:6163507-6164603 GCF_000951035.1 Colobus angolensis palliatus
CTGCAACCTCCACCTCCCAGGTTCAAGCGATTCTCCTGCCTCAGCCTCCCTAGTAGCTGGGATTACAGACACCTGCCACCACGCCCAGCTAATTTTTGTATTTTTAGTAGAGACGGGGTTTCATCATGTTGGCCAGGCTGGTCTTGAACTCCTGACTTCAGGTGATGCACCTGCCTCAGCCTCCCAAAGGGCTGGGATTACAGGCATCAGCCACCGCTCCTGGCCAAAAATAGTTTCTAAAACTAGCCAAGAGGCTGGGCACAGTGGCTCACGCCTGTAATCCTAGCACTTTGGGAGGATGAGGCGGACAAATCACCTGAGGTCAGGATTTCAAAACCAGTCTGGCCAACATGGTGAAACCCTGTCTCTACTAAAAATACAAAAAATTGGTGGGGTGTGGTAGTACACGCCTGTAATCCCAGCTACTTAGGATGCTGAGGCAGCAGAATCACTTGAACCCAGGAGGCGGAGGTTGCAGTGAACCGAGATCGTGCCATTGCACTCCAGCCTGGACGACAGAGCCAGACTCTGTCTCAAAAAAAATAAATAAATAGTCCGGACGCAGTGGCTCACACCTGTAATCCTAGTACTTTGGGAGGCCAAGACGGGCGGATCACCTGAGGTCAGGAGTTCGAAACCATCCTGGACAACATGGTGAAACCCCATCTCTACTAAAAATACAAAAATTAGCTGGGCATGGTGGCCTATGCCTGTAATCCCAGCTACTCGGGAGGCTGAGACAGGAGAATTGCTTGAACTTGGGAGGTGGAGGTTGCAGTGAGCCGAGATCGCACCACTGTACTCCAGGCTGGCAACAGAATGAGACTCGTCTAAAATAAATAAACAAACTGAGGTAGGTCTCTCATCTCCATTTTACTAATGAGGGAACTGAGGCACAAAGATGTGACTTTACGCCAGAAATCGCTGTAGAAGTGACTGTAGAAAGCATTGAAGGCACAGTTATCAACAAAATGGATGTGGGCTTCTGCTACTTTGGAAGCACTCACAGACTTCCTGAAAGTCAGAAAATCAAATAATCCTTAAAGTGTGAGTTAGAGCCCCTCTAAAGAAAAGATGCTTTTTTTTTTTTTTTTTT
>NW_012120376.1:6164928-6171122 GCF_000951035.1 Colobus angolensis palliatus
AGACGGGGTTTCACCATGTTGGCTAGGCTGGTCTCAAACTCCTGACCTTGTGATTCACCTGCCTTGGCCTCCCAAAGTGCTGGGATTACAGGTGTGAGCCACCGTGCCCAGCCTTTTTGTTTTTTTTTGAGACAGAGTCTTGCTCTGTCACCAGGCTGGAGCGCAGTGACATGATCTCAGCTCACTGCAATCTCTGCCTCCCAGGTTCAAGCGATTCTTGTGTCTCAGGCTCCCAAGTAGCTGGGACTACAGCAGCTGGGCCAGTACACCCAGCTAAGTTTTGTATTTTTAGTAGGGACAGGATTTTACCATGTTGCTCAGGCTGGTCTCAAACTCCTGACCTCAAGTGATCCGCCATCCTTGGCCTCCCAAAGTGTTGGATTTACAGGCGTGAGCCACCGCGCCTGGCTGAGATGCTTTCCTGTACAAGTGACCTTTCAGCTGAGATCTCAGTGATGAGTAAGAGTTATCTAGGTGAAGACTGGAGGGAGTGGAGACATGTTTGAGACGTGTTTCAGGCAGAGGAAACAGCATATGCAAAGGATCAAAGATTTCAGTGCACTTTAAGAATGTGAGGAATTCGCATAAGACTGCAGTGTGGAGTTTGTGGTGGAGACTGTGAAAAGGGTAGAGAGGGAATCTGTAAATGACATTATAAAATGTGGAAAGTTTAAGTCAGAAGAGTAGCAGGGCATATGTGTTTTAAAAAGGTCATTCTGACTGCTGTGTCAGGAATGGATGGGAGGGGAGCAGAACTATATGCAATGAGACTAGTTAGGAAGTTATATCGTCCAGGGTAAAGAAGTGGTAGTTGTGGGGATAAAAAGTAGGTAGATTGGGAAAATATAAATTGAAGTGTTCAGTCATCAATTAAATCAATGCGGGTGGTGAGGAAACAAGATAAATTCAGGTTGGCTGCTAGGTTTCTGGCATGGGAAATAGGGCATACTTTCTATGTGCTACAGCAGATGATAGTATTTCCTCTATCATAGGGATCAATATTACATCGTATTTTCATTGTTATGAGTGGGCAAGGATCATATTTTTTTGTTTTGTTTTAAGACAGAGTCTCGCTCTGTCACCCAGGCTGGAGTGCAGTGGCACGATCTCAGCTCACTGCAACCTCCGTCTCCTGGGTTCAAGCAATTCTCCTACCCCAGCCTCCCCAGTAGCAGGGAGTACAGGCACCCGCCACCATGCCTGGCTGATTTTTGTGTTTTTATTAGAGGTGGGGTTTCACCACATTGGCCAGGTTGGTCTTGAACTCCTGACCTCAGGTGATCTGCCCTCCTCAGCCTCCCAAAGTGCTGAGATTGAGCTGGGTGTGAGCCACTGTACCCGGTCCCATATTTACCATCTTAATTGACAATGCCTAGCACATAGTTCCTGCCTGGCATTTATGGTAGTAAATATTCAATAAATATTTATTAAATTATTTAATGTATTTATTTTGAGACAGGGTCTCACTCTGTTGCCTAGGCTGGAGTGCAGTGGCACTATCACGCATCACTGCAGCCTCAACTTCCCAGGTTCAAGAGATACTCCCACCTCAGCCTCCCAAGCAGCTGGGACTACAAGGCACACACTGCCACGCCTGGCTAATTTTAAAACATTTTTGTAGAGACAGGATCTTACTATGTTGCGCCTCAAGCTCCTAGGCTCAAGTTATATTCTGCCTTGACCTCCCAAAATGCTGGGATTATAGGTGTGAGCTACTGTACCAGGTCAATATTTATTGATTTCATATTAAACTAAGTAGCGGTAATGGGAGAGAAACAGGTTTGTGGGGAAAGCTGACAAGTTCAGTTTGGTTCATACTGAGTTCGTGGTACCTGCGAAATACTCAAGTGGATTTTTTGGTGGACAGTGGATTAGATGGAAGCCCCAGAGAAAGTTCTGGACTGGAGATATGGTCCTTAGCAGCATATGGAAATCATTTGAGCTGGGGAGAGAATAAGACCACCCAGGGAGGACATGCAGAAAGCACAGGGCACAGGATCTCAGACAGGCTTCTGTGGTTTAAGGAACAGGCAGAGGAAGGTCATTCCTCATGCTACAGACAAGGAACTGCTAGAAAGGTAAGAGGGATACCAGCAGAGCATTTGTAGAAGAGAAAGGTCAATTGTGTTGCCTGCTGCTGAGATGTCAAGCAAAAAAAGGACTGCAGCGTGTTCATGCAAGGTCGGGGTGACTCTATTGAGGAGTGACTTTGAAAAGGTGGTGGAGTGAGGAGACAGGAAATGGAGATCCCCATACAGTGTAGGCAACTCAAGAAGTTTGACTGTAAAAAGAAAGACAGAGGAGGGGGCGCAGTGGCTCACGCCTGTTATCCCAGCGCTTTGGGAGGCCGAGGTGGGCGGATCACGAGGTCAGGAGTTCAAGATCAGCCTGGCCAACACAGTGAAACCCCGTCTCTACTAAAAATACAAAAAAATTAGCTGGATGTGTTGGCGGGCGCCTGTAATCCCAGCTACTTGGGAGGCTGAGGAGAATCCCTTAAACCTGGGAAGCAGAAGTTGCAGTGAGCTGAGATTGTGCCACTGCACTCCAGCCCAGGCAACAGTGCGAGACTCCGTCTCAAAAAAAAAAAAAAAAGAAGAAAGAGAGAGAGATATATATGGTGGCACCTGGAAAGCCCAGTAAGGGGAAGTTTGTCTAAAGACGGGAGAGACTTGGATATGTTTAAAAGTGAATGCGAAGAAGCCAACAAAAACAAGCTAAAGTGTAGGAGAGAGAGTTTCAGAGAAGGCAAAAAAAGGGTGGATTCAAGCACTGAACACCAAATGAATGAATAAGTGAATAAATGGGTGAAATTGGTCACTACTTTGGAAGTGGGAAGGAAGAGTTGAGGGGTAGGGTTCTCCATGTGTTGAAGTAAGGTAAACAAAGAAGGAAGATCACTGAGGGAGAAGCCCAGTACTAGCCACCCAACCCTCAGGGGAAGAGAGCTTGCTCTCTGATATCACCAGTGGGGAGGGGCATTCGCTCCTTAATCCACCTCTCCAAATCCAAACAGAAAGCCTCACATTGTGCAATGGAGAAGCTGAGAGAAGGGGAAAAGAGGAGTGGTCAGGTAAGGCAGAAGCAGAAGTGTGGGTTTTAAAGTGCTGGGAATCCAGGGAAGGTCAGTTCCCACCTTCCACCAGGGAGAAGCTGACATCAGCCCCCTATCTACCTGTCATAGCATCTTGTATTACTTGTCCATTGTCCCTGATTCAATTGTAATTATTAAGTTTATTGTGTCATTAGTTAAGGTCTGTCTCTCCTTAAGCTCCAAAAGGGCTCATTATGCCCTTCTCTCATCTCCAGTGCCTGACACTGCTCCTTTCACGCAGGAGGCGCTCAATCAATCCTTGTTAAAAGCATAAATGGGCTGGGTGCGGTGGCTCAAGCCTGTAATCCCAGCACTTTGGGAGGCCAAGACGGGCGGATCACGAGGTCAGGAGATCGAGACCATCCTGGCTAACACGGTGAAACTCTGTCTCTACTAAAAAATACAAAAAACTAGCTGGGCAAGGTGGCGGGCGCCTGTAGTCCCAGCTACAGGGGAGGCTGAGGCAGGAGAATGGCGTAAACCTGGGAGGCGGAGCTTGCAGTGAGCTGAGATCCGGCCACTGCACTCCAGCCCTGGCGACAGAGCAAGACTCCGTCTCAAAAAAAAAAAAAAAAAAGCATAAATGAGGCCGGGCGCGGTGGCTTAAGCCTGTAATCCCAGCACTTTGGGAGGCCAAGGCCAGTGGATCACCTGAGGTCAGGTGTTCTAGATGAGCCTGGCCAACATGGTGAAACCCCGTCTCTACTAAAAGTACAAAAACTAGCCGGGCGTAGTGAGAGGCGCCTGTAATCTCAGCTACTCAGGGGGCTGAGACAGGAGAATTACTTGAACCTGGGGGGCAGAGGTTGCAGTGAGCCAAGATCACGCTATCACACTCCAACCTGGGGGACAAGAATGAGACTTTGTCTCAAAAAAAAAAAAAAAGCACGACTGAACCCACACACTAAAGTAGCTCCTGCCTCAAGAGGCTTGTGTATACAGGACAGTATCAAGGCTTCTCAGCTCCCAAAATTGTGTCCTGGATTGGGAGGGTGGTGATATTTTAACTCTGAATCCCTCTGTGTTTCTCCCACTTTGTCTTTCTTTCTAATTTGGTCTTGCTATTTATTTGGCTTTCTGTTTCTCTGTCACCATATCTCTCTGAGTCTGCACAGGAAGCACGCAGCTATGGTCTGAGGTGATTGGTAACGGAAACATTGATGCTTGTGTAAATTTAATAAAGAATAACACATTTTTGTCTTTGTCATTAACCTTGTGTCTCCCTGTTCCTGTCTTGAACCTGATTCTTTCTTCTTATCTCCTTCCTGTGTCCAGCTCAAGACTCCCACCACCACCCAGGACCAACTCCTGCCCCTGAATCTTCTGATGGGCCCCACAAGGTACTTGGAGGAAGACTACTGGCCTGGATCATTTCCTCTAATTTCCTGCCTTGCCGGCCATGCAGCCCTGCTGACCACATCCTCTCTCACGTTACTTACATACTTCCTCACCAGACACCACCAGGAGTTCTCAGCCCCCAAAACCTGTCACCGATCCTCACCAGGCTGTCTGCTCTACCTTCTCCCCTCACTCAAGGGCTCCCGTCCTCACCTCCCTGCAACACTGCTCCTAGAACCATGTCTCTCTACCTGGAGACAGCCAGGCCTGTTCCCTTCTGGGTCTCCAGTGTCCCTTTTTCCCGCAGGTGACAGCGCTCGCTACAATGCTGTCCAGCCAGTGGTGGCCAAGTTCCTGGGGGAGCCTAGGGCTGGGCCCCCGAAGCCCTTCTCGGGGATCCCAGCTCTGTGCCCTCTATGCCTTTACTTATACTGGGGCAGATGGCCGGCAAGTGTCTCTGGCTGAAGGGGACAGGTTTCTACTGCTTCGAAAGACCAACTCCGACTGGTGGTTGGCAAGACGCCTAGAAGCTCCCTCCACCTCTCGACCCATCTTTGTCCCAGCGGCCTATATGACAGAGGAATCCATCCCTTCCCAGAGTCCAACTACCGCCATCCCCAGCCAATTGCTCTGGACTCCTGGTGAGTAAGTGCTAAGCCCTCCTCCTTCACCTTCCTACCACCCCTCACCTTCCTACCTCCCTGGCTTCTGAGAATTATAGGGAGGACCCCTCTCCCTCAAGCTTCTACTAACTATATTCTCTTGTTTTTCTTTGATCAGCCTACCTCTCACCCCCGCCATGGCATCCTCATCCCACTGCCTGTCCTCCTAGTCCCAAGGCTTCTAGGTCTCATGCCATTTTCCACATCCTGCCTCTGCCCTCCTTGTCTTCCCTGTGAGCTCCCAAGATGGGGGACCCAGTTACAGCAACACCTCTGATCATCTGCCACCCACTCTCCCCTTTTCTGTTTCAAGGGCCAAAGTTGTTTCATGGTTCCCTGGAGGAGTTGTCTCAGGCCCTCCCAAGCAGGGCTCAGGCTAGTTTGGAGCAGCCTCCTCCACTTCCCCCCAAAATGTGTAGGAGCGTCAGCATTGACAGTCTGAGGCCCTGCCTTCTGAAGACTTTCCAGGAAGGACCAAGTGGAAGATCCCTCTCCCGGGAAGACTTGCCGTCAGAAGCCAGTGCCAGCACAGTGAGTCACAGCTCTTCTGAGCTGGGCCCTGTTCTAGGCACAAGACAGACAGCACCCCTGCCTTCGAGGGACTCTCCTGGGGATGACAAACACAAAAATAAATAAATAAGATAACCCTTGGTACTACTGATAAATCTACAAAGGCGAGTTAATGTGGTGGAGAGTGGCTGGGGTGTCGCAGGGAGGCATCTGTGAGGTGACGGCATTCAGTTGACTCTGAACCAGGAGGAGAAAGAGGCAGCTGAGAGGCAAACTGGGTAGGAGGTGAGAAGGGACAGCAGGTACCAAAGCCCTGGAGGGAACAGGGAACAGGGAGCAGTGGAGGCACTGAAAGGCCAGCCCTCTGTTCTTCCTTCCTCCAGACTCCTAGCCCAGGGCAGGGTTTTTTTGTGTTCTGCTTGCCTGTTAGGCCACAGCAGGTCTCCTCCAGAGATGTGACTTGCTCAGCCCTTCCCTCTCTTTCTTAACAGTGGGTGGAAAGGGGCTCCTCCTGCCTTCTGTAGACCCTTCTCTGTCCTCTTTTACCTTTCAGGATATGAGGGTGGAGCACCCCCTTCAGCAGCCCCCAC
>NW_012120376.1:6171277-6182565 GCF_000951035.1 Colobus angolensis palliatus
ACACACACAAAAAGCCTGTTCCCCTTTCCTGTGGCCCTGAGGTGGGGGTGGGGTGGGGGAGGCGGGAAGTTGGCAACAGGAAGTGAGGAGAAGAGCAAAGAAAACTGTGAGAGAGAGAATTTTTAAAAAGCAGCTGGGGCCTGGGGTTTCTCCCCCAGTACCTGGGTCACCTCAGCCTGGAGCTGGTGGTGAGAAGACGATGGGGAGGGAGTAGGAGGTGGGAAGGCCAAGAGAAGCATGGGAAGGGAAACAGGCAGAATGACCACCTCCTTCTTCCCCCTTTTCTGGCAGGCAGGCCCCCAGCCCCTCATGTCAGAGCCCCCTGTGTACTGTAACCTGGTGGACCTTCGCCGCTGTCCCCGGTCCCCACCCCCAGGCCCTGCATGCCCCCCGCTGCAAAGGCTGGATGCCTGGGAGCAGTACCTGGACCCCAACTCCGGACGCTGCTTCTACATCAATTCACTGACTGGCTGCAAGTCCTGGAAGCCCCCGCGCCGCAGTCGCGGCAAGATGGTGAGACCTTACCTCCTGCTTCTCCACTGTCCCCTCAAGCTCTTCCTTCCCCTACTGAACCTCAAGATAGTGTGTTTTCTCTCTGGGGCTCTCAGAAGATCAGAAGAATCAGCCAAGTATAAGAAGGGTGTGGAGGTGGCATCTGGATGTAGCTTTATTTCCTCCTCCCCTAACCCAGAACCCTGGCTCCATGGAGGGGACACAGACCCTGAAGAGGAACAATGATGTCCTGCAACGTCAGGCAAAGGGCTTCGGATCTGACACAGGGACCCCAGAACTGCTTGACCCACAGGTGAGATCCCCCCCATTTCCCAATCACATGCAGAAAAAGCCAGCTTGTTATGACTTTCTGTTTTGTGTAAAACATTCTCCATTCCCCACCACACCCCCTGCCTCTCACCCACATCCCACCCCTCTTCTCCCTTCAGCCAGGGATCCCTGAGTCAAGGGTTTCCCTACCTGCTTCTCTAATCCTCTCCCCTAGGGTTCACTCAGCCTCAGCCAACGCACCTCGCAGCTTGATCCTCCAGCCTTGCAGCCCCCTCGACCTCTGCCGCAGCTCCTGGAAGACCCCCATGTGAATATCCCATTTCTTTGTGAATGCCAAGATCCTCCCTGCCCCACAACCCCCCAATTCCTGCTCCTCAAAAACATCTTCCTCTTTCTGAATATCCTCTTACCCAGCCCTCCCTCAGCAACTTTAAGGGACTTCACTCCTGGGAGACCCCCTAGGGAAAGCCGAGGCCACTGCGGAGGGCGCAGGGTGACTTACAGATACCATTCCCTCCACTTCCCAGGAGGTGGAAAAGTCGGGTCTGCTCAACATGACCAAGATTGCCCAAGGGGGGCGCAAGCTCAGGTGAGAACCCGGAATACAGCTAGGGCCTGGGCTGTCAACTCCGTAGGGTAGAGCAGGGTGTTGGAAGAGCACCCTCCCCGTGTAATTCTAGAATGACCTTTTCACTACCACTACCTCCCCTCTCTGCCCCCGTAGGAAGAACTGGGGCCCGTCTTGGGTGGTGTTAACGGGTAACAGCCTGGTGTTCTACCGAGAGCCACCGCCGACAGCGCCCTCCTCTGGTTGGGTGAGTGTGAGCTAGGGGAGCAGGAGGGGTGAGGACGCTGCCTCCGCCTCACGCCAATGTGGGGCGCGGCAGCGCGGAGGGCGGTGCAGAGGAAGGTAAAGAAGTGAGGAAACCTCCCACCTCCTCACAGTCCACCGGGGAGAGGGAAGCATTGAAGGAAACAGCACCGTGGCCTCAGTTTCCTCCCTCATTGTCAGGGGCCAGCGGGTAGCCGGCCCGAAAGCAGCGTGGACCTGCGCGGGGCGGCCCTGGCGCACGGCCGCCACCTGTCCAGCCGCCGCAACGTCCTGCACGTGAGCGCCCTCCTGCGCGTCTCCAAGGCCCCACCCGACCCGAGGGCGCCCCCAATCTCCCGCGCAGGCCTCCCACTAGGTCTCCCTACTTTTTATACTCCTCCCTGTTGACCCGAACGTTTCCCCGCCTGGCCCTCAGATCCGCACGGTCCCTGGCCACGAGTTCCTGCTGCAGTCCGACCACGAGACAGAGCTGCGAGCCTGGCACCGCGCGCTGCGGACTGTCATCGAGCGGCTGGTTAGAGGGGTGGAGGCTGGGAGGGAGGCTCGGGCCGGCCGGGACCGAGGGAGTGGGGTAGGAACTATAGGAATCAGGGGCGGTGGGGGCAGGGTGGGCTCGGTGGAGAGCCCTGGCCTGGGGCGGGGCTGGGACGTGGGACCCTGGCAGTGGGTCCGAGTCCAGCTAGAGGTGCAGATTTCTCTCCTCTCTCACCTTCGACACGGCCCGCCCCGGGTCTAGGATCGGGAGAACCCCCTGGAGCTGCGTCTGTCGGGCTCTGGACCCGCGGAGCTGGCGGAGCTGAGCGCCGGGGAGGACGAAGAAGAGGAGTCGGAGCCGGTGTCCAAACCGCTGCTGCGCCTCAGCAGCCGCCGGAGCTCCAGTGAGGCGCGGGCCGGGGAGGGAGGGTCCGGGAGCGCAGCGAGGCTTCTGGGCGCTCACGCCCCGCTCCACCTGCCTCCTGCAGTTCGGGGGCCCGAAGGCACAGAGCAGAACCGCGTGCGCAACAAACTAAAGCGGCTCATCGCAAAGAGACCGCCCTTACAAAGCCTGCAGGAGCGGGGTCTGCTCCGAGGTGAGGGGGCTGGGCCAGGTTCCTGGATAAGAAAACTCCAGCGAGGCTCAGAGTAGAGCTTCCCAGAACTAGACCACAGCCTTCTGTGACTACTGCTTTCCCACTACCCAAGATTCTTTAGAGGAGAAGCCGGGAAGACGTGTACCCCTTTGTCAGATTGTTTGAAGCAGGGGAAGGGGGTGGAGTGTATTTCCTTGCCCAAGCCTGGCACAGACAGCCAGGAGGACCAGCCTCACTTAACGATAAAGACCTATGCTGAAAAGAGCTCCCATGAGTGACGCTGGCACTGGTTTCCCGCCTCACTCTGCCTCCCCAGACCAGGTGTTCGGCTGCCAACTGGAATCACTCTGCCAGCGGGAAGGAGACACGGTGCCCAGCTTTGTGCGGCTCTGCATTGCTGCTGTGGATAAAAGAGGTCATTTTCTCAGAGACCCCAGAATTCTCTTCTAACAGGCTAAGGCGTAGAATTTTCTGCCTCCCCCATTCTACCTAGTCTTCCTACTGCCCTTTTTCTCTCCACCCTTATATTCCTCACCACACACACTTTTAAGCAGCAGTCCTCATCTACTCCTCCCTCATCTCCCAGGTCTGGATGTGGATGGCATTTATCGGGTGAGCGGGAACTTGGCAGTGGTCCAGAAACTTCGCTTTCTGGTGGACAGAGGTGAGAAGTTTTGTGGGCCAGTGGTTGTACTAAGAATGTGTTGCCGAGAACCATGGGCGATTCTACATGAGGAAGCTGGCAGAGCAGAGAGACCGTCAGGCTGGAAGTGCATGTCTTAGCTCCTGATCTCTTCTCATTCATGTTGCAGAGCGTGCGGTCACCTCCGATGGGAGGTATGTGTTCCCAGAACAGCCAGGACAAGGTACTTACATGGAAGACCCCTCAGATCCCTAAAACTTCCACATATCCTCTTTGCTTCCCATGTATACCCCCATGTACCACTCCTGGGAGGGTTGTCCTCATCCCCACCTTAGCTACGTTGCCCCACTGCAGACCCTCTAGGCATTCCTATAGTCTGCTTTGACTGGATTTCTCCAGAACTTCTAATCTCTCAGTCTCTAGATCTTTCTGGCCTTTCATGAGCCCTGAAGCCCCTATACCTCCTTCTCCCTCCAGAAGGTCGGTTAGATTTGGACAGTACTGAGTGGGATGACATTCATGTGGTCACCGGAGCCCTGAAGCTTTTTCTCCGGGAGCTGCCCCAGCCTCTGGTGCCACCACTGCTACTGCCCCATTTCCGTGCTGCCCTTGGTAAGGATTGGAGCTTTGGAAAGAACCCTTGATATGGGGGACACGGGTGGTAAATAATAGAATAGAGGTTCCCTTATACTCTTCTTTCCCATTCTGACCTTAGAGATGGAAAATAACATTCAACTCAGGTGCCTACTCCAGGTGCCTTTTTGTGAATGTTTAGAGGGCTGAACTGAAAAGAATTATGAGGTAATAGTTGGGCTATGTGAAAAAGAAAGCTGTGCTAGATTTACGATGTCTTCCATGCCTGTAGGAAAGAGCAGTGAATTTATCCACCCTGTCCTAGCACCTTCCCTAACCTCACTACCATGCCTTTCCCATTACTCTCTCTTTCTAGCACTCTCCGAATCAGAGCAGTGCCTCTCTCAGATACAAGAATTAATAGGCTCAATGCCAAAGCCCAACCGTGACACTCTACGGTACCTCCTGGAGCATTTATGCAGGTCAGGAAGACTGAACCTCTTTGTTCATGCTGGGGAAAGGTGGAGTGGGGAATGCCATAGGGACTCTGTGCAGGTGGAGTGAAGGTAGGGAAGCATCTAAGTTTAATGGGCAGGTGAGGAAACAGGCAACCTCTGTGCAGGAGCATATTACCAGGGTCAAAGCCTTTTTTTTAAAATTTTTTTTTATTTTTGAGACAGAGTCTTGCTCTGTCACCCAGGCTGGAGTGCAGTGGTGCAGTTTTAGCTCACTGCAACCTCTGTCTCCCGGGTTCAAACGATTCTCCTGCCTCAGCCTCCGTAGTAGCTGGCATTACAGGCGCCTGCCACCACGCCCAGCTAATTTTTGTATTTTTAGTAGAGACGGGGTTTCACCATGTTGGCCAGGCTGGTCTTAAACTCCTGACCTCAGGTGATTTACCCACCTCAGCTTCCCAAAGTACTGGGATTACAGGCGTGAGCCACCACGCCCATCAAAGCCTTTAGGTCAAAACTTAAAGATCAGCATCAAGTGGGGAAATGGAACCAAGATGCTGTGAAAGAAATAAGGGAAATCTTGCCTCTCCCTTCCCTCTGCCTCTTTGTCTCCCATTGGGACCTTGCTGATAGCTTCCTTGGTTGAACTGGGCCTGGGCAGTGACTTCTGAGAGGGGATGGCCATTTGAATTAAAGACTCCCAAACCGTGAGCAGACAGAACTCTTGCAGCAGTCCCTAAAGCCAGAAGAGGCAGTTGTATCTTCAGGTTGTATCCTGAAGGTTTCTTCACTGGTCCATCTCCATTCCCCTTGTGTCTCCTTGGTTTTTTTGTCACCACGTGGAGGAATCCCAGAGTGGCCTCTTCCCTGCTCAGACCTTTGAAGGGTTAGATTGCTATGAAGTGGCAAGCTGCTGCCATATATCCCCTTCCTTGGCCTTTGCCCACAGGGTGATAGCACACTCAGATAAGAATCGCATGACTCCCCACAACCTGGGAATTGTGTTTGGACCAACCCTGTTTCGGCCAGAGCAGGAGACATCTGACCCAGCAGCCCATGCTCTCTACCCAGGGCAGCTGGTCCAGCTGATGCTCACCAACTTCACCAGCCTCTTCCCCTGACCCAGGGAAGGAAGAAGAGAAAACCTATTTCCAGTCATCTCTGGTGGTGAGAGGCTGGTGTTCTGTTTTGAGGACATCCCTTTAAATCTCCCAAATGACTGTCTCCATCTTCATGAGTGTGACTTGAGGGGTTGGGATGGGTGAGGGAGCTTCTCTAAAGAGGAAAGTAAGTGGATTAACCCCTGCTTCTCTTCTTGTTCCCTGTTATAATTCCTCCCCAACATAATAACACATAAAGTGGCATGTTGGTTGTTTTTTTTTCTGATGCAGTTCCTTTATTATCAGGAAACAGTGTCATTATCAAATTTCTCCTCAAAACATATACAGACTATACACAGCCCCCAGCCCATACCTCCCATCCCTGAGGCATCTTGTGCAGGGAACTGCAGCTGCCCCAATTTTTCTGGAAGGATAGAGACCCCTTAGGAAATGTAATCTGTGACGGATGAGATTCCCTACTCTTTAGGCACTAGAGTTGAGGAATTGTGTTTCCCCAGGCAAGGATCTCAGTAAGACACTCATATTGCCCACAGCCATGTTGGGGGGCCCAGAGGGAGGTGGGGTATGTCCAGAGCTGCCCCCCTGATCATGGGAAGGAGGAGGACTCAGTCCCTGGGCCTCATCCAGAATAGCCACAAAGTCCAGCTGAGTGTTGTCAAGATCAAGAGAGTCCAGAGGGTTACATACCTGTCCTTCGGGAGGAGGGTACAAGGCAGGACCCCCTCCTAACCTGCCCACCTCAGGATGGCCACAGCTGGGGTTTGTGCCTCCCACTTTGAGGGGCCCATAGCAAGTGGGCAATGGGGGCAGAAGTCGAGGTGGTGCTGCTGCCCTATGGGAAGCCCTGTTTGCCCCCACTACAAAATTTTCATGGCATGGTGAAGGGGTGGGATAGGAGCCTGACTTGTGATTGGGCAAGTTGGGTCCAAAGCCAGGTCCGTATGTGGTCACCGGAGCTTTAGCAGGGCTTGGGCTAACCTGGGGACCCCCCAGAAACTTGGGACTCTGGTAGGAAGGTTCCTGGGCTGAGGCATCTTCCCTGCCCCCACCCTCCCACAGCAGCTCCTGTTGAGACTGAACATAATTACACACAAGCTGAGCCTTGAGCTGCCCTGTGGAATGGGTGGGGGAATCAAAGTCCAGGCAAGGCCTGGGTTCTGAAGGCAGATAATCAGGGGGTGGCTGGGTATAGTGGCCTGACTGGAGATACTGGGGAGGAGGGGGCTGGGGGTAATGGGAAAAGAGAGGCTGTGGATGTGGGGGCCCCTCACTGGGGTGGGCATTGAGACAGGGTGCCAGTCCTGTGGAGTCAGACCCTACTGGGCACCCCTGTTCCGGCTTGACTTGCACTTGTCCATAATGTTCAAGTCGAGGACACTGGCTGTAGGCTCCACCTAGAGCCTTGGGGCCTGGGTACAGCCCAGAGTGGGAAGGGAACTCACCCCATGTTTCTTGGGTGGGGTCACGATATAAGGCCTGCTGGGGACAGGGGTTGGGGCCATAGTTGGTGGGTGGATCAGGCCCAAGAGGCAGAGAACCTGGACCCCTTGCTCCATAAGGCTCAGCTGCTGCCCCTTCAGGTCCCCCAAATCCCAGAGTATCAGCAGGTGGGAAGTCCATATAGGGGTTCAGACCACTGCCCATTGTGGAGGTCCCAACTTCTGGCTCTTCCTGTAGCCCTCTAGTATCCATGGCAGCATTCTCAGTGATGCTGGGGGACTGTGGTGAGTAGACAGAGGTTGGGAGGTAAGGATCGAAGTTCTGTCCTCCCCCTGCCACAGTGGGTGGTGTATGGACACAGCCCAGGCTCTTGAACCTCTGGACTCTAGCTGGAGCAGGATGGTCAGCAGCCCGGGCTGGGTCACTGGCCCTCCGGGTGACCCCTGCATTGGGGTTGTATCCTGGATACTCGGCTCGGCTTCTCCAAGGAGGCATGGGAAGACCTCCTATCCGATCCAGGCTGGATGCTGCAGTGGGCGGAGTACCACCCCCTCTGACTGAAGCATATCTTGCCCGGAGCAGGTAGTGCTGAGCAGGCATAAGGCCAGGCAGGGAGGATGCTCCATTCTCTGGTGGGGAGCCAGGGGGAAAAGGAGAGGCCAGGGAGGAGCGGCGGCTGACAGTATAGGCAGAGCTGATGCTGCTGGAGCTGCTGCTGCGGCGGTCAAGAGAGACTGGGGGGCCCACGCGGCGGGACACAGGGGTACCTGCAAGTGATGGGGAAAAAAGGTAGGATGGTCAAGGAGTCTAAATCTCACCCTGCCTCCTCCATGCAACAGCCTTGTCCTAGATTCCCAGGAATAAGCTCATTATCCCTAACCAGTCAGTTCTGTCTCCTACTTCTTCCATGTCTATTCTGTTTCTGGGTTACCAAAGATTCAGGGTTGCTATGAACAGTTGTGCAGGTTGTATGCTGCACAATCCTAGGGAACAGCATTCGCATCATAGCCTTTGCATACTTGTTTGTTTATTTTGTTCTGTTTGAGACGGAGTTTCGCTCTTGTTGCCCAAGCTGGAGTGCAATGGCGCAATCTCAGCTCACTGCAACCTCCTTCTCCCAGGTTCAAGTGATTCTCCTGCTTCAGCTTCCTGAGTAGCTGGGATTACAGGTGCCCGCCACCATGTCTGGCTAGCCTTTGTGTATTTGTACATCACAACTATTTTCTGATAAACGGAAAGTGTATTGAGGAAGGAGATCTTTTTCTAATTATACAAAAGTGCCATGTGGCAGCCCTCAAGGGTGACTTCCTCCTCTCAACCTCAGGGCAGGTCCAGATCTCACCTTAGCCACACCTCCCACACCCGGGTCTCACCAGTGTGGGACAAGCTGGGCAGTTTGAGACCCCGGGTCCCTATTGGCCGGAGTTGATGCAGCTGGTCCAGCCTGAGGTTCTCAAGGCGGCGAAGAGTGGATAGACCAGTGCCAGCAATGCAAGGCCCCTCGTCCAAGCTGGAGAGGTCTTCAGTGCTGCCCCCTGCATTGCCAGCCATTTCTACACCGCTGTCTGTATTGGCTGCACTGCCTGCCGGGGAGTGGTCGCTGCTGCAGGATGACTGGGCCCCAGGACTTGGCTGTGGCTTCTGTGGAGAAGATGAGGTCTGAGGGCAACACCCTTCCCCACAGCTCCTTCAACTTGATGAGTGGCTGAAGCCTGTGTCCCAGTGACTGCTGGGGTTCCAAGGAAGTTTGTAAGTGTAGAAAGGGCTAAGCAGGTAAGAGATAGGGGAGCAAACTGAATGTGAGACGTTTGATGAGAAGAACTTAGGCTGGAGCGACTGGCTGGACTCAAATTGCTCTTAGTTCTATGACCTTGGGCTATTTCTCTATGCCTGAGTTTCTTCATCTGAAAATGGGACGAGTGAGTCCCTTTCTCATGAAGTTGCTGTGAGAAGTACATGAAATTATACATGTAAAAGGCTTGGAACATATACTGAGCGCTATTTAAGAAAGAGTTTGGGTTGGATGCATTGGCTCATCCCAGCACTGTGGGAAGCTGAGGTGGGAGGATCGCTTGAGGCCAGGAGTTTGAGACCAGCCTGGTCAACATAGCGAGACTCCATCTCTACAAAAGAAGAAAAATTAGCCAGGCATGATGGTGTGTGCCTGTAGTGATCACTCGAGCCCAGAAGTTCGAGGCTACAGTGAGCTATGATTATGCTACTACACTCCAGCCTGGGTGACAGAGCAAGACCCTGTCAGAAAGAGAGAGAAAGAGAGAGAGAGAGAGAGGAAGGAAGGAAGGAAGGAAGGAGAGAGAGAGAAAGCTTCTAGAATCTCTAGATTTGGGGAAGCCCAAACAGCAACACTAAGACAAGAGACAGGCAGACTGGTCACAGAAGAGTGATTTCTATAGGAGAGGATGGATGGGTTGGGAAGTAACTAGAAAGATGTCCACAGGGTGGGCTGGGGTATGGAAGTGAGGGTTGCCTGGGCTCTCTCACCATGGCACCCTCTGGCAGAGTCAGTCTGTTCTCCTCCCTGATGGGACCTCCTTCCCGCTCCCTCTTGGGCTCCACTGTAGAAATGGATGGTGTCCGAGGCAGGGGGCCATCCCCACGGTGCCGTTTGGTCACATGGGCGTCAGGACCATGCACTGTCTTGACATGTTTTCGCAGCGAGCTGGGATCTGTATAGCGTTTGGTGCAGCCAGGGAGCTTACACACATACGGCTTCTGTTGAGTGCAGAGTGGAGATAGAGGCAAATGGATCAAAGTGGAAGAATGCAGAAGAAATGGGAAAAAGTGATGACAACATGGGGGACAGGGGAGGAGCACACAGCACCAAAGGAAGTGAGGAGGGTGGAGGCCTCGGGTGGGAGTCAAAGATGCAGAGATTAAGTGGAGGGTTAAGAAAACTGACAGCCTGGGAAAGATGAGGAGGTGAGCCCAGGGCTGTGAGGTCCCATAAATCCAGGGGATGGAGGGATCAGGGGGTCTCCTCTAGACAGCATATTTTAGGTTAGCCCTTTGGCTGGTTAGAGGTTAGAGGTAGGAGGAGGAGTGGTTAAGTGGAAATTCTGGGTTTCAGAAAAGCCTTTTCTGGGCGAATTATGTGGGGAGAGGGACTCACCTCTGTGGAGTGGGTGCTGGGCTAAGGGATTTCTTATGGGGCAATCTCCCTGGTAGGTAGCTTCTCAAGAGGGGAGGGTCTCTTAGTTGGGGCATTCACCTCATTGGAGTGGGTCCGATTCTGGTGCTTGGCTCGGTCACTGGCATTGCTGAAGGCTTTACTGCAGCCCTCATGCTCACACATGTATGGCTTCTCACCCGTGTGTGACCGCAGGTGCGTCTTCAGGTTTTCGAGGCGTGAGTATGACTTCCGGCACCCTTCAAACTGGGGGACATGCAGGGGTCAAAGGATAGTTCTCAGACAGAGGACATGGCGATGGAAGGAATCCTCAGTCTCCAAAAGGACACACATCAGAGAATATAACTCAAGATGAAAGGCACTGGGGCTTTGAGAGAATTCCCAAAACTAGGGGACAAGGGCAGGTAAGAACTTGGGGAAGGGAAGCAGTTGGAGGCACTCTCCCTTTGGGAATATAAAGATGCTAGAGCATCTTCTGACCAAGCCAGGGCAGATTTCCCTGCATAGGGATCTTATGCCGTCCCAAGATGGGGTCATCTTGGGGGAATGGGCTGTTGTCCTTGATGCAGGGTTTATCCATTAGGCAGAGTAATAGGCACAGTACTGAAGGCCGACAACACTTTAAGAGGCCCACGAACATGTTTTAATGTCTTTTTTTTTTTTAAATTTTTTTTTTGAGATGGAGTTTTGCTCTGTTGCCCAGGCTGGAGTACAGTGGCATCATCTCGGCTCACTGCAACCTCCGCCTCCCGGGTTCAAGTGATTCTTCTGCCTCAGCCTCCCGAGTAGCTGGGACTACAGGCACACGCCAGCACGCTCAGCTAATGTTTATATTGTTAGTAGAGAAAGTGTTTCGACATATTGGCCAGGCTGGTCTCGAACTCCTGACCTTGTGTTCTGCCCGGCTCAGCCTCCCAAAGTGCTGGGATTACAGGTGTGAGCCACTGCTCCCGGCCTGTTTTCTGTTTGTTTGTTTGTTTGTTTGTTTTGAGACAGAGTCTCACTCTGTCACCCAGGCTGGAGTGCAGTGGCATGATCTCGGTTCACTGCAATCTGTGCCTCCTGGGTTCAAGCGATTCTCCTGCCTCAGCCTCCCGAGTAGTTGGGATTACAAGTGGCCAACACTACGCCCAGCTAATTTTTTGTATTTTTAGTAGAGACGGGGTTTCGCCATGTTGGCCAGGCTTGTCTCAAACTCCTAACCTTGTGATTTGCCCGCCTCA
>NW_012120376.1:6182953-6189435 GCF_000951035.1 Colobus angolensis palliatus
CAAAAAAAAAAAAAAAAAAAAAAAATCAAGTGGAAAAAAAATGAGCTTTTACATCCAAGAGTGTTTTAATATATATCATTATATTCATCTTTATGCCAGCACAGTCACACAAACATTACTTTTAATATTTGTTTATAGAAGAAAGGACTTACAAAAGCAAAAGTCTGCCTTGGGCCCTATCTTGAAGGAGAGCCCCGATTTAGGAAGAGACCCTGGACTTGGGACCCTGGTGCCTCACCGTGCACTTGTGTGGCTTCTCGCCAGTGTGTCTGCGCATGTGCACCACCAGCATGTACTGGGCTTTGAAGGGCCTCAGCTCCCTGGAGCAGCCCCCCCAGTGGCACACGAACTCCTTCCGCTCCCCGTGGATGTGCTCGCTGTTGATATGCTGAGGGAGAAGATACAAAGGCTCTCCGAGGCTCCGCCATGCCCCCAAAGTCCAGAACAGACCTTCCCTCCACTCCCTGTTCCTCTTCCACGACTCCACCTCAAGGAGGAAGAGGCAGGAACAATGTCATATCTCACATCTCAGGTCTTCCAGCTCCCTAAGGCAAAGTTACAACTTCTGAGCTTCTGCCTACCCAACTGAGCATTCAACCTCAGTCTCCTCTGACCTCCTGCCCTCAGCCAGATTCTACTATGTCCCACTCAGAATCTCCTAAAGTTTCTAAAGTTTCCGGTTAGCCATTCCTGTTACCCCCTGGGGCTCACGTGCACCAGCTGCTCTTGGGAATCAAATTCCTGGCTGCAGCCATCCCAACGGCAGTCAGTCTCATACACAGATTCAGGCTCACGCTTCTCCTCTCTCTCAAGGTCCTCTCGCCCATCCAGCATCCCCAACAGGGAATCCTAGGGCAAGAGAGGCAATCTTAGGGTCACTTGGGTGACAGCTTTAGTTTTGTTCAGGTCCTAGAGGTAAAGCTCCCGCCTCTCCCCTTACCTGTATGCCTGTGGAGTTGGGGCTGGACATATCACCTTCCAAGGGCTCTTCCCGGCACTTGCCAACCAGCATGTCCAGCTCAGACTTCAGCTTCCCCAGGGGAAGAGGTGACGGTGATGAGGGTGGAAGTCAGCAGAAGGAAGAGGAAACCAAGCCAGGTCTTCCTGCCCTAAGTGCCCCCACCCAAGCAGCTGGAACCTTCTGGGTTTGGAAGGGACTTCCTCCTCAGACTACACTGGTGAATGGGATGGGCAAAAGATCCCATTTGGAAGTGTCTGACTCAACTGCAAGGAGTAAACCCCAGCACCCACACTTCTTTACTTTTCTAGTACTGAAAACTTATAACCATTGTCCTTCCTTCATCTTTCCCCTACAGAATCCACCACCCACCCACCCTGAGCTAAGGGAAATCAGGTAGCAATATGGGGACTCTCACCTGGCAAGTTGGGAGGGGTCCCCGGGACTGAGGGTGTGGGATCATCCCACCCCGGGCAGACTCATGGGGACCACAAGGCTGGACTCCGAAGGAAGGTGAGGGCCCTTTTTGGTGATTCATCTGGGCTGGGAATCCCAGAGACGGGCTGAGGAGGAAAGAAGGCAGTTACTTAAGACAATCTGGAAGTCTCAGGAGGGATTGGGCTATTTGGAGGATTTCTGGAAGACTTGGGATTTGAAGTGGTTGAGGCAGTCCCAGGGAAGTACTGAGGAGGGTTGTCCTTGAAATGACAAGGATTCAAATAGGGTCAGGTGGTTTGAGGGCTTGAGACTTTTAATGGACTTGGGTAGGGGCTTTAGGGGCCTCTTGGCCCGGGGCTGACTGCACCTCATGGTGCTGATGGAGAGATGGCCATAAGAGCCTCCTGGAGATGTGCATCGCGAGTTGATGAAAGCTACGAGGGAGCTGGGTGAAGTGCGGATAACCGTCTGCAAGTCCAGGCTGGCGTCCGACAGAGGGGAAATGGACAGTGCGCGCTTCTTGGTCAACTTGACTGCACTCCGGGGAGAAGAAAAGAGAGGGCCTGCGGCAGGAGACAGGGGAGATGGATATGGTAAAGGGGCATGTCTCTCCACACACCTAACCTATAGGTCCTGACTTGGCAAAACCAATGAGACTTGATTCTGCTTTGCCCTACTGATCCTATGTGTGACTTTTTTTTTTTTTTTTTTTTGAGACAGAGAAAGAGAGAGTCATGCTCTGTCACCCAGGCTGGAGGGCAGTGTTGCCATCTTGCCTCACTGCAACCTCCGCATCCCGGGTTCAAGTGATTCTCCTGCCTCAGCCTCCCCTGTAACCGGGATTACAGGTGCACACCACCATGCCCGGCTAATTTTTGTATTGTTAATAGAGATGGGGTTTCACCATGTTGGCCTGGCTGGTCTTGAACTCCTGACCTCAAGCGATCTTCCTGCCACGGCCTCCCCCTAAAATGCTGGGATTACAGGCGTGAGCCACCACGCCCAGCCCCATCTGTGATTTCTTGAGCACATCAAGCTCTGAAGCCTCACATCTCCAAACATCTCCTGCTCCAAGTGAGATCCCCTGCCCTCCCACTTTCTCTTTCAGAACAAATCAGAGAGGGGCAGAAAGGGAAGAGGTGTTGCCTGAGTCCTCACCCTCAGTGCAGCTGTTGGTCTCTCTGGCTGGCCCATAACTGTGGGGGCCGGACATGAGGTTAGCTTGGTGGCAGAAGGGCAGGCCAGACAGTCCTAGAAAAAAGAGACAGCTGGAATGGGAATGGAGGACATGTAAGCCTCACCTTAAAACCCCAGGCAGGACCTGATCCCAGGATTCCAGGTCCATATGACATGGGGCCTCAAATCTTGTAGATAGGAAACTGGCATGGGGTGGGGATGGGCCCAAGTGGGAGATCTGCCAAATCCTCAAGGCCCAGGAATTGGTATATACACTGACCTTCTGTCCCCACACTGGGGGCCCCCTGACTGGGGAGGGGCCGGAGACAGCAGGGCTCGCCATAGCTACTGACTGGTGGTGGGGTCATCGAGTTGAACATGGCGTCTCAGAGGAGGGTGTGGGGACACTGCAGAAAGGGAAGGTAGTTATGAAGGTGGAGGCAAATAGAGACGGTCAGACAGCAGTCTCAGGCACTGAATCCTGGGCAGAGCATCCCTGGTGTCCCCAGCCCCTCTAAGACATCTGCCACGGAAATCGAGTTGAAAAGAGCATCACTGGGCCGGGCCCGGTGGCTCACGCCTGTAATCCCAACATTTTGAGAGACTGAAGTGGGCGAATCACCTGAAGTCAGTTCAAGACCAGCCTGAACAACATAGTGAAACCCCCGTCTCTAATACAAAAATTAGCCGGACATGATGGCGGGCGCCTGTAATCCCAGCTACTCGGAAGGCTGAGGCAGGAGAATTGCTTGAACCGGGAGACGAGACGGCACCACTGCACTCCAGCCTGGGTGACAGAGTGAGACTCGGTCTCAAAAAAAAAAAAGCGTCACTCAGCCAGGCAGGGGGTAAGGGGAAATGTCCCAGAGAGGCAGAGGCAGTCTTATAGTCTGCGTAGTCTGGGGATCTTCTTGGGAACTGGTGGGAGCTTTGCCTGTGTGGTCTGTGTGTAGAGGGCATGTTTTGGACTAATTGTGCCTATATAAACTTCAAGTGATTTTAGTAACATGGACCATCTAATTCTTCTAATTCTTCTTGTTCTAACCCTGGGCCGGCTTTGAGGTTGGGATGGAAGAACACGTGTGATGAATCTGACTTCAAGCATTGGGCCGCTCTGCTTGAGCCTGTTTCCCCTTCTCATACCCCTCTTCGGGGACAGCCCGTGTACAATCTCTGCAGTGTCCAGCAGAGGGAGCCCTAGCCACAGTCCCGACAGAGAGGCAGGTGGGGCCAGGAGGCAGCACAAGCGATCTGCCCTCTTCTTTTAGGCAGAAAACTGTGTGGAGGAGGAGGTAAGGTTGCTGAGGGGTCTCCTGGGTCTGTTGAGTACAAAGGTGAAAGCTGGTGTTATTCTGGGGTAGTTTAAATCGGGTCCAACTAATCTTTTTGGTCTCTGTTTTGGGGGTACAGGAAAGGAAGTATGAGGGGAGACTTGAGAGAATGAAAAAAACAATGTCGTCGTTATAAAAGAGCAGCAAGGAAGAAGGTGCTGCGGTTCGTTTTTCTCCTCAAACTCCAGTTCTGATTCCATCCCGGGTTTTCCGGTCTCCCGAGAATGAGGGTGGGGTGGGGCGGGGTGGGGTGGAGAACCACCGGGAGCGGGCCGGGCCGGCCGGCGCGGTGGGTGATCCCGGGATGCTGGGATTTAGGGTGAGGGCGGGGTAAGATGAGGAGCGGAACCCGGACCCCGCGACCCAGTCCGAGCCCGGCAGCCTGAGCTGTACCCTTCCTAACTCCTCCTTTTCCAGCCGAGATGCAGATCCCGCATCCAAGACCTCCCAACTCGACCTTGGCACTAATGTTGGGGGCGGGGGGCACAGCTGGCTGGCAGCTGGATGGGGGGGACACTTCTCCCGCCTCCTTCCCTCTATGACTCACCCAGGGGAAGGAGGCAAGTTCGCAAATGATCCCCCAAACACTAGAGACTCCCCCAAACTTGCCTACTCAGTCATCTTACTGCCCAGCCGCCGAAAAGCCTCCAAGGAAATGGGGCGACATCCCTCCTCGCCCACGCGTGCCACAGCCCACCCACATCTCCCCTTCAGACTAGTAAAAGGAAAATGTTGCCAACTTTTTTAGCTTCGGTAAAGTTTTTCTGGGGTCTGAGAGTTCGGGATGGGACAGGGAGCTCTAGGGTTCCCCTGCCGGAGCCCCAGACCATCTTCGGTGTCTCCCTGTTTTCCACCGTCCCCCTCGCACCCCCGCTCCCCAACTCCCAGGAGTCGGCTCCGCCCCCCTACTCCCGGTCCCGCCTTCCCCGCCCCCGTGCCTCCTCGGCCCACCCAAGTCGCCGCCGCAGGCACTGGCTGCAGACGGCTCTGCTCCCCCCGCCCGCCCCGGGAGCCCAGTCCAGCGAGCCGTAGGGGTGGGGGCTGAGGGGCGGGACACATTCTTCCCTCCTCTCAGCGCATCCGGAAAGCAGGCAGTGGCGCCCAGGGGGGCGCTACTGGAGAGTGGGGGGTTCCCGTTGATGAGGTGAGAAAGGGAGAGGAATCCAGAAAGTATGAGGGAGAGAAAGGAGAGAAAGTGACTGGGTCAATAAATTTAGGTGTGTATGGGGAGGAGGAGGGGCCAGGACACCTTAGGTTCCTGGTTATCGCAGCTGGCTTCCCAAGGGTTAACCCCTCCAGACCCCCGGGAACCCCCTGGTGACGTCAAGGGCGGGGATGCCAGGGAGATAATGGTAGAGGGGGAGAGGTCTCTGGACCCCGCCCCCTAGGGAAAACCACCCTTATTCCGACCCTTACATCTCCCCCGGGAAACCGCCCGCCTTCTCCCGCTACTGGAACGTAAAGACCTATCCTAGAAGACCTCAGCTGTCCAGAACCCTAAAACCCTCAGTCCCCAGGCTCTACGGGGTCCCCTTTCCCTAATCCTGTCCCGAAAGCTAGCTGCCCAGCGCTGATTGTTTCGGGGTCATGGGGCCTGAAAGAGGATTCAGAGCGGGGAGCAAGGGCAGGCAGGGTGGTCTGAGCCAGAGGAGGGGCCTCGATCCCCAGCTCCCGTTTGGGCGGGGGCCAACGGGGATACACAGGCTGGCAGTGGCCAGTGGTCCCGCCCAGCCCCGGTAGGGGTCTCCCTGCCGCTGGCTCCCGCTGCCCCGGTGGTCCTAAGGTCAGAGGGTCAGGACAAGGTCTCCCCGGCTCCTCCTGAGCGCCTTGCCCACAGGCCTTGGGACTCAGGAGTCCAAAATTGCCTGGGGTCATTCTAGGGCCTTCACTAGACCTTGGACAGACCCCTTCCTAGTCCAGAAGACACTCCTTTTCCCCAAAACACAAGCGTCCACTGGCACATCTGTCACAAGACAGGTCAAGGATTCAAGCCTGGCTGGCCCCTAGTACTGTTGCCTCCCACACACCCGTCCCCACCCCACCTGGAGCTCCCTCCTTTGCAGTCCCCTCCTTTCAGGAACACTGACGTCTTCCTGCCCCACGCGCAGACACACACCTGGAGTTCCCTCTCTACAACGCAGACCTCCAACTAGCCATCCCTCCAGCCTCTTCAGCTCAACCGCATGAAAGTGAGATGTTTCTAATATATGGGAGAGGCGGAGACAAAGACCCACGGTTCCCTGAGACAGAGATACACAGACTGACAGAAGAAAAAAGGGAAGAAAAAGAAGAGTCAGAGAAAGATACAAGTGATAAATTTGGATTTTCTAATGTCTCACTCCAGACTCTCCCACCCCTATTTTGCCTCTATGTCCCGGGTCTGGGATGAGTCCCTAGGAAGCTGAGCATCCTCTCAGGCCCCCTCCCCCACTGCTCCCAGGTGGTCCCCCGCCTGCCCCTCCTTCTCACCTCTGTCTGGGCGCTGGGCTCGGGATGCGCGGTCCAGGGCTGGAGTCTGGGCTGGGGGGTGTGCGGTGGGGAGGGGGAGCGGAGAGGGCCACGGCAGCGCAGCCTCGATG
>NW_012120376.1:6189815-6192087 GCF_000951035.1 Colobus angolensis palliatus
CCCCCCCGCTGAACACGCTGCTGTTGGTAGGTAGTAAATCCCGGCTTGGAGTTTTGGATCGGCTGGTCCCAAAGAGGCTCCGACAACCAGATTGAGGAAAATATTGCGGGGCAGGGGGAGTTCAACCGAGAACGATAATAGTGGAGGTAGGGTAGTCGCCTTTGGTTGGTGCTAACTGAGCATTCTGTCATCCTGTGGTTTATCGGCAGGCCTCACCCTTTGGATGGAACTTGGAGCGGGGCTGGGGCAGAGCTGGGGTTTGGGGCAAATCAAGTTGAGGGGTTGGGGGCTCTGGCAGAAGGTGAGGAATCTATGGAGCATAAAAGCAAGGAGCAGCGGCTGAGGCTCTGGATGCAGGGTGTGTGTTCATGAGGTCACCAAGGAGCACTGGGACTGAAGCCCCTTTCCGGGGAACCCGGGCTCTGCGTCTCGAAGTTCTGGAGACTGAGGCTCCTCTGCACCACGCCACTGCAGGCTCTAGCAGCTCTTCCAGGCTTTCTGCTCCCTCTGCTGGCCGTTCTCCCACATGACACCCGCTCGGAGTGGAAGCAGAAGAGCTGGGGGAGCTGAAGGAGGAGCCCAGACAGGTCCCCTCACTAAAGCCCATTTAGAAGCCCAGGAGGTGGATAGGTGAGCTCAGAGAAACGGAGAGGCAGAGGTTGCTATGCCCAGCGGTACTGCCTGACAGGGAAGTGCCCTGCCTCTTTAGATTTGCGTTGCCATCGTGACTGGATATAGGGGAGGGGCAGCATTTCAGTCTCTAATTTTTATGAGAAAGAGAAGAAAGCATGATAGAGAAAAGGAGCACCCTCTCCCCTTTTTTTCAACCTCACAGGCAGACCTCCCACATTCTAGCTCTGCTTCCAAGAACCACCCGCTTGGGTCTGGAAGGTCAGTGGGTTAACTGTTCAGTCTGAGAGTCAAGGGGGAAAAGAAAAGGTGAAGGTAGGAGGAGGTCAGGGACTTTGACCCAGACTAGTTATCCCCAGAGGGTCAGAGACCCAGCTCAATCAGACCAGACTAATGGTCACTGAAAAAAAGGCACCCCACACATGCTCTTGTCCCAGCCTCAAGCCCCTTCTTCCAGAGGAACTATTTATGTATGTAGGTATGTATGCATTTATTTTTGTTTGGGATGGGGTCTCACTATTTGCCCAGGCTGGAGTGCAGAGGCTATTCACAAGTGTGATCACAGCCTTGAACTCCTGGGTTTAAGCGGTCTTCCCACCTTAGCCTCCCAAGTAACCGGGACCACCAGTGCCCAGCAAGAGGAGCTCTCTTAGAACACGTTACTTTCTTCTCCCCACCCAGTTCTATAGACCAGTGAGTCTCAAACTTTTTGGTTTCCTCTATACTCTTAAAAGTCGTTAGGTCAGTCACGGTGGTTCAGACCTGTAATTCCAGCACTTTGGAAGGCCAAGGCGGGCAGATCACCTCAGGAGTCCGAAACCAGCCTGGCCAACATGGCGAAACCCTGTCTCTACTAAAAATACAAAAAAATAGCTGGGCGTGGTGGCGCAGGCCTGTAGTCCCAGGTACTCGGGACACTGAGGCAGGAGAATCGCTTGAACCTGGGAGGTGGAGGTCGCAGTGAGCCGAGATCATGCCACTGCACTCCAGCTGGGCAACAGAGTGAGACTCTGTCTCAAAAAAAAAAAAAATCATTCACTACATTAGAAATTAAAACTGAAAAAGACTAACACAAGACTATACAAGCACACATTCCATTAGCAATGATGTCAGAAAGATGATGTAATCACATGTCACACAGCCTCTGGAAAACTCCACTGTACAATTTTAAGATAATGAGAATTCAAAAGGCAAATAACATATTAGTATTATTATGAAAATAGTTTTGACTTTGTGGACACCCCTGAAGAGGGACCTCCCAGAAGCCTACGGAACACACTTGGAGAACTGTTGCTCCGGACCATCACCTGAACCCTTCTTTATGAGTCACATTTGTTGATTTTCTTTCTCCTTTTTATTAAGAAAGTATAAGCCGAGCACAGTGGCTCACGCCTGTAATCCCAGCACTTTGGGAGGCTAAGTCGGGTGGATCACAAGGTCAAGAGATCGAGACCATCCTGGCCAACATGTTGAAACCTCGTCTCTACTAAGAATACAAAAATTAGTGGGCACCTGTAATCCCAGCTACTCGGAAGGCTGAGCCAGAAGAATCACTTGAAACTAGGAGGCAGAGGTTGCAGTGAGCCGAGATCATGCCACTGCACTCTAGCCTGATGACAGAGCGAGACTCCGTCTCAAAAAA
>NW_012120376.1:6192137-6201485 GCF_000951035.1 Colobus angolensis palliatus
AAAAAAAAAAAAAAAAAATTAGCTGGACATGGTGGCGTTCCCCTGCAGTCCCAGCTACTCCAGCTACTCGGGAGGCAGAGGCAGGAGAATTGCTTGAACCCAGGCGGCAGAGGTTGCAGTGAGCCAACATGGTGCCACTGCACTCTAGCCTGATGACAGAGCGAGACTCCGTCTCAAAAAAAAAAAAAAAAAAGAAAGGAAAAAGAAAAGAAAAAAGAAAGTATAAATGCTTGTCTCCCAGTGGGTCCTGTCCCCTGGGAAAAACCAGGGAACTTCTTAGGCTTAGTACCTCTCTTTTCTGACTCCTGTTTCTGGGGGTCCTCTAAGCATCCTCCCTCAGCGCCTTGCCCATCTCCCTCTTGACCCTCCCTTAAGGCACTTCAACAGGCCTTACCCTGGGCCAGCCTGCTTACCCTGATTCAAGCCTGCTGGACCATCTATCTGCTTCCTCCTCCCCTCACTTGGGGACTTTCTCATCTTGGGAGAGGCTAATTTTTCTCTGCCTTCCCTCCCTCCCTCCCTAATCCCTGACATCTTACAGGACTTAGGGTAGGAAAATCATGCTTTCTGGGTAGACCCCTTTAGAAGAAATGCTTTACCCATCTGCCAACACATCAGCCAACCTGGAACAAGCCAGAGTCTCAGACAAGAAAGTACCCATTTGGGTCCCATAGGGGTCAAGTGAGTCATACTGCAAGGTGGTTGTTGGGTTGGGGTGTGGATCAGGAATCTGATGCCTCCAGCTGCAGATGCCCTGTGCCTGGGAAACTTCATCTTGGTCTCTTCACTCCAAAGCCCCAGGTCCTCTTGCTAGCTGCAGCCACAGGCCTCCACCACCATATCTGGCACATCCGTCTTGACCACATTGCCATTATGATCCAGGTAGAGGAGAGAAAGGGGCCTTCGGGCAGTAGGGACACAGCAGGAGGTACTAGCAGGCCAAGGATTGTTGGCTTTGAGGAGGCTGAAGACGGCAGAATGGAAAGAGGCAGCAATGCCCGGGCTGCCAGCCAGGTGGGGAGGGCACTGCCCACTGCAGTAATTCAGCTGGTACCCCTCGGGCTGCAGTATCCAGTCCCGCCATCCCAGTTCCTGGAAGTCTACGTAATGGTCTCGCCTGCAACATAAGGGGGTCTCAGGCTCACAGGTGGGGGTCCTCCTCCTGGCCCGACCTGCTCCAGGTTCATTGGTTCGGATCTTAAGCTCTAGGAAGGGCTGCTGGTGTCCTGCTGTGTCCAGGAGCTGCCTTGGTTGTCCAGTAACTGTGCTGTTGTTGCCTTCTAGGGGTCTGCAGTCTAGTTGCAGTTTCAGGACACCAGACTTCTCACCCCTCAAGCCACTAGAGGGCAGAGTTAAGGCATGCCAGCCCAGGTTGGTGATGTGGTGCTCAGTCAGAAGGGTGCGGGACCCTTGGTGCCTCCTCCTTGGTCCCCATCGGAAGATCCTCAAGCAAAGAGTGCCAGGAAGGGTGGGGAGCACGTGCAGCCACAGGCGGGCATGGTACAGGTGATGGGACCGAGGAGTGGACAGGTGAAAGGTGAGCAGGGAGCTGTAGGCTGAAGTGGAGTCTGCCCGAAAGACAGAGAAGGGAAAGAAAATGTGAGCAGAGATGAAACTCTCCTCTGAGACTCCCCCAGCCCTGCCCACTGATCTCCCTTGAACCCACCTTTAGAAAAGTAGAGATTGCTTTGGGTCCTCTGCAACCAGTCCCTGCCCCACCTCCTCCTTCTTCTGCCACACCCCACTCCCTCTGGTGCTCCTGCCAGGCTCCCCTTCTGCCTCCCTTTACCTGTCTGCTCTCTGCCTGTTGCTCTCTCCATCACCCACCTGTGACAGTAGCAAAGCTGATGACCTCCTCCCCATTCCCTGGAGCCACACTCCCCGGCTGTAGTCTCCGGAGGGCTCTGGTCAGCGCTGCCTGGGGTGGAGGATGAGTTATTCTGGGACGACTGGTCAGGTGCAACCCCTCCAGGATTTGCTGCTTGGCTAGCTCCAGCACCAGAGCTCGTTCTGCTTGGGGTGCCAGTTTGGAGCCCCCACAGGAGGAACACACAGACCCTGTCCCCTGTGCCCGCACCAGTGTCCACAGCAGCACCAGCCAGAGCTGGACATCAGGGAGCCCCATGCTCCTGGTGAATGGCCCTGGTTCGGGAGCCTCGGATGGCAGTTGCTCCGTCTGTTGAGTCTGATTGCTGGGGGCCAATGAAGGCACAGTGACAGCAGACACCACTGCCACACCCACCCTTAGCCAAGGGTAGAGCCACCTGTCTTCTATTGCCTGGGACTCAGGAAGACTGAAAGTAGATCATCTGATGGATAGCTGTGCTTGACCCTCACAGCTCATGTCTGGCTACTGACCTCGGGCCTCTTCAGAGCCAGCTGCCTGGGGCTTCCAAACCTAGTGGTCAGCCAGCTGACCTACCCTCTGAGTCCCAGGATTGGCCAGCTGTGCTGCCCATCAGGCCCCTGCAGGGGGTGGAGGTCCTCCTCCCCACCAGCTCAGGTTTCACCATCTGGCTATGGTGACTGGGCCTGAAGTAGGGGTATGGGGGTGGGGGGGTGTAATGTGGACACGCATGATGCAAGAAAGAGGATGATTTCACATGCTCAGTCCCCAAGGTCTGGAACTCGGGGGAGGGAACGCCTTATGAGCCAGGTGGGGAAGGGCAATTTTCCCTCATACCTCTAGTCTTTCTAGCTTCACCACTGCTGCAGCAGTTTCCATGAGGCAGCTGTGAGCTCCAGTGGGTATTTCTCTGGGACCCTTAGGCCAGAAGGAAAATTCTGGTCTCTTTATTTCTATCATTGGTGTTGGGACAGGGGTGAGGGGTTGGGTGGGTCGGAGAATGGAACCCTCTTGCTCAGGCCCAGATGGCAGTGCCACGAGGCACAGAAGTCACCCCCTGACCCTGCCTGTGCTGGCCGCCCAGAGTCCAGTTGGCCTGGAGCATGATGTGGAGCAGGGCCAGAGCCGGGGGGGCTGGGGCGGGGAATGTGTTCCTGTGATGTCTGGGGAAGCCCAGAGAGGTGGTGGTGGTGGTGATGCAATCTTGCACAGGGCAGAGTCCATCAGGACTGTCAAAGGGCATGACACTTGGGAGGGCATATACCCAGCTGCCACTTCTCTTTCAAGTGACTGTGAGAGTTGCCTAAATTTGGGGCATCCTAGAAGTAGTGCCAGGTCTCTTTTTTCTTAAATTTTTGAAATTTAAATTTTATTTTATTTTATTGAGGTAAGGTCTCAATCTGTTGTCCAGGCTGGAGTGCAGGGGCACAATCATTGCTCACTGCAGCCTTGAACTCCTGGGCTCAGGCAATCCTTCTGCCTCAGCCTCCTTAGTCGCTGGGACTTCAGGCGCATACCACCACACCTGAATAATTTTTAAATTTTTCATAGAGATGGGGTCTCGCTATGTTACCCAGGCTGGTCTTGAACTCCTGGGCCCAAGCAATCCACTTGCCTTGGCCTCCTAAAGTGCTGAGGTTATAGGCATGAGCCACTGCACCACCCTTCAAGCCTATTAATGGGGGTAGAAAATGGGAGCTTTAAGAGCTATTGACAACAAAGCAAGGCGAGTACAGCAGTCTTGGTTTCCAGTCTCAGCCCTCCTGACCACATTTCCTCACTGGCTTTATTTTTTATTTTTGAGACAGGGTCTCACTCTGTCATCCAGGCTGGAGTGTGGTGGCCTGGCTCACTGCAGCCTCGACCTCCCTGGTTAAGTGATTCTTCCACCTCAGCCTCCAGAGTAGCTAAGTCTACAGGTGCGTGCCACCACGCCAGGCTCATTTATTTTTTATTCTTTTGCAGAGACAGGGTATTGTTGTATTGCCTAGGGTGGTCTCAAGCGATCCTCTCACCTCAGCCTCCTAAGGTGCTAGGATTAGAGACATGAGCCACTGCACCCAGTGCTCACTGGCTTTAAATGGGGGGACCCAGACCCCTCCATCTTGAATTCATGAGGGTGGGCCTCATGCTAGCTTTTCTCCTTATGCCCCAGTTTCTCCAAGAAGCTTGACGGGCAGAAAGCTGTGGGGGAAGTGGGTGTGATTTGGAAATGCGTCCTTACTCCACTTTGTTCATCTCCCCTCTATTTAGATGATGGGGGCTGTCAAGAGAGACTATTAGATCTGGGGGACTGGGGTCCTACTTGGAGGGCTGGGCCCCAGTACCACCAGTGTCCACCATGTGGCAGTGCCGTGCCTCTGGACAGCAGCTGGCTTGTAGCTGGCTGGAGCTTCTCAGGGACAGGGAAGGGGCAGCTCTGGGAAATGGAGCAATGAAGAGTGCTCCTCGACCTCTCCCTCTGGGGACCCTGCCTCACCCACAAGAGACAGAGACACGCTGGTTCCTCTGTTCTTTCCCCATCACACTGCCAGAGAAGAGAGACTGTCTTCAGGATCCACATCACTGCTACCTTTGGTTTTGGACCTCCCCACACAAACACGTGTCAATGGAGCTTGGTGATGTACCAGGCTCTTCCTAGAACCTCAGGGCACTATTTGGTGGGGGTGGAGTGGGATGGGGGCGCACTGAGACACTTAGATCCTCCTGTCCACCCTGCATTTCTCCCCACATTCTGAAACACATTTAAGAGCTCTGTCCAGTGTTCTCCTCAGCTCCCAACTCCCATTCTGTTGGTCGGGCTGGTAAATGACAGCCCTCTACCCTCTCTGGTCTGGAACATCGGGTCGGCAAAGCGGAGGTATCTATCCATGGTGATGCCTCAGAAGGCTTACCTGTTGGTATCAGTAGGCAGTTGGGGAAGTGACAAGAAGTGGCTGCAGGAGTCACTGACCCCATCTCTCCCCACCCTCACTGTCAGGTGCCCCCAATTTCCAGCTCTTCCCACCTCCTTGCTGCTGCGCCTGGCCTGGCCCTACCTCCCCACTGACACTTACGTCAGAGCTCAGCTATAAATACGCTCTTAGCATCTTAGTCACTTTTCCCAAGAAGTGCTCCTGGGTTATAAATACCCCAGCCATCTGCCTCACTGCCTGCCCTACCACCAACCTGGTTGGGGGCTGGGGGATAGCGACAGGCTTGGGGGTGAGTAAGGAAGTAGAAGACAGGCTTGGGAGTGGGTAAGGAAGTAGAATAAGCGAAACGGGAGTGGTTATCTTGCTCAAATGAGAAAAGCCTGAAGGAGTCCAGAGGTAGGAGCTAGGAAGCTCTAGGAGAAAATGTTTGAAAGAGGCAGACCCACTCTTTCCCCTTTTTACGAAAGGCAGAGCCAAAACAGAAAGGGAATAATGATGATCCTGTTTTTATTTAAAAGTAGGCTATTTTGGGCGCAGTGGGTGGCTCACACCTGTAACCCCAGCACAGTGGGAGGCTGAGCGAATCATGAGGTCAGGAGATTGAGACCATCCTGGCTAATGCGGTGAAATCCCGTCTCTACTAAAAACACAAAAAAATCAGCCGGGCGTGGTGGCGGGTGCCTGCAGTCCCAGCTACTCGGGAGGCTGAGGCAGGAGAATGGTGTCAACCTGGGAGGCGGAGCTTGCAGTGAGCCGAGATTGCGCCACTGCACTCCAGCCTGGGTGACAGAGTGAGACTCCGTCGAAAAAAAAAAAAAAAAAAAAAAGGAGGCTATTTTGTTCATCATGGATTTTTTGCATTAATTTTGACTTTTAAAAAATTACATTAAAGTCCTATCTTGATTAATAAATTGTTCACCACCCCCTTAAAATTTAGCCCCCCCTCCAGGTGAATGACTCACTTTGCCTTACCCCAGTCTTGGCCCTGGGAACTAAGCTGTAGTTGGGAAGGAGGTTAGATCTGGGGGCCGGGGGTGTGTGGGGGAGACACCAGAAGGTCTCCTTAGATTCTCTTTAGATGAAGGTCTCCTCAAGTCAAAGGTGGAATAACATCCATGGGTTGCTCAGGAAGCCCTTGAGCTCAGATTTACAGTCCCCCAGGCAGTCCTTTTCAGACTTTCCCCTCTAGGGTTCCTATTTCAGGGACCTCTTACCCTCATAGGAGGGGGTTATAAGCTGAGCAAACACAGACATCACATTTACCAAAGAACACATGGGTTTTGCGCAAACTCGGCCTTGGGTTGCAGACAATATCGACCTCGTGGTTCAGGACTGTCCAGCCAAAGGGAGGAGATGTGGGGGAGGAAGGGCAAAGGTCTAAAAAAGACCCAGTCTCAGAGCAAATGCCACCCTCTCCTCCTCCAGGCCTTCCTCTTCTCCCTGTCCCACTCCAGCAGCCCTTGCCTATTCCAGCTTCCAGGCAGGATTCCCGGGTGGAGCACTGGGGGCGGGTGAAAGAAAGGCAAGTCAGAGGTCCTGACGGGCAGCTCTGAGCGTGCCTCTGCCTCCCACACTTGCGTGCCCACAGCTGGTCAGTTTACTGGGTGACTAAGCATCGGTGCCTAAGAAAGAAGAGGCATAAAGTGTGAGATGGATACAATAGCTCAGTCCTGAGGAGACCATGTGAAGAGAGAGCAGAGCAGGCAGACTACAGCATAGGCAGGCAGGTTCTGTGTCATCTGGGCGGCCAGTTAGGGCCCTTGTAGGAGCTAGAGGACCATTCAGCTGTCTGGTTTTGCTTCATCAAGAGAACTTAGTGAGGGAATTATTTACAGAGGTATAGGCAGAGTTAAGGGAACCAGTAAGAGATGTTGAGGCCCCAGGGACTAGCAAGATAGAAAGCCTTTAGGACCCCCTAGTGTTGAAACAGTGATAGCAGAATGTAGGCAGAGTTGGGGCCATGGAAGCGGGTAGCCAGGCTACTAGTGTAGGGACACAGAATAGCCACAGTTACACAGAACCATGGCACCTATGCAGAGAGGGAGCAGGGATAAGAAATGCCCTGACTTCAGCAGGAAGCCAGAGGGCAGGGGAGCTCAGGTGATAGAGCTCAGGCAAGTCAGCCCTTAAGGGCACAGAGAAAGGCAGAGAAGGACAGAAAATGGATGAGGGTATGCAAAGAGACCTTTAGCAGTTCACCTGGACAAGAAAGAAGGAAAGGGGCTCACAACAAAGAGGAGGGTACGTAAGCCTCTATTTTGGGCAGCAGTGATCTAAACTTTGGTGAATCCGAAGAAGGGGCTCTCTGGAGATCCACAAAAATCGGGGAAAGGGGCTGTGCCAACTCATCTTGGAGTGGGGACCATCGAGTAGAAAGGACAGGAAAGCATAGTGGGTTATGGGGTCAATTAAAGGTGAGATAAGGGTGTCTTTGCCTGGGAACCAGATGGCCTTGCTCATCGCTGGAGATGGGTCTGAGTCCCTGGAGTCAGGGTTAAGCACATAGGGTAGCAGGATGGACCATGCCCTAGGAAAGAGGGTAGTGGTCAGGAAGATGGTACAGTGACTCTTTTTAGATGAAGGTTTCTTCAAGTCAGTCCACATTCTGGACGGAGAATGAGGTCATTCCCTCCTCTCAAGGAAGTGCACTTCTGTGGGGGAGTGTTTTCCCACACCCCCTTGGGCTGCCCATACGTATCACACATAGACTAACTGCACCCACAGGCCTCTACTACCATGTCAGGTATGTCAGTCTTGACAATGTTGCTGTCCCTGTCATAGTAGAGCAGAGACAGGGGGCGCCGGGCTGTGGGTACACAGCATGAGCCCCCTCCAGCGGTGCCTGCAGCTGTGTTGGCCTTGAGAAGATTGAGCACTGCAGTGTGAAAGGAGGCCGCAATACCAGGCATGCCGGCTACATGTAGTGGGCACTGCCCTATGCAGAAGTTCATGGCATAGCCCTCAGGCTGGATGATCCAGTCGTGCCAGCCAATCTCACGGAAGTCCACAAAAAACTCTTGTCGACAGCACATCCTGGACCCTTCTTGGCAGTCGATGCCTCGTCGGTGAATCCGGTGTTTGCCCCCAACTCTCACCCGGGCTGCCACAAAAGGCCTATGGGCAGTTCCACCTAGGCTGACTGAGCTCTGGGCTACCTGGCCTTCAGGTACCAGCTCCAGGGTCAGGTGCCCCTGGCTGTAGGCAGCTTGAGCTTCAGGCCCCAGGAGGAGCTGATGCCAGCCACTGGCATCCACCTCTAGCAGGTACTGAGTAGCCAAGGTGAGGTTGGTATTATGTGGACCCAGCACAAGGACCCTCACTTTCAAGGTCCAAGTGGTATTGGAAGGGAGCTGCACAAAGAACATGAGACTGGCCTGCTGGACCTCCCTGTCACCAGCAGTTCTATCAGAGGAGAAGCGAAAATCAAGACGAGTCTGGTTGATGGTGGAGAGGCCTGTGGATATAAGAAGTGTCAGTCATTGCGGCCTTCTGAGTGTCACTTCTACCAACTATTTCTGTATACTCAGCATTCTTGAGCTGTCTATAGCACTTGGCATTTGCTACAGTTTAAACATGTCCTCCAAAGTTCGTGTGCTGGAAACTGGATCCCCAGTGCAGTGGTGTTGGGAAGTGGGGCCTAATGGGAGGTGTCTGGGTCATGGGAACACTACCTTCATGAATGAATTAATGCCCTTATCTTGGGAATGGGTTCCTTATAAAAGGATAAGTTTAATTCTCCTCAGCCCCACCCTCTTTTTGCCCTTCTGCCATGGAATAACACAGCAAGAAGCAAGAAGGCCCTCGCCAGATGCCAGCCCCTTGATCTTGGACTTCCCAGCCACCACAACGATGAGTTAATACATTTCTGCTCATTATAAATGACCTAGTCTGTGGTATTCTGTTATACCAGCACAAAATGGACTAAGACAGCACTGTTGACAATCCTTTCCTTCCTGAAAATCTTTTCTCTCTTGGCTTCCATGACACAACTCTGTTATAATTCTTCCCTCGTTTTCTTTGCTGGCTTTTCTTTCTCTGACCATCCCTTCAATATCAGAGTTTTCCAAGGTCTGTCTTGGACTTCCATTTCCTTCTAGTCTACATTAAGGTAGCTCTTAATTAGACTCATGGTCAAGCAACACAATTTTTTTTTTTTTTTTTAGATGGAGTCTCACTCTGTCACCTAGGCTGGAGTGCAGTGGTGTGATCTCAGGCTGGTCTTGAACTCCTGACCTCATGATCCACCTGCCTTGGCCTCCCAAAGTGCTGGGATTACAGGCGTGAACCACCACGTCCAGCCAAGCAACACAATTTTTATGTTGGTGATTCCCAAAACTGTATGCACAGACCAGGCCATTTTGCATATTTGGACTGGACATATAGATTTGGAAATCACCAAGCTTCAAGGCCTAGATTTCTAACTACTTACTCATGTCATATGAATGTCCTGGCAGCACATTTAAAATCAATTGGTCCTAGATCTAGGTGTAGTAGTGCATGCCTGTAATCCCAGCTACTTGGGAGACTGAGGTAGGAGGATTCCATGAGCTGAGGAGTTCTATACCAGCCCGGGCAACATGGCAAGAC
>NW_012120376.1:6202585-6204584 GCF_000951035.1 Colobus angolensis palliatus
AAAAAAAAAAAAAAAAAACAACTCTATGATTACTTTCTTCACTCCCCATATACCTTGTCTCACCAGAATTGTTCTAATGTCTGCGCATTTCTTTATATCCCTATTACTACTGCCCAGTTACCTCTTATCATCCCTCACCTTCCTTACTGGAACATCTTAGTTGGGTTTCTATTCCCGCCACTCTACAGAAATTGCACATGTCAAGATCACCAACACCTTCCACACAGCAAATCTATCCATTTATATTCATCTGACTTGGCCTTTAAGTAGTGTTTGACACAGTTAACCACTCCCTCCTTCTTACATATTTTCTTCTCCTAGCTTTTATAACACTGGCCACTCTATCTTTTTCTCCTCTATTGACAGCTCCTCTTTGTTGGCCTAACCTTTAAATGTTGGAAGTCAGGCCAGGAGTGGTGGCTTACACCTGTAATTCCAGAACTTTGGGAGACTGAGGTGGATGGATTGCTTGAGTCCAGGAGTTTGAGATCAGTGAGATCAGCCTGGGCAACTTGGCAAAACTCTGTCTCTACAAAAAATACAAAATTACCCAGGTGTGGTAGTGTACACCTGTAGTCCCAGCTACTAGGGAGGGCTAAGGTGGAAGGATTGCTTGACCCTGGGAGATCAAAGCTGTAGTGAGACATTAACGCACCACTGCACTCCAGGCTGGGCAACAAAGTGAGACCCTGCCTTCAATCAATCAATCAATCAATCAAGTCCTAAGCTCCCTCCTCTTCTCTATCTATACCCTCTCCCAGAATGATCATCCATTCCATGGCTTTCACTTCCACCTATATGCAGATCACTTCCAAATATATATCTCTGGTCCTGACCTCTCCCTGAACCCCAGCCTTGTATGTCCAAGTGCCTATCCGATACTTGACTTGGACATCCAATAATATTTCAATCTCTTCTTTTTTGTAATTAAAAAAATCTTTTAGGCCAGGTGTGGTGGCTCACGCCTGTAATCCCAGCACTTTGGGAGGCCAAGGTGGGTGGATCACCTGAGGTCAGGAGTTTAAGACCAGCCTGACCAACGTGGCAAAACCCTGTCTCTACTAAAAATACAAAAAATTAGGCCAGATGCGGTGGCTCATGCCTGTAATCCCAGCACTTTGGGAGGCTGACGCAGGATGATCAGTTGAGGTCAGGAGTTCGATACCAGCCTGGCCAACATGGTGAAACCATGTCTCTACTAAAAATACAAAAAATCAGAGCAAAACAAAAAAAAACCCACAAAAAATTAGCCAGGCACAGTGGCAGGTGCCCAGAGTCCCAGCTACTCGGGAGGCTGAGGCAGGAGAATCGTTTGAACCCAGGAGGCGGAGGTTACAGTGAGGTGACATTGCGCCGCTGCACTCCACCCTGGGCAACAGAGCAAGACTCTGTCTCAAAAAAAAAAAAAAAACCCACAAAAAATTAGCCAGGCATGGTGCAGGCATCTATAATCCCAGCTACTTGGAAGGCTGAGGCAGGAGAGTCGCTTGAACCTGGGAGGTGGAAGTTGCAGTGAGATGAGATTGTGCCATTGCACTCTAGCCTGGATGACAGAGCGAGATTCTGTCTCCAAAAAAAAAAAATTTACTTGGAGATGGGGGCGATTCTCACTATGCTACCCAGGTTGGTCTTGAACTCCTGGCCTTAAGTGATCCTCTCACCTCAGCCTGAGATCACAGGCATGAGTCAATGGGCCCAACCTCAATCCTGTACAAGGAAGTCTAAATGTATCCCTCCAACCCAAACCTGTTCCTTCTCCAAACTTCTCCTCTGTAAATGCATTGCTTAAGGCAAAATCTTGATTGTGTTTATCCCCTACTTTGAAATTATCTGAAAGTTTTATCAACTCTACTTCTAATTCATAATACAATTTCACTTCTCCCCACCTCCTCTACTACACATTAGTCCAACTCACAACCATCTTTTTCTTTTTTTTTTTTGAGACGGAGTCTCGCTGAGTCGCCCAGGCTGGAGTGCAGTGGCCAGATCTCAGCTCACT
>NW_012120376.1:6208754-6209704 GCF_000951035.1 Colobus angolensis palliatus
AAAAAAAATAAATAAATAAACAAATAAATAAATAAATAAATAAATAAAATAAAACCTAATAAAATAAAATAAAAGTAGCCTTCAATTCTACCTCCATCTCTCTAATACATCATCCTGCTTAATTGTTTGTATAGCCATTATCACGCTCTGTAATCAGTGTGGTTCTTTTTTTTTCTGAGACAGAGTCTTGCTCTGTCACCCAAACTAGATTGCAGTGGCGTGATCTTGGCTCACTGCAACCTCCACCTCCTCGGTTCAAGCAATTCTCCTGCCTCAGCCTCTCGAGTAGCTGTGATTACAGGCATGCACCACCACGCCCTGCTAATTTTTGTATTTTTAGTAAAGACAGGATTTTGCCACGTTGGCCAGGCCGCTCCCTAACTCCTGACCTCGTGATCCTCCTGCCTCAGCCTCCCAAAGTGCTGGGATTACAGATGTGAGCCACCAAGCCTGGTCTGGTGTGGTTCTTCGTGCATTTGTTTACTAAGAATTTCTCCTACCCCTCCTTCTTCCCTGCAGCTAGAATGTAAGCTCCATGAAAACAGCAGTTGTGCCTGTATGGTTCACCATTGTATCCCTAGTACTTGGTATTTAGTAAGCACTCAATAAACACTTGTTGAGACCAGGTGTGGTGGGCTCACACCTGTAATCCCTGCACTTTGGTAGGCCGAGATGGGTGGATCACCTGAAGTCATGAGGTCATGAATTTGAGATCAGCCTGGCCAACATGGTGAAACTCCATTTCTACTAAATATACAAAAAGTAGCTGAGTGTGGTGGCATGCACCTGAAGTCCCAGCTACTCAGGAGGCTGAGGCGGGAGAATTGCTTGAACTCGGGAGGCAAAGGTTGCAGTGAGCAGAGATCACGCCACTGCACTCCAGCCTAGGTGACAGAGCCAGACTCTGTCTCAAAAACAAACAAACAAACAAACAAACAAACAAACAAACA
>NW_012120376.1:6213459-6215078 GCF_000951035.1 Colobus angolensis palliatus
AAAAAACTAGCCGGGCGACGTGGCGGGCGCCTGTAGTCCCAGCTACTCGGGAGGCTGAGGCAGGAGAATGGCGTAAGCCCAGGAGGCGGAGCTTGCAGTGAGCTGAGATCCGGCCACTTCACTCCAGCCTGGGCGACAGAGCAAGACTCCGTCTCAAAAAAAACAAAAACAAAAACAAAAACAGTGCTTTATTATGGGAGGTCAACTGATACTCTCATGAGCTCAAAAAGGCAGGATATGAAGTTCAACTAGGCTTCATGTAAATTAGAAAGCCAGGAATAAGGTTCTTTTTATTTTTTGAGACAGAGTCTCACTCTTGTTGCCTGGGTTGGAGTGCAGTGGTGCAATCTTGGCTCACTGCAACTTCCACCTCCTGGGTTCAAGCGATTCTCCTGCCTCAGCCTCCCAAGCAGCTGGGATTAGAGGCACCTGCCACCACGCCCAGCTAATTTTTTGTATCTTTAGTAGAGACAGGGTTTCCCCATGTTGGCCAGGCTGGTCTTGAACTCCTGACCTTAGGTGATCCGCCCGTCTCAGCCTCCCAAAGTACTGGAATTACAGGTGTGAGCCACCGTGCCCAGCAGGAATAACGCTGTTCTTGACAGCTCTCAGAGCCAACAAGATCTCTCTCATCTCTCTCTCTCTCTCTAGATAAGTCAGTTCCACTCTCTCTCTGTGGGTCTACTACTTCTGCCTCCTTGTCAGCTTCCTCAGGTCCCAAAATTGTGGCCCAGGTCCCAAGTCTACAGGCCCTTTTGCTCAGCTCCTCCTAAGTGAGCAGATCTTCCAGCGTCCCAATTCCAAAATCCTAATAGAGTCTGACTGGCCCAACGAATCTTTTTCTTGCTAGGTCACAAAGCACCCTGCAGTTAGTACCTTTTAAGTCACTCCAGTTATGGCAGGCAAACACAAGACCAACAGGGGCTGTAGTAGACTATTACATGGTTGGCCCCAATGGTCAACACCTCCCAATATTCACGGCTTTGTGCAGTCCCTTTCCATATTAATTCTGGGCTTAGCCATGTGACATGATTTGGGCACTGAGACATTAGCAAGCATGGTGTTTGTTGAGCACTTACATATTGAGGCATTCCACTCTTGGAAGCCAGCTACAGTGATTTAAAGGAAGTTGAGCTAGACTACTAAATTATGAGAAGTCATGTGGAGAGAGACTGTGGAGGATTACAGACCATCTTACATGTTCCAGTCCCATCCGAGTCCCCAGCTGAATGCAGTTGCATGGGAGACCTTAGCTACACCACATGGAGCAGAAGAACTGTCCAGATAAGCACAGTCAAGCCACAAAATCATGAGAGTGGCCGGGGGCAGTGGCTCATGCTTGTAATCCCAGGATTATAAGCTTTGGGAGGCTGAGGTGGGTGGATCACTTGAAGTCAGTAGTTCAAGACCAGACTGTCCAACATGGTGAAACCCTGTCTCTACCAAAAATACAAAAAAAGCCAGGCATGGTGGTGGGCACCAATAATCCCAACTACTCGGGAGGCTGAGGGAAGAGAATCTTTTGAACCCTGGAGACGGAGGTTGCAGTGACCAAGATTGCGCCACTGCACCCCAGCCTGGGCAACAGAGTGAGACTCCATCTCAAAAAAAAAAAAAAA
>NW_012120376.1:6215568-6225905 GCF_000951035.1 Colobus angolensis palliatus
TTTTTTTTTTTTTAATAAGAAACATCTTGCTATGTTGACCAGGCTGGTCTCAAACTCCTGCCCTCAAGTGATCCTCCCACCTTGGCCTCCCAAAGTGCCAGGATTACAGGCATGAGCCACTGTGCTTGGTCAGTTGCACTGGCTTCGGGAATGAGTGGCAGGGAGAAGTTAGAAGGATAGGGAAGAAACTGTTAGTAAAGGAAGACCAGTGAGGAAATTGCTATTGGAAGCTGAAAAAAAGGGGAACTTGTATTGTGTATTGGCTATCACCTGTGGTAACTTAGAAGCCAGGAAAGCTATCTAACAAAGTTGTGAATTTAGCTAGTGGTATTTCCAGGCAGAATGCTGAAAAGGCCAACTGGTATATTTTAGTTACCTAAGATAAGGCATTTCGGGAGAGTGATGAACTAAAAAAGGAACTATGGCTGGGTGTGGTGGCTAACACTTGTAATCCCGGCACTTTGGGAGGCCGAGGTAGGCAGATCACAAAGTTAAGAGATTGAGACCATCCTGGCTAACAGGGTGAAAAGCCATCTCTACTAAAAATACAAAAATTAGCTGGGTGTGGTGGTGTGCATCTGTAGTCCCAGTTACTTGGGAGGCTGAGGCAGGAGAATCGCTTGAACCTGGGAGGCGGACGTTGCAGTGAGCCGAGACTGTACCACTGCACTCCAGCCTGGTGACAGAGCAAGACTCCGTCTCAAAAAAAAAAAAAAAAAAAAAAGGCACTGTTCAATTTTCAAACAGAATTTAGAGAAAATATTTCTAAAAGCACTTGCTAAATTAAAAAATAAAACCCCTTACTCTGTGTTGCTAATTTTTCAGAAAAAAATACAAAACGAAACCTTTTTCTTCATGTTGTACATGTAGAGGAAAGAAAAGAAACATAACAACAAAAATTCTTTTTCATTCTTCCTCTCTGACAAAAGATTCTTAAAGTAAGAAATTACCTCAGAGCAAAAATCAAATCCGGGGCATTTCCAGTAATACAGGGACTCAGAGTGAAGATCAAAACAAATAAAGGGTCAGCTATAAAATCTTTTGTTAGCTGGTCATGGGAACACATACCTGTAGCCCCAGCTACTCAGGAGGCTGAAGCAGGAGGATCCCTTGAGGCCAGGAGTTTGGAGTTTGGGGCTATAATGCAATATTATTGAGGCTGCTAATAGCCAATATACTCCAGCCTAGGCAACATAGCGAGACCATCTCTAAAACACAAACCAAAAAAACTTTTTGTTTGTTAAGATCTAACATCTTTTTGAGATTTAAAATTTAAGACAATGTTCTGTTAACCCTCGCAACTAGACAAATGTACTTCTAAACATCTTAAAGGTGTTGTCCCATGACACAGACTTGTGGCCTAAATAAGGGTCTGTCTTGATAGAATGTGGTGCCTTCTGTGTAACTGAGTAGACTACAATTTATTATTTACAGGGTCCACAGAGTTTAAAAGAGAAGTTTAATACTGAAAGCAGCACCAGTTTGGACTAAAAGGGACAATTCAAAATAAAAAGAGGTCTTTGGGCCCCCAACTCTGGGCAGAAAGTAGGCTGAGAGAAGTACTCAGCCGCAAACACAGATCATTTCCTATTTAAAAGGAAAGACATCTCAGCAGGTAGAGTGCCAAGGGTGAATTTGGAAGTCCAGGAGAGCAATGGTGCACAATTGGAAATACCAGGGAGCAGAACCAGGCCCTAACTATAACCAAGGGAATTCTGGATTTGGAGTGGACCTGATATTTGCCTGGCTGAATATAAGAAACTTTAAGGATCAGTGACTCCTCTGTGTCTCCTATTCTCCCATACCCCATTTTGAACAGGAATATCTATTATGTTTATCCTGTCCCTGTCTCAGCATTGTATGTTAAGTGAGTGGGAGGTGGAGAACTTGTATTTTTAGGACACAGAGAGTGGTATGCTGGTAAATGTTTAATAACTGGTCTCCAGGGAAAAAAATCAAAAGCCCTGATTCATAGTCTTTGTCAATTTCTTTAGTATAAATTCTCCCACCATGACTGATTTCAAGCTGCTAATGTGACATCACTGAATCCTAAGTTGGGAGAAGATGTTCACAATCAGCTTTCATAAGTCAGAATAAGCCAGGTGCTAGGACATCACTGAAGGCCCCTGCACCTGAAGAAATGTACCAGAGGAGCCTCACCTATATTTGCACCTAATTCAGGTGATGAGTTGCTGGACTTCAAGCCTGATCTCGATGCCATAAAGGGATGAAAGTTTGATGGGGGTGGCTGAGAGAGGATGATTGTATTTTGCTTGTGGGAGAGATATAAATTGTTAGGGGTGAGAGGGCAGACTTCAGTAGACTGCCAGATTGGTAGTCCCCAATAAACAGTACCTCATGGCTTTCATGCCTTCATCTAGTTCCATCTCACAGTGATTGATTCTAGGCTTGGCTATAGTGACTTGCTTTGTCAATGGGACATTAGTAAGCAAGGTATATGCAGAAGCTTGAGAATAATTTACACATTGAAATTATCCTCTTGGAATCTAGCCACCATTCTCTAAAGAAACTTGGGATAGACCATTGAATGCTAAGAGGCTTCATGGAGACAGGCTATTATGTTCTCTCAAAATTCATATGTTGAAATCCTAAACCCCATGTGATGGTATTAGGAAGCGGAGCCTTTGGGAGGTGATTAAGTAACAAGGGTGGAGCCCTCATTAATAGGATTAGTGTCTTTATAAAAGATTTCCAGAGAGCTGCCTTGCCCCTTTCCTCCATGGAAGGTTATCAGGAGAAGAGGACGCTCACCATAATCCCCTCATCGGCAGGCGCTAAATCTACTCTCTAGTTCCTGCTCCCTCCCATTTTAACATTCAAAGTACTTTACCTGTATTAGCCCTTTAATTCTGTCAACTATCCCATTTAACAAATGAGAGAACTATTAACCACTAGGTCAAACAGCTAATAAATGGCTGAGCAAGAATCTGAGCCCAGGCTATGTAGCTCTGGTTCAAAGCCAGGTCTTGAAACAGGCGGGGGCTGGTGCAGTACCTGTAATCCTAGCACTTTTGGGGGGCCAAGGCGAGCAGATTACTTGGGGTCAGGAGTTCAGGACCAGCCTGGCCAACATGGTGAAACTCCGTCTCTACTAAAAACACAAAAATTAGCCTGGTTTAGTGGCGTTCGCCTGTAGTCCCAGATACTCAGGAGGCTGAGGCAGGAGAATGGCTTGAACCTGGGAGGCGGGGGTTGCAGTGAGCTGAGATTATGCCACTGTACTCCAGCCTGGGCAACAGAATGAGACTCCATTTCAAAAAAACCACAAAAAAACAAGAGGGAATGAGGGGCCAGAAATGGGAAGTGTCTTCAGACCTAAGAGCGAGCTTGCAAAGGGCTCAATTTGCATTTTCTTTCTTTCTCTTTTTTTTTAAAGGGAGTCTCGCTTTAATTAAATTAATTAATTAAAAATTAATTAATTTTTTAAAATTTTTGTTAATTAAAAATTAATTTTTAATTATGGGGGTCTCTGTTGCCCAGGCTGGAGGGTAGTGATGCAAACATAGCTCAGTGCAGTCTCAAACTCCTGGGCTCAGTGATCCTCCATCTCAGCCTCCCAAACAGCTGGGACTGCAGGTGCACTCCAGGGCACCCAGCTAATTGTTAGGCCGGGGGGCGGTGGCTCATGTCTGTAATCCTAGCATTTTGTGAGGCCGAGGTGACTGGATTGCTTGAGCCCAAAAGTTCAAGACCAACCTGGGCAACATGATGAAATCCTGTCTCTATAAAAAAATATATGCTGGGCATGGTGGCTCATGCCTGTAATCCCAGCACTTTGGGAGGGCGAGGCGGGCTGATCACGAGGTCAGGAGATCGAGATCATCCTGGCTAACACGGTGAAACCCTGTCTCTACTAAAAACTACATAGAAAGTAGCCAGGTGTGGTGACAGGTGCCTGTAGTCCCAGCAACTCGGGAGGCTGAGGCGGAGAATGGTGTGAACCTGGGAGGTGGAGCTTGCAGTGAGCCAAGATCGCACCACTGCACTCCAGCCTGGGCGACAAAGCGAGACTCCATCTCAAAAAATAAAATAAAATAAAATAAAATAGCCAGACATGATGGCACATACCTGTAGTCCCAGCTACTTGGGAGGCTGAGGTGGGAGGATCACTTGAGACTACAGTGAGCTGTGATCATAACCACTGCATTCCAGCCTGGGTGACAGAGGAAGACTCTGTCTCAAAAAAAAAAAAAAAAAGTTTTTTAAAAAGAGACACGGGCCGGTTGTGGTGGCTCATGCCTGTAATCCCAGCACTTTGGGAGGGCGAGGCGGGCTGATCACGAGGTCAGGAGATCGAGATCATCCTGGCTAACACGGTGAAACCCTGTCTCTACTAAAAACTACATAGAAAGTAGCCAGGTGTGGTGACAGGTGCCTGTAGTCCCAGCAACTCGGGAGGCTGAGGCGGAGAATGGTGTGAACCTGGGAGGTGGAGCTTGCAGTGAGCCAAGATCGCACCACTGCACTCCAGCCTGGGCGACAGTGAGACTCCGTCTCAAAAAAAAAAAAGAGAGACACGGTCACCGGGCATGGTGGCTCACTCCTGTAATCCCAGCACTTTGGGAGACTGAGGCAGGAGGATCACGAGGTCAGGAGTTTGAGATCAGTGATCAGTTTGGCCAACACGGTGAAACCCAGTCTCTACTAAAAATATAAAAATTAGCCAGGTGTGGTGGTGGGCACCTGTAATCCCAGCTACTCGAGAGGCTGGGGCAGGAGAATTGCTTGAACCCAGGAGGTGGAGGTTGCAGTGAGCCGAGATCGCACCACTGCACTCCAGTCTGGGTAACAGAGCAAGATTCTGTCTCAGGGGAAAAAAAAAAAAAAAGACAGGGTCTTGCTATGTTGCTCAGGCTGGTCTGGAACTCCTGGCTTCAAGTGATCCTCCTGCCTTCTGAATAGCTGGGATTACAGGCATGAGCCACTGTGCCCAGCCCCTTTATCCATTTTTCTGAGTCCCATTTTGACCCTGTTCTCTGATATGGTGACCTGAGGTATAATGGGAACATGACATATAGTGAGGTATTATAGTCCTGGTGTTTTATTTTTTCTTCTTTTACTCAAATGAGGCATCTGGAGGAGAGGGGAAGGGAGGGGCTAGATCCTGGGGCCAGAGAAAGGAGAGACTCCTCACCTCCCAGTCGCTGTGTGCAGGCCCAGGAAGTGGATGGGCTCACACCACAGCCTGTGGGTTTGTGGGGCCTGCAGACAGAGGAGCCAGAGGAGATGACGACAGGCAGTCTCAAAAGAAGTGAAATTTACCAGCTTTCCAGCTGCCTACTGGTCAGGTCTGAGCTACCAGAGTGAGCCCCAGGGGGATGTGGGGACACCTGGGATAAGGAGATTACAGCCCGTGGGAAGCAGGGGTTGGATGGTTTTTGGGGAAGGAGTCAGAGGTAAGGCTGGTGAGGAAACTTTTCTTTTCCTTGAGAGGTCAAGTTCTGGGGAAAAGCTACAGACCAGGAACCCACCTGTCTCAGCAAAGCTGATGATTTCACATTCCTGTTCCCTGTTGTCCTCCGGAAGTGCCCCCTGCGGGACCCCGTGGAGGCGCTGCAGTGCAGTCCTCAAAGCAGCTCTGGACACAGGGCGGTTCAGTGTTGGGCGCTGGCTGAGGTGCAGCTTGTCCAAGATGCTTCTCTTGGCCAGATGAAGAAGCAGCTCCCGCTGGCTTTCCAGTTCCAAGGTGGGTCCTCCACATGCTGGGCACTGTCCGCCAGCTTTGGGAGTAGCCACTGTGGTTGGAGCCAGGAGGAGAAAGGCCAGAAGCAATGAGGAGGTCATTGCTGGGGGAGGCCCTTCTTGAGCAACACAGACTCAGGGCTCAGGGTCTCAAGAGCTGTGGTCTCAACTCTGTCCTGGCTGCCAGAGGCCCCGGAAGAAGTGTGTGTCCAGCTGGCATGGCTCCTTGTTGCAGGGGACAGAGCAGCAGCCAAACATCTGACTTGAAAATGAAGCCAGTTACAGGTAGAACTTGGCAGAATCTGCCAACGCATAGTCAGTGAAAGTACAGAGTGGGGGACGTGAGGAGAGGTTGGTTTGTTTAGGGAAACACATGTCCCTGGGCCAATGTTGGGAGACAGTTGTTATCCATGTGAGCTGCCAAGCCTGGGGACAAAGGTGAGAGATTAAATTCCTCCTTAGATCACTACCCTTGCTGGGAATCCTGGGGATGGGGGAAAGGCACAGATCACGGGTTTTGGGAAAGAATGTTAAAGGGAGACTCTCAAAGAAGAAGGGGTCATTGGCAAGGCACTTTAGCTCACTGTCATGCATGAACAATTGAGAGTTGCATTCTTTTTTGCCTAGTGTTTCTCAAAGCCCATCCCCATCCCTCCATCCTCCCTCCCTGGGGTTCTCAAATCAGCCTTGTTTGTTAGCCTTGGTTGAGTTTTGCCCAAGAAGTCTCAAAACCATGAAGTCTGAAGGGTAAGGGAAGGGAGGCACAGTGTTCTAGCCATGTCTTTGATGCTCTCAGAGGGAACTGTTAAGATAGGCAAAGGCCTTGAGTTCCAAATTTGCTCACCCTTTGGGGTTTTTATCTGTCTTGGAAAAGAAGTTTTGAGGGCCGGGCGCGGTGGCTCAAGCCTGTAATCCCAGCACTTTGGGAGGCCGAGACGGGCGGATCATGAGGTCAGGAGATCGAGACCATCCTGGCTAACACGGTGAAACCCCGTCTCTACTAAAAAATACAAAAAGAAACTAGCTGGGCGAGGTGGCGGGTGCTTGTAGTCCCAGCTACTCGGGAGGCTGAGGCAGGAGAATGGCATAAACCCGGGAGGCGGAGCTTGCAGTGAGCTGAGATCCGGCCACTGCACTCCAGCCTGGGCGGCAGAGCGAGACTCCGTCTCAAAAAAAAAAAAAAGAAGTTTTGAGTTTTTTTTTTTTTTTTTTTGAGATGGAGTCTTGCTCTATCACCCAGGGTGGAGTGCAGTGGCGTACTTTTGGCTCACTGCAACCTCCACCTCCTGGGTTCAAGCAGTTCTCCTGCCTCAGGCTCCTGAGTAGCTGGGATTACAGGTGTGCACCACCACTCCCAGTTAATTTTTGTATTTTTAGTAAAGACGGGGTTTCACCATGTTGGTCAGGCTGGTCTCGAACTCCTGACCTCGTGATCCACCCGCCTTGGCCTCCCAAAGTGCTGAGATTACAGGCACGAGCCACCGTGCCCGGCCAGGAGTATAGGTTTTAAAGCCAGGTATTCTTGGTTATTGTTCTTCAGTTCTTGTACTTGTCTCAGAAACATTTCAGGCTTTCATTCTGTGTCACAGCACTGAGAAAAGAAAACAATTTTAATCTGGGAAATGCAAGTCTTTTAAAATGATCAGGCTCAGAGAGACATTAAAATGAGACAGCAGACCAGGCACGGTGGCTCAAGGCCTGTAATCTCAGCATTTTAGGAGGCCAAAGCGGGCAAATCATTTGAACTCACGAGTGAGTTCTCAAAAAAATAAATAAATAAATAAAATGAGATGGCAATCATGTCCTACTCCCTGCTTTTGAGCTATGTATTCATCTCTTGATGAATAGCATCAAGCAATTGGCAATGTGGCAATAGCAAGCAATTGCCACAAGTAACTATAAATTAACCTAATAATGCTGCACTGGACACTATAACCTAGATCCTATAGCTTAACAATGTATAGCCAATCACTAATCAATGTTATTTCTGTAAACCAACAAGATTACCCGACAACTTTGTATCAGCCCACACTCCCTGTCCCCTTCTTTTTTGCCCTTAAAACATGCTTGTAGGCGGGGCGTGGTGGATCACGTCTGTAATTCCAGCACTTTGGGAGGCTGAGGTGGGTGGCTCACTTGCGGTCAGGAGTTTGAGACCAGCCTGGCCAGCCTGGTGAAACCCCATCTGTACTAAAAGTACCAAAAAATAAAAATAAAAAAACATAAAAAAAATTAGCCGGGCGTTGGGCACATGTCTGTAGTCCCAGCTACCTGAGAGGCTGAGGCAGGAGAATCACTTGAACCCGGGAGGTAGAGGTTGCAGTGAGCCATGATCACGCAACTGCACTCCAGCCTGGGTGACAGAGCAAGACTCCGTCTCAAAAATAAATAAATAAATAAATCTGGTACTTTGGTTTAATTATTGTGCCTCAGGTTTCCTCATCTATAAAACAGGTATAATAATAGTACCTACTGTATTGAGGATTTGATAGTAACAGTAGATCTAGAATGCTACACATTGTATATTGTACTTACATACACATAATACAAATATTAGCTATTATTTTCTCCTGGTCATCACTGCCTGATCTGGAACTCCTGAGCTCAAACGATCCTCCTGCCTTGGCCTCCCAAAGTGCTAGGTGTGAGCCACTGCACCTGGCCAAGACAAAAAGTTTAAATCATGGTGAAAAGTGGCAGGTTAGATTAGTTCAGCTCAGTTTTTAGTTGTATTTTTCTTCCCCCGTTGCTGTTCTCCAGAGGGTTGAGAGAATTTGGGGGCAGGAGGCAGTAATGACCAGGCGAGAGGGCTGGGTGAGGTGGCTCACACCTGTAATCCCAGCACTTTGGGAGGCCAAGGCGGGTGGATCACCTGAGGCCAGGAGTTCAAGACCAGCCTGGTCAACATGACAAAACCCTGTCTCTACTAAAAATACAAAAATTGCCGGGCGCGGTGGCTCACGCCTGTAATCCCAGCTCTCAGGGAGGCAGAGGCGGGAGGATAGCTTGAGCCCAGGAGTTCGAGACCTGCCTGGGGTAATACAGCGAGACCCCGTTCTCCACAAAAAGGAAAAAAAAAAAGACAAAAAAGAAAATACAAAACTTAGCTGGGCGTGGTGGTGAGCGCCTGTAGTCCCAGCTACTCAGGAGGCTGAGGCAAGAGAATCACTTGAACCTGGGAGGTGGAGGTTGCAGTGAGGCGACATTGCACCACTGCACTCTATCTGCCTGGGTGACAAAGTGAGACCCCATCTCAAAAACAGAAACAAAAACAAAACAAAACAAACAGGCCAACTAACCTGGAACTTGCTCATCCTTGAAGGAAAGATGAACTTCATGTCTCTATGACTTTGCTGGAATCTCCAGTCTTACCTCTCCAGTGAACTATTTATAGTCTCAAGATTAGCTGGAATTTCACCCGTAGTTTCTCTGTAACTTACTCAACCTCTTTTACCTCTAAGAATGCATTGTTGTTCCTTGTATTTCCATAGCACATTGAAACCTTTCTATTATAGCACTTAAATTGTACTATAATTACTTGACTTTTTTTTGCATACCGCAGTTCCTGTGGCAAGGTACTTATCTAATGGTCGAATTCTACAAAAGACTACATTGCTTCTTTGAGGGAGTTTGGTTAGTAAATTATCCACACACACATAATCAATAAGTAAATTGATTCTGCCTAGAATGGACAAAACGGGGAAGGCTGAAAATTTAAGATTTTTTTTTTTTTTTTGAGACAGAGTCTCGCTCTGTCGCCCAGGCTGGAGTGCAGTGGCGCGATCTTGGCTCACTGCAAGCTCCGCCTCCCGGGTTCACACCATTCTCCTGCCTCAGCGTCCCGAGTAACTGGGACTACAGGCGCCCGCCACCACGCCCGGCTAATTTTTTTGTATTTTTAGTAGAGACGGAGTTTCACCGTGTTAGCCAGGATGGTCTCGATCTCCTGACCTCGTGATCCACCTGCCTCGGTCTCCCAAAGTGCTGGGATTACAGGCGTGAGCCACCGCGCCCGGCCTTAAGATGATTTTTGAGAACTGTATCTTAGAGAAGGGAGGATGGTAAGAATGTGATCTTAATAGGACAGACTGAGTTCCTCCTAGGTCAGGTTTTTTCATCTGTAAAATGGACATTTACCTGCTGAATTATAGTTATCCATGTGTACAACGAATACCGAGTGCACGTTCTTTGGTACAGGAGTTACTGCCCTAAGTGAAAGGCTGTTTTGAAAGTGCTCTGTAAATTGAAATTACTTAGGATGATTACTATTAATATTATATTGAAATCCAGGGTATTCTATCTGACAGACTTGATGGGTTTAAGGAGGACCGAGGCTCCCAGTGGCTCCGGATTGGTGTCCTGACACAGGTAACTTGGAGGCAACAGAAGGCTAGCGAACGAGTGCGAGTGCGAGTGCGCGCGCGCCCGCAGGAGTGCGTGCGGCAGGCGGTAGGCCCCGCAGGGCTGCTGAGGCGCACGCGGGCAGCCAGGAAGCGGGGACGGACTGAACGCAAGACGCGGTGACGACAACGCCGGACGTAGTGACGTAGCGCGCAGGCCGCAGCGGGGGGCGGACTCTGGGCTTTTCTTCCCCTTCTGATTTCCCCTCCCCCTTTTTCTCCCTTTCCGGGTTT
>NW_012120376.1:6231195-6234157 GCF_000951035.1 Colobus angolensis palliatus
CGGGGGCAGGGGGATGGCGCCACCTGTGGCCTTTGCGGGAGCACCCAAAAACTGTTGTGCCCTTGTAGTGCTTCGGGGTGGCTAGCTCCGTGTGTTTCTTGGGTGGCGGTTTTCCTTCGAGCTTGGAGCATGGAAAAATAGGACGGAGAGGTGTAGAAGTGTTTAAAATCATCCTGGTGTCCAGGTTTATCACAGGGACGGGGATTTGAGTTGGCACATACAGGGATATGTTTCTATAGCTTAATACTTGGGCCTACACTAAGCTCATAACTTACTTGAGACCCTGAAAACGCTTTGATTCGTTTTCCTGTAGAGCTAACATCTTTAAACATTTGTGGCCATTAGTCTCGGAACTACCAGGAATACTTACTTAGAGTGAATTTTTATTGGATAATGATGAGAAATGACCGAATAACGATCCCAGAACTGCGTTAAAACGGAAGAAAGTGGAAAAGTTTAAATTCAGATCCCAGTTAGGTGAATATCCTTGTACATATGTTGTTCAAATGGATAACTAAGACTGAGAAGTCTGAGTCCTGTCTGATGCCCATAAGCCACGTGGAGACTCAAGGAAGGAGGAAAGTGACAGGTTTCATTTCAGGAATATCACAAATTCCTAGCATTTTCTTGTATTTTTAGATAGATTTGCAGTTGAATTATTTGTGGCTCTTCTTCCTAATGCTTTTTTTTTTTTTTCGTTTTCTTCCACCAATATTACCCCACCCCACCCCCAGCCCCTTTTTGATGTTGGGGTAACAAGACAAAAAGTTGTATTTTTTTTTTTTTTTTTTGAGACGGAGTCTCGCTCTGTCGCCCAGGCTGGAGTGCAGTGGCCGGATCTCAGCTCACTGCAAGCTCCGCCTCCCAGGTTTACGCCATTCTCCCGCCTCAGCCTCCCGAGTAGCTGGGACCACAGGCGCCGCCACCTCGCCCGGTTAGTTTTTTGTATTTTTTTAGTAGAGACGGGGTTTCACCCTGTTCGCCAGGATGGTCTCGATCCCCTGACCTCGTGATCCACCCGTCTCGGCCTCCCAAAGTGCTGGGATTACAGGCTTGAGCCACCGCGCCCGGCTAAAAAAAAAGTTGTATTTTTTTTTAGACAGGGTCTCTGTCACCCAGGATGGAATGTAGTGGTTCCTTCTTGGCTCAGTGCAACCTCTGCCTCCTGGCCTCAAGCGATCCTCCTACCTCAGTCCCCCAAGTGGCTGGGAGTACAGGCGTGAGCCACCACTCCTGGCTGATTTTTGTGGAGACGGGGTTTCACCTTGCTTCCCAGGCTGGTCTGGAACCCCTGAGCTCAAGTGATCCACCTGCCACACGCCTCCTAAAGTGGTAGGCGTGAGCCACCGTGCCAGGAAAGACAAAAAGTTTAAATAGTGGTGAAAAGTGGCCTGTTAGATTAATTCAGTTCAGTTTTTAGTTGTATTTTTCTCATCCTGTTGCTGTTCTCCAGAGAGTTGAGAGAAAAGATAACTTTTTTCTTGAAGGCCTGATGAACTCTTAACAAGTTAAATTTCAGAGTGGCAGTTCCAGTTGCCTTTGTGTCCATTATATGATTAGTAGAGCTTCACAATTTTTTTTCCGTAGAGATGGGATCTTGCTGTGTTGCCCAGGTGGTCTTGAACTCCAGGCCTCAGGTGATCCTCTGGCCTCAGCCTCCCAAAAGCACTGGAATTCCAGGCGTGAGCCATTGCTCTTGGCAGAGCTTTACAATGTAAAGTTTTTAAAAAATTTGACAAATAGCATGCCTGACTGGCTGGATTCGGTGGCTCACGCCTGTAATCCCAGCACTTTGGGAGACCAAGGCAGGTGGATCACCTGAGGTCAAGAGTTTGAGACCAGCCTGGTCAACATGCTGGAACCCTGTCTCTACTAAAAATACAAAAAGTAGCAAGGTGTGGTGGAATCTGTAATCTCAGCTTCTTGGCAGACTGAGGTGGGAGAAGCACTTGAACCCGGGAGTCGGAGGTTGCAGTGAGCCAAGATTGTGCCACTCTACTCCAGCCTGAGTGACAGAGCGAGACTCTGTCTCAAAAAAAAAAAAAAGCATGCCTAATATTTTTTAATAGAAAATTAAGAGAGGAGATGGCTTCCTTTCTCTTTCAAAATAAAAACTAATGTTACTTTTGTTTTTTTTGGTTCTGTTCTCCCTCTGTCGACCAGTGTGGAGTGCAGTGGTGCAATCTCGGCTCACTGCAAGCTCCCCCTCTCAGGTTAACGCCATTCTGCCTCAGCCTCCTTAGTAGCTGGGACTACAGGCACCCCCTACCACACCTGGTTAATGTTTTGTATTTTTAGTAGAGATGGGGTTTCACTGTGTTAGCCAGGATGGTCTCTACCGCTTGACCTCATGATCTGCCCACCTTGGCCTCCCAAAGTGCTGGGATTATAGGCGTGAGCCACCGCGCCCAGCCAAACCAATCTTAACTTTAAAGCTCTAGATCTGTGGCACTCTTTCCCCCTAACATGCACACTGGCCTCTGGTTGTTCCTTGAGCACACTAGGCATACTTCTGCCTCAGGGTCTATGTTCTTGTTCCCTCTTCCTGAATTACCTTTCTCTTATAAAGCTGCATAAGAGCATAGCCTGTCTGTCCCCTCACCTCCTTCAGGTCTTTACTCAAATTTCACTGTTTTTTTTCTTTGAGATGGAAGTCTCGCTCTGTCGCTCAGGCTGGAGTGCAGTGGCATGATCTCCGCTCACTGCAACTTCTACCCCCTGGGTTCAAGCGACTGTCCTGCCTCAGCCCCCCGAGCTGGGATTACAGGTGCCCACCACCGTGCATGGCTAATTGTTTTGTATTTTTAGTAGATATAGGGTTTCACTATATGTTGGCCAGGCTGGTCTTGAACTTCTGATCTCAAGTGATGCACCCACCTCCACCTCCCAAAGTGTAGGGATTACAAGTGTGAGCCACTGCGCCCTGCGGAAATGTCACTCTTTTCTTTTTTTTTTTTTTTTT